>NC_085137.1:461540186-461899661 GCF_035046485.1 Aedes albopictus
AATCCTTCCAGGATTCTGGGGAAGAATCCTTCCAGGATTCTGGGGAGAATCCTTCCAGGATTCTGGGGAGAATCCTTCCAGGATTCTGGGGAGAATCCTTCCAGGATTCTGGGGAGAATCCTTCCAGGATTCTGGGGAGAATCCTTCCAGGATTCTGGGGAGAATCCTTCCAGGATTCTGGGGAGAATCCTTCCAGGATTCTGGGGAGAATCCTTCCAGGATTCTGGGGGAGAATCCTTCCAGGATTCTGGGGAGAATCCTTCCAGGATTCTGGGGAGAATCCTTCCAGGATTCTGGGGAGAATCCTTCCAGGATTCTGGGGGAGAATCCTTCCAGGATTCTGGGGAGAATCCTTCCAGGATTCTGGGGGAGAATCCTTCCAGGATTCTGGGGAGAATCAATCCTTCCAGGATTCTGGGGAGAATCCTTCCAGGATTCTGGGGAGAATCCTTCCAGGATTCTGGGGAGAATCCTTCCAGGATTCTGGGGAGAATCCTTCCAGGATTCTGGGGAGAATCCTTCCAGGATTCTGGGGAGAATCCTTCCAGGATTCTGGGGAGAATCCTTCCAGGATTCTGGGGAGAATCCTTCCAGGATTCTGGGGAGAATCCTTCCAGGATTCTGGGGAGAATCCTTCCAGGATTCTGGGGAGAATCCTTCCAGGATTCTGGGAGAATCCTTCCAGGATTCTGGGGAGAATCCTTCAGGATTCTGGGGAGAATCCTTCCAGGATTCTGGGGAGAATCCTTCCAGGATTCTGGGGAGAATCCTTCCAGGATTCTGGGGAGAATCCTTCCAGGATTCTGGGAGAATCCTTCCAGGATTCTGGGGAGAATCCTTCCAGGATTCTGGGGAGAATCCTTCCAGGATTCTGGGGAGAATCCTTCCAGGATTCTGGGGAGAATCCTTCCAGGATTCTGGGGAGAATCCTTCCAGGATTCTGGGGAGAATCCTTCCAGGATTCTGGGGAGAATCCTTCCAGGATTCTGGGGAGAATCCTTCCAGGATTCTGGGGAGAATCCTTCCAGGATTCTGGGAGAGAATCCTTCCAGGATTCTGGGGAGAATCCTTCCAGGATTCTGGAGGAGAATCCTTCCAGGATTCTGGGAGAATCCTTCCAGGATTCTGGGGAGAATCCTTCCAGGATTCTGGGGAGAATCCTTCCAGGATTCTGGGGAGAATCCTTCCAGGATTCTGGAGAGAATCCTTCAGGATTCTGGAGAGAATCCTTCCAGGATTCTGAGGAGAATCCTTCCAGGATTCTGAGGAGAATCCTTCCAGGATTCTGAGGGAGAATCCTTCCAGGATTCTGAGGAGAATCCTTCCAGGATTCTGAGGAGAATCCTTCCAGGATTCTGAGGAGAATCCTTCCAGGATTCTGAGGAGAATCCTTCCAGGATTCTGAGGAGAATCCTTCCAGGATTCTGAGGAGAATCCTTCCAGGATTCTGAGGAGAATCCTTCCAGGATTCTGAGGAGAATCCTTCCAGGATTCTGAGGAGAATCCTTCCAGGATTCTGAGGAGAATCCTTCCAGGATTCTGAGGAGAATCCTTCCAGGATTCTGAGGAGAATCCTTCCAGGATTCTGAGGAGAATCCTTCCAGGATTCTGAGGAGAATCCTTCCAGGATTCTGAGGAGAATCCTTCCAGGATTCTGAGGAGAATCCTTCCAGGATTCTGAGGAGAATCCTTCCAGGATTCTGAGGAGAATCCTTCCAGGATTCTGAGGAGAATCCTTCCAGGATTCTGAGGAGAATCCTTCCAGGATTCTGAGGAGAATCCTTCCAGGATTCCGAGGAGAATCCTTCCAGGATTCTGAGGAGAATCCTTCCAGGATTCTGAGGAGAATCCTTCCAGGATTCTGAGGAGAATCCTTCCAGGATTGTGAGGAGAATCCTTCCAGGATTGTGAGGAGAATCCTTCCAGGATTCTGAGGAGAATCCTTCAGGATTCTGAGGAGAATCCTTCCAGGATTCTGAGGAGAATCCTTCCAGGATTCTGAGGAGAATCCTTCCAGGATTCTGAGGAGAATCCTTCCAGGATTCTGAGGAGAATCCTTCCAGGATTCTGAGGAGAATCCTTCCAGGATTCTGAGGAGAATCCTTCCAGGATTCTGAGGAGAATCCTTCCAGGATTCTGAGGAGAATCCTTCCAGGATTCTGAGGAGAATCCTTCCAGGATTCTGAGGAGAAGCCTTCCGGGATTCTGACAAGAATCCTTCCAGGATTCTGACGAGAATCCTTCCAGGATTCTGACGAGAATTCTTCCAGGATTCTGACGAGAATCCTTCCAGGATTCTGATGAGAATCCTTTCAGGATTCTGACGAGAATCGTTTCAGGATTCTGACGAGAATCGTTTCAGGATTCTGACGAGAATCGTTTCAACTGCAGGATTAGCAGTGAGTGAGAAGTAAGCTGAAGCATGCACCGAATAGCGAAGAGTGTGAAGTGTAAAACTGTTAGGAATGAGATGTGATTAGTTGGGAGTGAGCAAAGAAAAGTTAAAAATCACTCCACGAAACTTGAGACTTGAGACGATTGGCGGATTACCAAGACGACTACTCGATACTAATGGTTCCCGAAAGCAATACTACTGGTACAAGACGCGACGTGGTGCGCAGTGAGCGAGATGTTTAGGTCCAGTGAAGCACGATCTACGATCCATTCGCAAAGTGCGTGATTAGAGATGCTCAGTAATGGCCGATTTGAATCGAGACAACTCCTATGTTTAGCGGAGGATACCCACGCCTTATTCTGGCTAGTAAGGTAAAGGGGGAGCGTGAAACGGTTAGGAGTGAGAAGTGAGTAGTATTGAATAATGATTGAACGGTGATGTGTGTGGTGTGACAAATGAATAGTAGCATTGAAAACTGAATAGTGAACGTGAGCCGTGAGGAGTGAGAACAGAAAAGTAAGAAATTGATCAGTGAGAGTGAGCATTGAAAAGTGAGAAGCGATGAGAGAAAAAGGTGAAATAGACATTTAGTGGAAAAATTGAGAAATGATCGACAAGTAATCAGCAGTTAAAAGTGAGTAGTGGCATCAAGTGATGATAATGCTGGAGGCGTTTATCAAAAAGTGAAGAGTGATGAGTGCGAATCTGTGAGTAATGAGGTGTGATTAGTAGAAAGTGAGCAGAGCAAAGTAAAAAAAATGACCCAAACAAAGACGAATGAGAACTGAAAAAACTGGAGAGTGAAGACTGCTAAGCCATGAGGAGTGAATAGTGAGAAGCGAATAGTCACTGATACTCAGGTGGTGTTCGTGAAATTCAACATGGTACAGCTAATGCCAGATGAAATCCGACATGTCCTATTAGTTTTTCTCGTTGAGCGTGCACCACGTCAGCGTGGTGAGCGTCAGCTAATGTACGAAGAAAGTTAAAGTAAATTTTAGATTCCAATGCTATTTCTCCTTCCGTTTTAACCTCTTGTTCCTAACGCTAAATCTACACATCTACCCAAATCCATCCTGCCATCAACAACTTCAGCCGATCCAATCAAGAAAATAAATACACCAATTAGGCTCTAACCGAAAGGAAAAGCCATCGCTCCGGAAAGATAATATTTTCCACCGAGCAACAACGCCTATGTGGAAATCTTCGACGCAAACACACGCACGCAAGCTCTTTCCTACGACGTCGTCCTGCAACGTGCCTCTGAGACGATTCCCAATATCCCCTTCTCTCGTTTTCCATACTTATTAATTACCCTGAGTGAGCACAGTCATTCTTTTCCTCGGCAATCCAGCTGCCGGGATCTGTTGTCTTCATCATCCGGGGGAGCCTTACGTCACACAGTACTGTGTTGCCTCTTTTCCCCCCGATACGATGATGATAGAGTCCGTCCAACTTCAGCTCAGGTGTAGATCTTCATTCGGCTTCTTCGTTCTGGCGGGCGGCTGGAACAGCATCAAGGAAACCTCCGACGTCATTCTCGCGCGTACGGCGCGCACAAGACAACCGAAGCGTTCATTTTTAATTAATAATAAATAATCACGGGTCAGTGGTAATTAATTTCAATATTTAAGACCATTAGCAAGACAAGCAGCAGCCGCACCGTAGCCGTTGCTTTTCCCCGAGGCAAGGCGGATAATTATCGCATCGGCTTTCCTGGAATAACAACGAGGACGACGCCGCCCCGGCAGATTAGGATTGAGTATCTTTAATCTTGAATGGCTCTCACTGAGGCTCTGGAGCTGGTTGGGGTATTGTTTCACCATTTATCACCGACCACTTCCCGGTGGAGACGATAAGGGACTTGTCTGGGACGACCAAGTCGCGCAGGTTGAATTCTACCGAAATTCTGTGGGATAAAGTGCGGGAAAAAAATCCTTCGCTTCGATGCGTCACGTTGGATGAACTGGTGACACACTGCTGACTGGCAGACAGACGGCGAGAGATAGGTGGCACTGGGGTGCCGCCACCACCAAGATGGATTACCAGTCAAGCGGAGGTGACATTTGAAGAGGTTTTCTCCTCAGTCTCAGTCACAGTGGCACAAGAGGGCGCACTTTATCACATCCCACCACAGCAGTTCTACCACCAGACTGTGTGGCTGCCTACAGGACCTACAGGACTTGATGCGTTCTTTTCGGGGTAGAAAAAATACGGCTGTTTTGTCCGGGTGGAACTGTCACGGTGATTAATGAAAGTGGAGGCCGTTTTGTCGGAAATGCGAGGTAAATTATTGGCAATGAAAATGAGTGGCCATCACTGAAGAAAGAAGTTGATTCAGATATTAAAGCTTTAGTCATCACCTTTTAATTACATTTTGTAAGTTTTTTGGTACTTTGAGACAGCAATTTTGTACGGATAAATGGCAATTTGACAGGTCATTCCTCTGAAGAATTCTGTTGAATATTTATCTAGATGATATTCAATACAAAATTTTCAGAATTTTCAGAATTTTTAGAATTTTCAGAATTTTTAGAATTTTCAGAATTTTCAGAATTTTCAGAATTTTCAGAAATTTCAGAATTTTCAGAATTTTCAGAATTTTCAGAATTTTCAGAATTTTCAGAATTTTCAGAATTTTCAGAATTTTCAGAATTTTCAGAATTTTCAGAATTTTCAGAATTTTCAGAATTTTCAGAATTTTCAGAATTTTCAGAATTTTCAGAATTTTCAGAATTTTCAGAATTTTCAGAATTTTCAGAATTTTCAGAATTTTCAGAATTTTCAGAATTTTCAGAATTTTCAGAATTTTCAGAATTTTCAGAATTTTCAGAATTTTCAGAATTTTCAGAATTTTCAGAATTTTCAGAATTTTCAGAATTTTCAGAATTTTCAGAATTTTCAGAATTTTCAGAATTTTCAGAATTTTCAGAATTTTCAAAATTTTCCAGAATTTTCAGAATTTTCAGAATTTTCAGAATTTTCAGAATTTTCAGAATTTTCAGAATTTTCAGAATTTCAGAATTCTCAAGATCTTTAGAATTTTTAAAATTTTAGAATTTTTAGAATTTTTAGAATTTTTAGAATTTTTAGAATTTTTAGAATATTTAAATTTTTAGAATTTTTAGAATTTTTAGAATTTTTAGAATTTTTAGAATTTTTAGAATTTTTAGAATTTTTAGAATTTTTAGAATTTTTAGAATTTTTAGAATTTTTAGAATTTTTAGAATTTTTAGAATTTTTAGAATTTTTAGAATTTTTAGAATTTTTAGAATTTTTAGAATTTTTAGAATTTTTAGAATTTTTAGAATTTTTAGAATTTTTAGAATTTTTAGAATTTTTAGAATTTTTAGAATTTTTAGAATATTTAAAATTTTTAGAATTTTTAGAATTTTTAAATTTTTAGAATTTTTAGAATTTTTAGAATTTTTAGAATTTTTAGAATTTTTAGAATTTTTAGAATTTTTAGAATTTTTAGAATTTTTAGAATTTTTAGAATTTTTAGAATTTTTAGAATTTTTAGAATTTTTAGAATTTTTAGAATTTTTAGAATTTTTAGAATTTTTAGAATTTTAAGAATTTTTAGAATTTTTAGAATTTTTAGAATTTTTTGAATTTTTAGAATTTTTAGAATTTTTAGAATTTTTAGAATTTTTAGAATTTTTAGAATATTTAGAATTTTTAGAATTTTTAGAATTTTTAGAATTTTTAAAATTTTTAGAATTTTTAGAATTTTTAGAATTTTTAGAATTTTTAGAATTTTTAGAATTTTTAGAATTTTTAGAATTTTTAGAATTTTTAGAATTTTTAGAATTTTTAGAATTTTTAGAATTTTTAGAATTTTTAGAATTTTGAGAATTTTTAAAATTTTTAGAATTTTTAGAATTTTTAGAATTTTTAGAATTTTTAGAATTTTTAGAATTTTTAGAATTTTTAGAATTTTTAGAATTTTTAGAATTTTTAGAATTTTTAGAATTTTTAGAATTTTTAGAATTTTTAGAATTTTTAGAATTTTTAGAATTTTTAGAATTTTTAGAATTTTTAGAATTTTTAGAATTTTTAGAATTTTTAGAATTTTTAGAATTTTTAGAATTTTTAGAATTTTTAGAATTTTTAGAATTTTTAGAATTTTTAGAATTTTTAGAATTTTTAGAATTTTTAGAATTTTTAGAATTTTTAGAATTTTTAGAATTTTTAGAATTTTTAGAATTTTTAGAATTTTTAGAATTTTTAGAATTTTTAGAATTTTTAGAATTTTTAGAATTTTTAGAATTTTTAGAATTTTTAGAATTTTTAGAATTTTTAGAATTTTTAGAATTTTTAGAATTTTTAGAATTTTTAGAATTTTTAGAATTTTTAGAATTTTTAGAATTTTTAGAATTTTTAGAATTTTTAGAATTTTTAGAATTTTTAGAATTTTTAGAATTTTTAGAATTTTTAGAATTTTTAGAATTTTTAGAATTTTTAGAATTTTTAGAATTTTTAGAATTTTTAGAATTTTTAGAATTTTTAGAATTTTTAGAATTTTTAGAATTTTTAGAATTTTTAGAATTTTTAGAATTTTTAGAATTTTTAGAATTTTTAGAATTTTTAGAATTTTTAGAATTTTTAGAATTTTTAGAATTTTTAGAATTTTTAGAATTTTTAGAATTTTTAGAATTTTTAGAATTTTTAGAATTTTTAGAATTTTTAGAATTTTCAGAATTTTCAGAATTTTAAGAATTTTTAGAACTTTTACTGAATTGTAGCCTTACTCAACCTTCAGATGTAGGGAATCCTTCCAGGATTCTGTAGGGAATCCTTCCAGGATTCCGTAGGGAATCCTTCCAGGATTCCGTAGGGAATCCTTCCAGGATTCCGTAGGGAATCCTGCCAGGATTCCGTAGGGAATCCTTCCAGGATTCCGTAGGGAATCCTTCCAGGATTCCGTAGGGAATCCTTCCAGGATTCCGTAGGGAATCCTTCCAGGATTGCGTAGGGAACCCTTCCAGGATTCCGTAGGGAATCCTTCCAGGATTCCGTAGGGAATCCTTCCAGGATTCCGTAGGGAATCCTTCCAGTATTTCATAGGGAATCCTTCCAGGATTCTGTAGGCAATCCTTCCAGGTTTTCGTAGGGAATCCTTCCAAGAATGAAATTTCCAGAATTTTCAGAATTTTCAAAATTTTCAGAATTTTCAAAATTTTTAGATTTTCTAGTTTTCTTATAATTTTTAGAGTGTTTATAGCTTTTACTGAATTGTAGCCTTAATCAACATCCAGATGAAAGAAAACTCGCATTTAAATTAGTAGGTGCTTAATCGAATGCTTAAATAAGATATTCTAATTTTTATTTGTGCGATAATATACCTGCCAGTAATGCCGGTAATGTTCATGCCTCTCGCGTTCAGTTTGAGTATTTGAATTCACAATTGTAACTAGAGATCTCAGAAAAACAATTTTACCAAATAAATACGTACACAAGCAGAATACATTTTACCATAACTCAAATGCTAACGCCTTTCCCATCGTGTTAGACCGAACAAAACTGCCGGCGGAGGTTTTTATAGCAAATATTTTCTCTCAACACATCACACTTATAGTTATGGGCTGCTCATGTGGTCCGAAATCCTTCCACATGCCGACACCAACCACAGAGTGAAAACTCAGAATGTGTGTAATGCACCGAGTCCATAAAAGCCTAGAGGGACTACCGACGTCGTCGTCGTCGTCGTCGTCGAGTAGACGACATCCATCGTCTAACTAACAGATCCAGCTTTATGAACTCAACTCCACGCGATAACGTCGACAGAGGGCCACAACGACCACGAGTGGAGTCTACAAGCCGGTGCGTATGACGACGATATCGGGGAGCCTTTCGTCGCTTCGGATGGTCATATCGTTATCAATCGCATCTGTGCAGCTGACCGAGCAGAAAGATATGTAGTATTTTTCTGGGTTTTGCTCTTTTTTTCGGGGTCCGCATCTTGCTTTCTGATCGGAGCCGTAGATGTTTCGTACAGCAAGTGCGGTCAAGTGTTCATCATCATTTATGTGCGGTTAGCTTAACTCTTTGTCGTTGGGACTGTCTGGTTGGCCTCGGTACATTGCATGAAGTCGCGTCAAGTAAATGTTAACGATTTTGGCTGCGTTTTTCAGTTATGGGTTGGTTGGATGTATAATTGTGACGTGAAAAATGATAGCTGTCAAGCAAGAAGACTACTTCTATGGTCTCTTGTGAAAATTGTAAGTTGAAAAAGTAGTAATTTACACTTATAACGGTTTTGTTAGAACTTCTATAGTAGTTTTTGATTGAACGAAGGGTCTAAACCTCAATTTTAAGGTCAATAGTGAAGCCTAGATAATTATCTAAATTTGTCAACCCAAGAGCTGCTGGCACACTTTTGCCACTTTAAAAGCCGTTCCGATTCCGTCTCCACATCCAGGTGAAGCGAAAACAATTGTCAAGCACATTGATTCACCGCGTACCTCTAGGTACCCGGGTATTATTAGCGAAACGAAACTCTATCCAATCGGTGGGGTTCCGGATTTCGATCGATCGATTGTAGCCGGGGCCTCGTTTGGCTCTGCATTTGACAGACAATCAGAGGACGGGGGGTTTCGGTTTCCATTCCACCCGGTCGTCGTCATCGGAATAAAAAAAAAACTGCACGCGGCAATCATCATCATTAGCGGAACAAAAGGATAAAATTTATTATTTGCTTTCGGTCTTCCCCCGACAAGGGCGTAGCGAGGGTGGCCTCGACCTACAATTCTACGAAGCCGTCAATCCTTGCTACGCTCTCTCACCGTTTTCGACACCACCTGTGTTCCGATGCCCAAGTTTCTCGTCAACCCGGGAAACACCCTCGCAGCGATTCCGTCTGCCACCATCTAGCTAGAAAAGCACCCTCCTCCTATTGTATTGTGTTACACAGCAAGCAGCGATGATGGGGGACCGCCTCTTCATCCATTCGTCCACCATCGCCATCGTATCATCTCCTCATCAGCCATTGCCGTTCCATTCTTATCGCCGGCTCTTCGGCTTGGATTGTCAATTTATCAATCCGATAATTCCCATCAATATTTCCCGGAAGCACAGAAGGTGAACGGTACCCAACGGTGCGGTGGTGGTGCCTGCCCATCGGGAAAAGATTTTGATTCATTTAACGGTGAGGTAGTTGGATCTTTCTTACCATGATTTACTACGCACCACAGGATCCAATGAGAACCTCTTCTTGTTATATGAAACTCTATACACTAGATACACTTTTTCTACGATAGCTTTCACCTGGTTTTTGAGGTTTACATCAATTTTAAACGAGCGAGTCATAAAACAACCTATCCAAACCATACAAACCGATAGGCATATGATAGGATAGGAAAGAGAAGTTAAGGTGGGAATGGGGTTTCATAGGGATTTCAGGAGATTCTAGAGAGATTGTTGAGGGTCCTCAGTAATTTTCAGAAAGATTTAGGGAGGTTTGGAAGCGTTTCATGTAACCCTCCCATGAAGCCCTTCAAAAACAACCTCAACGCCCCTGATTTATCCATCAAATCTCTAACTTGTTCTTGAGATAAAAAAGGTTAACTCCAATATGAGCACCTTTGCAAATATAAGATAAACGGTTATTACATTGTGGGATTTTTTTTAATAATCGTACAAATTGTACGAAGGTTCTCAGAATTTAATGGATTTTTTTCACAGGTAGGGTTCACATATATATATATATATGAACAAAAACTTAATTGGAAAAATCAGGGTCGCCTAATTTTCCGGAAAACTTTAGTGGAAAACAAACATTTTCCACAGACACCACCTACTTTGAAAAATTATAACTCAAAAACAAAGTATTTTTTTTTGTGAAATCATAAGCAAATTTTCTCAGCAATAGAGCAGATCGGTGAAGTACTAGATTTGTAGTAATGAGCTGAATTTTAGTATGGTGAGAAGATCAATTCTCCGTTTCTGCAATGAAATGATTCAAAAAGCGAGGGTATTATGATTCCCTGTCTAATGTCATGCTGTTTGAGCAAAACTTTGGGCAACAATGTTGTTGTTTTCTCCATTTCTTGCAACATAAACAACATAGCTCTCCAAAGTTTTGCTCAAACAGCATCAAATTAGGCAAGGAATCATAATATTCACGCAGAATCGGAGAATTGGCCTTCTCACCCTACAAAAATTCATCTCATTACTACAAATCTAGTACTACACCGAACGTGCCCCATTCAAAAAGAAAAATACAAAATGAAAATAGTTTTCCCCAAAATTTTCTACTGAAGAGAAAAATTGGTTGGAAAAGTCGGAAAAACTATAAAAGAAGTCCGGAAAAAATCTCAAAAAATATTTTTGAAAGGAAATTACATAAGCTTTATTCTGTGGAATTTTCCAGATGTGTTTTTTCTCCGTTACTGAGTTACGACTAATTTTGTGGAAATTGTCCAGAAGTGCTATATAAGCCATTTGTAAAAAAAAAAAAACATAAGTTAGAAATGAAGCATCGTAGACACAAAGTTTTTTTTTCGATATCCTAAGCAAATTTTCTCAGCAATAAAAAAAATACAAAATGAAAATTGTTTTCCTCATAATTTTTCACTATTTAATAACATCGCTTGGAAACGTTGGAAAAACTATTCAGGCAGCCCGGAAAAATTCCCAGAAAAAAATTTGGAAGGAAATTTTATAAGCTATATTGCAAATAAATAATCAAGACGAACGAAATTCAACCAACACCTGGACAATTGCTACAAAATTGGTCATTACTCAGAAAAGAGAAAACATCTTGAAAATTTACAGAATATATATATTTATTCCCTTTCAAAAATATTTTTTGGGACTTTTTCTGAAATTCGTAAAAAGTTTTTCCGATTTTTCCAACCAATTTTCCTCAACAGTGGAAAATTTTGAGGGAAACATTTTCATTTTGTGTATCTTTTTCGATTGCTGAGAGAATTTGCTTACGATTTCACAAAAAAAAACTTGGTGTCTACGATGCTTCGTTTTTGAGTTACGATGTTACAAAGAAAACGGCTCATATAGCACATCTGGACAATTTCCACAAAATTGGTCATAACTCAGGAACGGATGAAAACCACATCCTGAAAATTTCACAGAATATAGCTTATGTAGTTCCCTTCCAAAAAAAAATCTTTTTTGGGATTTTTTTCCGGACTTCGAAAATAGTTTTTCCGACTTTTCTAACCGATTTTCCTCAACAGTGAAAAATTGTGTGGAAAACCGTTTTTTTTTCTCAATTGCTGAGAAAATTTGCTTATGATTTCACAAAAAAAAATGTGTCTAAGTACGATGCTTCGTTCTTGAGTTATGATTTTTCAAAGTTGGTGGTGTCAGTGGAAAATTATTGATTTCCACCGGAATTTTCCGGAAAACTCAATTTCTAGTTTTTGTTTAGTTAGTTTTTGTTCATATATATGTGAATCCTACTCCAACCCGTGAAAAAAGTTCATTAAATTCGGAAAACCTTCGTACCAATTGGAACGATGATAATGGAAAAATCCCCTTGTGTTAGTTCTATTCCCACTCCAGTCGGTGAAAATTTTTCGTCAAGCGGAAAATTCTGCCCAGGACCACTGAGTGTTTCGTGTGTTGTCCGCTATGCCATATTTGTATCAATTAGTTTGTGCAGCCTCTGATTGAAAACGACGTAGTGTATTTTTTAGAATATTCACCAAGAGATTTTTTTAGATTGCCATACGAGCTTTTTAAAAAATCATTGAAGATTCATAAGGATTTGTTCCAGAGATTTCTCCAGTTTTTACAGATTATTTCTGATATTTTACAAGTAACTGTTCTGCAATTCCTCAAAACATCATTTGACCTTCATTTTGCATCACGTTTGGAACAGCTCGCTGACGTAGTGTACCTACGATTTGGGTCAAAAATGACCCAAATGTCAAAGGAGGGTTAAGAAAATCTTGCATGGGTTGTTTCAAAAATTCCAGAAAAATCTTCCAAGGAATTTTGAAGAAATTCTGCCAAGAATGCCTTCAGAGTTCAGAGATTTCTATGGAAATTTGTCATAGGAATTCCTCAAGAACTTCTTTCAAAATTTCCAAGATTACCTCTACATTTTTTCCAGCAATTGCTCTAGCGAAGCGTTTCCTCAGAAATTCCTAGATAAATTCATTTCATAAATCCGCAGTTGAATTCTTTAAGGAAAATATTCACAAACTCTTACATATCTGCTTTCAGCGATTTCTTAAGAAAATCAAAAGATCGGGATTCATTCATTTTTTTTCAATGATTTTCTAAGAAAATTTTCAACAGACTCCTTCATTTTTTCCAGGGATTTTTTAAAGAAATATCCCTGTGTATTCCTTCAGAAATCCTCTATGGGATTTGTTGAGAAAATCCTTTGGAAATTTCACCTTGGATTCTTGAGAATTTTCTACAGGGAATCTATCAGATTTTTATTTAAAGATCTTTAATTGATATTCCCAGTTGTACCTTCAGAAAGTCTTTCAGAGATTTCTTCAGAAATTTATATAGGTATTTCTTCCAACGGCCCAGAAATTCGTTTACACATCGGTCTAGGGGCTTCACTGAAAACTTGTTCGGCAATGTGTCAAAGAATTTCTTGAAGAATTAATGGAAAATCCAGAAGGAATTTCTCCAGAGATTCTTGCATTATTACTATCGGTGCTTCAGGCGGGAATTCCTTCAAAGATTCCAACAGGATTGCATACTAAGATTCTTTCCGAGGGTTTCCTCCGATGTTCCTCGATGTATTTCCACTGAAATTTCTTCGGCCTTTTCTCTAAGCATGACTCCGATGATTTCTCCATGAATACATAAAAATCAGAAATTATTCCTCCGAACTTCTTCAGATATCTATCGGATGCTATCGACTGGTAATTTTGTACTTGGGGGATTTCGGCCTTGCAGTCTCCGGTGCAGTCGAAAATATATGTCGTTTTGACTGCACCTTAGACTGCAAGGCCGAAATCCCCTAGTAGTTGTTCAGATATTCCAGAAATTCTTACAATAGTTTTTCCAGCATAACATTCACAGACTACTTTCAGTAAATTTTTTTAAGCATTTTATAGAAGGATTTGTAAGGAATTCGCCTTATCCTTTCTCAAAAAAAAAACTTTTCTGTGAATTTAACCAAGTTTCTTCGGATTGTTTTCCTGGAAATTCCTCAAAAGTATCGTTTTGAATTCCTTCAAGAATTTCTTTGAGATTTCTTCATTTATTCCTATAGAGATTCGTTCGAAAGTACACAGATTTTACTGAAGATTTTAATGGAAATTTCTTTATGGGTTCTTTCAAAAAATCTGTTTTATTTTTTCTGTAACTCTCTTTGGGATAGCCTTAAAATATGTACAGAGTCTTCTTCGGAATTTTAGGGATTTTTTCAGGATTTTCATCAAAAAAAAATATTTAAAAGTTCTTCTAGGAATTTTACAGATATCCCACTTTTTTCATACCAACATTCTTCGAAAATTCTTCCAAGGATTTCTTAAAGAGTTCCATTTAGAAGTTCGTTCGGAAATTCCTCATGAAATTCCTAATATTTTTTCGAAACTGCTTTTGTGGTTCTATTAGTAATCTCTCGTAGGATTGTTTAGGAGATTTCTGCTGGAGCTGTTTCAGATATTCTTCCAGGATTTTTTTTATTTTTTTTCCATTAATTGCACAAAAAAACAATGTTCCATGAAGGAATTCAAAATAAATTCATGGAGGATTGTCCGAAGGAATTCCTTTAAAAACTACTGATTATATCTTTGGAGATTCCGAAAAGTTTGAAGTTTAAAATTCAAGGAGAGATTCATAAAAATATATATCTGAAGATATTTCCGATATTATTTATGGAAGAAATACTGGATGAATGCTTGTCACGGTGTGCCAAAACCGTTATTATCAAATAAAAATGTCCACTAATTTGGCACCCGTCATTCGAAAGATACACTATCCTAGTATCTACTCTGAAAATTTGAAAATCTTTCATCGAGGGAAATTGAAGTTTTTGTCATTTGAAGATATTGCGTTATTTCTATAGAATTTTCTTATATGAGTAAATAGGCACATATCGTGGTTCTACGGCCATTTATGATTTCAACAAATATATTTACATTAGCTTTTCAAATTCTTATCAACATGTATGATATCCAAGCATAGTTTCTACAAATTTGACAACATTTTGTTAGAGGAATCACAAGTTACAGTTATTTGAATAGTTTACTGTGATATCCCAACATATTTCCCTAATATGTTACCTATAATCCAGTTACGTCATCAAAACATTTTTTTTAGCAATTTGCATTGAATATACGTGATTGTTGGGCATATGCGACAAATTTGATACCATTATATTGAAGGGTTTGATAGTCACGTTGGCTCAAGAGTTAAAGACATTTATAAAATAATTTGAAAAAGTGTTAGGAAGAAAATCTACCACAAGTTTAAAATATTTTCTAGTCTATTCTAAAAGAATAAAAATGTGTCTTTAACATGGATAACCGATCTTTTTTAAAATAAAAAAAATCCATCAGATAATTGTAGTTATAGCTTACGGTATTGGGTATCAACTCCATTTTATCAAAAATTAAGTGATAATCTTATATTTACACCCTTAAACAACTGTCATGAAGTGTTTGAAATTGTAACAACAACAATACATATTAGCATGGGTAGAAAAAGATATTTCACTCCTGCACACTTTTTTAATTCCATTTTGGCCCCATATTAACTGTGCAAAATTTCAACACGATCGGAGAAACCATATTTTAGCACCAGCCGTTTTAAGTTTTCATACAGTTTACTATGGGAAAAATCACCTTTTCAAAGAAAAATCGCCACAGGTGGCCCCTTAACCCTAAGAATTAGATTGATGAATGATTTCTGTAGGAAATTTGACAATGAATTAACCCTCCGAACACCGCAAATCGGTTTAAGGCATGTGGAAAAAGATATTGATTGAAAACCGAATAGCATGGCAACGCCTTTTAACATGTAAGGATTAACAATACATAATAATATATCGTCATTTTATGGATCGGGTAAGGCTTTTTTTAACGAACATTACATCGCTTTGCGGTCTTCTCTCTCTCTCTCTCTCTCTCTCTCTCTTCTTGGCGTAACGTCCTCACTGGGACAAAGCCTGCTTCTCAGCTTAGTGTTCTATGAGCACTTCCACAGTTTTTAACTGAGAGCTTCCTCTGCCAATGACCATTTTTCATGTGTATATCGTGTGGCAGGCACGAAGATACTCTATGCCCAAGGAAGTCAAGGAAATTTCCTTTACGAAAAGATCCTGGATCGACCGAGAATCGAACCCGTCACCCTCAGCATGGTCATGCTGAATACCCGTGCGTTTACCGCCTCGGCTATATGGGCCTTTGCGGTCTTCGGAGGTCTGAATTCTCGTGAAGTTTTCTTCAGAGATCACATTATTCATTTTTAGAGATCAAGGGGAGACCCCTAGCGATTTTTCTTTGAAGAAGTAAATTCTCCTCATACTAAATAGTATGAACATTTCAAAAAGGCGAGCGCTAAAATATAGTTTCTTTGATTGAGCTGAAGTTTTGCACAGTTGATATGAGGGTAAAATGGCATTCAAAATGTATACAGGAACGAGAGTTTTCCCATTTTTATACCATATAGCCGTGTCCCAGGCTAATGCTATAATTTCCCAGAACAATACATATAATTCTGTGTTTGACATTTAGGTTGATAATTGCATAAATAATTTATGTTAATTTTCCTATACTTCAAAATAATTAGCTATTGTGCTTCTTGTCGTATCTAATTCAAGGTTATCTTTTTGTTTAGAAAACGGAATATAATACTTCTTTTAAACTTCCGATCATTAGAAACCGTGTTTTTACATAGCATTTTAAATACAATTTAATAACACATAATAAATCTATTAGACTTTATAGAAAATCACTTATTTAAACATAAAATTGTACGTGTATAAACGTACGCAAGGATTTCTTATCATTGATGAAATTTCAGTCGTAGAATAGCTCAGATTCAGCTCGTAAGAAGAAACTCGAAAGATACATTTTTTAAATTTATTGTACAAACGTCTTAAGCTCCCATACCATTGTAATTATCAAACCAATCAATAGAATGGTTCCAATTTATCGCAAATTGGATCAAAAATCACGCATATTAAATATTAATTTCTGATAAGGTTAACATTTTTGTTCTGATGACATATACGGGTTTGATAGTCGCATGGAAATAATTGGATTATAGCGATTATAAGAAAAACTTAGGGAAATAGAGTAAATTATTCAAATAACTCAAACTTGAGAGAAATCTCAAAGGAAGGAATTAAACAAAATGTTGTCAAATTTGCAGAAACTCGGCCCAGATATCATACACGTTGGTTAGTAATTGAAAAACTAATGTTTATTTGGGTTGAAATTATAAATGGCCGTGGAACCACGATATGTGCATATTTACTCATATAAGAAAATTCTATAGAAATAACGCAATATGCTCAAATGGCAAAAACTTTAATTTCCCTCGATGAAAGATTTTCAAATTTTCAGAGTAGATACTAGGATAGTATATCTTTCGAATGACGGGTGCCAAATTAGTGGACATTTTTATTTGATAATAACGGTTTTTGGCACACCGTGTTGTAGTAACTTCCGGATGAATGCTTGCAGTAACTTTCTAAAATACCTCATGAAGTCCTTGAAAAAAAAAAAATGAGTAGCTGCTGGAGGAATTTTGGAAGTAATTCCAACAAAAATCATGAGGGAGCTCAGTGCAAGGAGCGTCGGTAATGGGAGGGGTTTAGCCCCCAAAACCGCTCCCTGGTACACGGCCTTGGTTTCAACTACCCGTAAAACAAATAGAATCTGAAAAAAAAACATAAGTATTTTAATTTATTGTATGAGATTTCTTTGCTCATATTGGATGCATGGATTTTGACGTAGGACTACGTCTCTGTTTTTTTGTCAATACTAGAAGGCCCATAAAAATCCTGATTAACTTTTAGGCGGAAATTTTAGAATTCGGAAATATTTCCTGAAAAACTTTTTGGAGCTCTTGCAGAAAAATCTTGTTCGATCAGCGTTCGAGCAAAACTTCTGAAAGGGTTCATGAAAGTTCTGTCTGGTAAATCTGGAGAAACTCTCGGTAAATCCAAACAACGCACAAGTTATTAAAAAAAAATATCTAAAAAAATAGATTTTAGCAGGTCTTGATGCAATTCTGGCAACATTTTTGGAGTTACACTGAAAATGTTGCCAGAATTTCATGACGATCTGCTAAATTCTCTTTGCATTCGTCTTAAATTTTTTTTTTAAGAAATAACGTGTTTATTGTACATATTTACCGAGGGTTTCTCCAGCTTCACCAGGCAGATCTTTCATGAGCGCTTTCAGAAATTTTGCTAAAACACTGATCGAACAGGCAGGATTCCGTGTAGGACGATCCAGTGTGGACCATATTGTCATGCTCCGTACCATTCTGGGGCAAATCAACTAATTCTAAGGGTCTCTCTACCTGGTGTTCATTGATTACGGAAAAGGTTTCGACCGTCTCAATCACGGAATTATGTGGGAAGCCCTCAGGCGCAAGGGTCTCCCTGAGAAAATCATCGGCCTCATTGAAGCACTGTACAGGGCATTTTCGTGTAGAGTACTGCACAACGGTGTTTCGTCCGATACCATCGGGGTCGTTGCTGGAGTGAGGCAAGGATGTAACCTATCACCGCTACTCTTCCTTATCGTAATCGACGAGATCCTGGTAGGTGCGATTGACCATTAACCAAATCGTGGATTGCTTTGGCAGCTCATTACCATGGAGCACCTAAATGACTTCGAACTGGTCGATGACGTTCCACTTCCAGCTCTACGGCGCTCTGATATGCAGAGCAAGCTCGATGATCTTGCCAATAGTTCCTCAGCGGCAGGTCTTACCATCAACGTCAACAAGACCAAATCGTTCAATGTAAACACGGTCAACTCTTCCAGCTTTACAGTAGCTGGGCAATCAGTAGAGAATGTTGAAAGTATCCAATACATATCTTGGTAGCCAAATGGCGGCCGATGGCGGCACCAAGACCGACATAGGTGCACAGATCAACCACCGTGGGTGCCCAGGACTGAAAGTAAGCAGTACTGATGGAACAAGATTTTTCTGCAAGAGCTACTAAAATTTTTCGAGAAATCTTTCCAAAATCTGAAAAACCCGTCTAAAATGCAATCAGGATTATATGTTTTCTATTAAATGTCCTAAATGATTGATGTCTTTAGAAGAAGTAAAAGAAGAAATTCAGGTATTTATGACAGAATACTAGGACAAACATTTGGAAAAACCTAAAGCAAACTTTGAAGAAATATCTAAAAAATAGGAATTCAACACAGGAAATTAGAGCTCCTCTCCTCTTCTTGGCGTAACGTCCTCACTGGGACAAAGCCTGCTTCTCAGCTTGTGTTCTATGAGCACTTCCACAGTTTTTAACTGAGAGCTTCCTCTGCCAATGACCATTTTGCATGTGTATATCGTGTGGCAGGCACGAAGATACTCTATGCCCAAGGAAGTCAAGGAAATTTCCTTTACGAAAAGATCCTGAACCGACCGGGAATCGAACCCGTCACCCTCAGCATGGTCATGCTGAATACCCGTGCGTTTACCGCCTCGGCTATATGGGCCCTATAGGAAATTAGAGCAGGGTTTCTAAATAGTGCGATTGAAACAACTTACTGTTACAATTAAAATTTCTACAGGAATGTCTGATGCAACACCGTATCAAAACTTTTTCAAGATGTTTGCTTAAAATTTTGGAAGAAATGTCTTCATTCTCTTCAGACCTCTTTATTCCGATACCCTTTAATATTTTCCCTAAGACTACCACCTTAGATCTATTTTGCCCCTCCTCTCTTAAACACCCTGGTTGTCATTACGATAGCTACCGTCATTGTATCTTATGTACAACACTGATACTATATAGACACAGTAATGCACTATGCACACCTGAGGGTTGAGCCGCAAGGGCTGCGAGTTAGCTTGCGCAGCTTACACTCCGAAGGTACTGATGACGACAAGAACGTATTTCACACAAAGCTCCAATGGATGCACGACTGCTGTACAAGCCACGACATCAGCATCATTATAAAAAAAATGCCTTAATGCTCATGTAGGCCAGGATGAGGAAATCGGACGATTCAGGCGTGTATAATGTACTGAAGCAACCGAATGGCGCCTCAGATTACGCGCAGAATCTCGACGCAGCGTTGCCAAACGAGCTCGATGTGGCCCCTCTAGAGGACTGCTGGAGAACAGTAAAAGCAGCCATCAACGACGCAGCCATGAACGAGTACCATCGACGAGGAGTGCACAACCATTTTGAAGGAGAAAAACGCAGCATGGGCGGTGATGCTGCAGCAAGAAACCCGGCAGAACGTGGAACGTAACAAACAGAAGCAGAAACAGCAGACCCGCTTCTTTTGGGGGAAAAGGCGCCGCCTGGAAGAAGCGGAGTGTGAGGATTTAGAACTGCAGTTGTGTTCTCATGAAACACGAAAGTTCTACGAGAAGTTCAACGCAGCACGCAACACCTTTGTGGCGTGAGCCGAAATATGCTGAGATAAGGACGGAGGCCTCTTGATGGACAGACGTGAGATGATCGAATGGTGGAAGTAGCACGACCTGAAAGGCGTGGAGAACGTAGGCACGGGTAACCACGGCAATGGAGGAAATGACGACCCCAGTGCAGTAGAGGACGGAAATGAACCAACTCCCACGCAGAGGGAAGTTAAGGCTGCTATTCACCAGCTTTGAACCAACAAAGAAGCTTTTAAGGATGGTATCGCAGCTGAACTTATCAAGATGGGCCCAGAAAAGTTGGTCACTTGTCTGTACCGGCCGTTTGTCAGGATCTGGGAAACCGAACAGCAACTGGAGGAGTGGAAGGAAGAGGTAATTTGGTATTTAAGAACTTCAGAGCGATCACCATTTCGAATGCTGCCTACAAAGTGCTACCTCAGATCATCTTCCGTCGTCTGTCACTTAAAACGAACGAGTTCGTGGTAAGTTATCAAGCCAGCTTCATCGACGGGTGGTCGACAACGGACCAGATCTTCACCGTACGGTAAATGCTCCAGAAATACCGTGAGTACCGGGTCCTAACGCATCACCTGTTCATCGACTTCAAAGCGACATACGACAGTATCGACCGCACAAAACTAGGGAGAATCATGAACGAGAGAGCTTCCGTGGCAACTAGGCATATGAAAGGAACGATGGGTGGTGTGCAAAACTGCGTAAGGGTTTCGGGTAAACTATCCAGTTCATTAGAATCTCGCTGGGAACTGCGACAAGGTGATGGCTCTCGTGCCTTGTTAATTACGGCTCTATAAAATATATTACGATGATCCAGGCTAAACAACAGAGGTAAACTTTCCTTGAAATCCGGCCAATTTGTCTGTTTTACGGATAATATGTCTTGGAAAGTTGAAATATTGTCGAAACAAGTCGTGTTCTGGTTTGATTCTGTTTAATCAAAAGATGTCTAACACTTTTCATTTACTAGAGGTTTCATCACTTCTCGAAGTCATCCCTAACGGGCGTACCGCGAAGGTAAGGAAGACAGAGAATGAGTTTTTAGTGGGTCGATCCCCACATCACCCGAGGAACCACCTCTTGGGTATCTGTTGCAGATTTTCTCATTCTATAAAAAAAAAGAGGTTTCATCACTGATCCCAAAACGCAGAACCGTCAAAAAATCGAAGCACATCGATACTTCGGTAGACATATTGGAGCCTCCGTCCCGTTCCGTTCCCATTACCGTTCCTGACGTGACTGACTCAGCAGCACTGAGTGAGAGATCCAATCGCTCGTGCGGTGCACAGAGCGAAAAAAGACAATTAACGATATAATCACTAATGACGAGAGATGAAGGAAGAAGAGGGTACCAAACCGTCCTACGAGAGCGACGAGAAATCGAAGCAGCGATATCATCATCGATACACTAAGCTACAGGCAGAGACTACAGAATGGGGACGTCGGATTGGTCGGAGTCGGAGGGCACCAGGATTCGAACTCGAAATGGACGTCTTCATTAAGTGTTTTTCTGCCTTCCGGATTGCTGTCATCGCGCGACGACTACGACGACGACGGTGTGACGACGATGTCCTCTTCTAACGCGTTTCTGTTGCAGTCATGGTCCAAACGGTGGCAGTCAGTTGAAAGATATCCCGAAACGTGTGAGGGGATAATGGGCGAAGATGAATCCTGGAACAGAAAATCCAGTAATACGAGTCTTTCACTTCCCAAAACAAAATACACTGTCAAGTTACACAAACTTCTGCAACAGTTTCGAACGGAGCAAGACTCATGAGCTTTTCAAGCAGCTTAAAAGCTGCGTAGCATGCTTCTCAATACTTGGTCGGAACTATTAATTTCCAAAATGTTTATTTCAGTGATTTGAAGTTGAAGTCTTAATAAGTCCAGCAAGATATGGAAATTCCTGGAATTGGAGCTATGTTAAAAAAATGCCACAACGCGACAATTATGGTGAGACATACAATGGATGAAACCCAACTTGAATAAATTGTCTAACCCAGTATCCAACATTTTCCTGATTTTTTTAACTTTCCAGACTGTCATTTGTCGAGCCTTCAACAAGAAGGACACATTTCGCCCCACCACCCCTCATCGCCCCCAAACCGGTGTCGAAGAGTGGTCCTGTCGTTTGCCTTTATAGCACATCCGTCACATCGAGGAATCGAATCGAGGCTAACGATGCTTTTCCGAGGGTGAGATTACCGTAATCCGTTGGAAATGACGCGCTCGCGAGTCGAACTCCACAAAAGTGAGATAGAATCGTTGGTTGTTGTTGGTCGTCCGTCTCTCCACGCTTTGTCGTCGGATGATGGTCGTTTGGTGAAAATGATTGATTTGCTGGACGTCGTTTTTCTGGTGCTCACCGACGACAACGCGGGTGGCTTCCTTTCTTTTAGGGAGGAGTGAGTGACGTGGATGGATGCGTCACCCGCCGCTCTCCCAGGCCAGCCCGGATGAAAGCTGTGCTACGGTGCGGATAAGTTCATTGACAGGCCGACTTCGACGACGACGAGAGGAATGCGTTTTGCTGTCCCAGCATGGGCCGGTGCCGGTGATAAAGATTGACGGGAGCTTGGCTTTGCGAGGTGATACGGTTTGAGCGAGCGGTGGCAATTTGTCCGAGGGAAGTCAGTGGGAAAATTACTTTGAATTGTTTTTGGGATGTTTGAAGAAGTTAATTTGGTTGAATGATGATGAACGGTTTCGAAAGTGAATGCGAAATCACACAAAATTGATGGATCCCAATCACCTTGCTGCTTCAGGCTAACGAGTTCAAATTTGCATCAGAGCTTAATGATTAATAGATAAATATTTTAGGTACTTTAACTTGGTTATACTGGATCTATTAGAAGGTTTATGTTCTGTACTTACCGTTTATACTAAGGCCTGAGTGGAGGAGAACGTGCCTCTGAAGAAATTCTGAAGAATTTCTTCTAAAAATTCTGGAAAATTTCTACCAGAGTTTCTAGAGAATTTCTCCCAGAAATTCAATAGAATTTCTGCCAAATATTCTTGAGAATTTCTATCAGACATTCTGGAGAAATTTTCCCAGAAACACTGGAGAAATTCTCCCTGAAATTTTTGAGAATTTCGACCAGAAAATCCGGCGAATTTATCCTAAAATTCAAGGAAATTTTTTTCTAGAAATTCTGGAGAATTTCTCCCATAAATTCTGGAAAACTTCTCTCAAAAATAATGGGAAATTTGTTCAGGAAATATATAAGAATTTCTACCAGACATTTATTAGAATTTCTCCCAGAAATCCAGGAAAACGTCTTCCAGAAATGCTTCCAGGTATCCTGGAAAGTCTACAAATATTTTGGACAATTGTTAACAGTGATTTCTCCCTGAAATTTTGGAGGATATTTACCAGAAATTCTGGAGGATTTCTTCCAGAAGTTCTGGAGAATTTCTTTCAAAAATTTTGAAGAATTCTGGAGAATATCTTCCAGAAATTCTGGAGAATTTCTCCCTGAAATTCTGGATTATTTCTTTCAGAATTTCTGGAGAGTTTCTCCCAGAGATTACGAAAAATTTCTCCCAGGAAATCTAAAGAATTTCCCAAAACAAATCAGAAAATTCTCCCAGAAGTTCAGGCAAATTACTCCAAAAAATTCTGGAGAATTTATCTCATAAATTCTGGAAAATTTCTCTCAGAAGTACTGTAAAATTTTCGTCTAGAAATTCTGGATTAAATAATACCCCCATACATTCTGAATAACTTCTTCCAGAAATTTTAGAGGATTTCTTCCAGAATTTCAGGAGAATTTCTTCCAGAAATTCGTGACAATTTCTCCCCAGAAATTCTAGATTAATTTCTCTCAGAAATTCTAGGGAATTTCTCTCAGAAATTCTGAGAAATTTCTCTCGGAGTTTTTGAGAATTTTTTTCCCAGAAATTCTTCAGTATTTCTCCCTGAAATTCTGCAGAATTTCTCCCAGAATTGTGGAGATTTTCACTTAGAAATTCTAGAGAATTACTTCCCAAAATTTTGGAGAATTTCCCTCGGAAAATCTTACAAATTTCACTCAGAAATTCAGAAGAATATCTCCCTGAAATTCTGAAGATTTTTTTCCCAGTAAGTCTAGCGAATTTTCCCCAGAAATTCTGAAGTTCTGGAGAATTTCTTCCTGAGATTCTGGAAGACTTCTTCCAGAAATTCTGGAGGATTTCTCTCAGAAATCCTGGAGGATTTCTTCCAAAAATTCTAGAGATTTCTCCCAAAAAATTCCAATGAATTTCCCCCAAAAATTCTAGATAAATTCTTCCAGAAATTCTGAAAAAATTCTCACATAAATTTTGGAGAATTTCTCACAGAAAGCCAGGGGAACTGCTTCCAGATATGCTGGATGATTTCTCCCACAATTCTGTAGAAATTATCTCAGAAATTCTGGAGAACTTTCCATAAATTCCGGATAATTTCTTCCAGATATCCTAAAAGTTGTTCATATATTTCTGGAAAACTTTTTTCCAGTTATTCTGGTGCATTTCTTCTTTAATTTCAGGAGGGTTTCTTACAGAAATTCTGGTTGCTTTCTTCCAGAAATTCTGAAGGATTTCTTCCAGAAATTCAGAAGAATTTCTTCCAGAAATTCTGGAGAGCTTCCCCCAGAAATTATGTGAAATTAATCCCAGAAATTCTGGAGGTTTGTTTTCAGATATCCTGGAAATTCTCCATATATTTTTCAGTTATTCTGGAGAATTTCTTTCTGGAATTCTTGAGGATTTCTTTCATAAATTCTGGTCGAATTCTTCCAGAAATTCTTTCAGAAAGTCAGTGGAATTTCTCCCAAAAAGTCTGTGGAATTTCTTCCAGAAATGCTGGAGATTTTCTTCCCGAAATTCTGGATATTTTCTTCCAGAAATTCTCGAGAATTTCTTCAAGAAATACTTGGACAGCACTGGAACAACACGCTGACGTCCCAAAAATTCTGAAGAGTTTCTCCCAGAGATTTTGGAGAATTTCCCCTAAAAATTCAGAAGAAATTCTCTCAAAAATTCTGAAGAATTTATCCTATAAGTTCTGGAAAATTTCTCTCAGAAATACTGTAAAGTTTCTTCTTGAAATTCTGGATAAATTCTCCCATAAATTCAGGAGAACTTCTTCCAGAAATTTTGGAGAATTTCTTCCAGAAATTCAGGAGAATTTCTTCCAGAAATTTGGGAGAACTTCTCCCAAAAATTCTAGGCAATTTCTCTCATAAAACCTGGAGAATATCTTTCAGAAATTCTAGGTGATTTCTCTCAGTAATTCTGGGAAATTTCCCTCAGAAATTCTAGGATTTTTTTTTCAGAAATTCTTCAGTATTTTTCCCAGAAACTCTGCAGAATTTCTCCCTGAAATTCTGGAGAATTTCTTCCCGAAATTTTGGAGAATTTCCCTCAAAAATTCTGAAGATTTTTTCCCCGAAAAACTAGTGAAATTTCCCCAGAAATTCTGGAGAACTTCTTCCAGATTTCCTGATTTTCAAAAAAAAGACACTACACCGTCTTCAACCAAAGGTTATACAGACTGAACAAGCACTTACATAAGACAACGGACAACACATATAACACCCAGTGGTCCAGTGAAGAATTTTCCGTTTGCCGAAAAGTTTTCCCCGACTGGAGCGGGAATCGAACCCACACTCCGAGGCTTACGAAACGTCTAGATGACTGACGCCTCTAGCCGCACGGCCACGGAACCGGAGATAGGGTGACGATGGGTATTCTCGGCAGGTTTGTTCTCTTCGTCATGGGGGGTTTTTGTCGGCCAAATTTCCTGAAACTTGGGCATATAATTCAGCTTGGTTGGGAAGGATTTGAGGCCAACTCTGAGTTCAACAGCTTTCAAAAAACCCCCCATGACGAAGAGAACAAAACTGCCGAAAATACACAATTTCCCCTATATTTGGAAGATTTCTTCCAGGGAAGGTTTCTTTCAGATATTCTGGAAATTTTCTTCCAGAAATTCTGGAGAACTTCTCCTAGAAATTCTGTAGAATTTATCCCAGAAATTCTGGGAAACTACATACTCAAAAACATTGGACAATTGTAAGCTCACAACCTTTAATCCCCTCAAACAAGCAAACGGTTGAAACTAACTAATCAAACCTTTGTCAGTTTCAAATCCAGCAAACAGAAAACAATGCAAAAAACGATAACACGACCATCCTTTACCGGGTTCATCGATTCCCCATGCTTACCCATATCAGTTTTCTCATCATGCTTCGTAATCCCATTTGAGCTCATAAAACTCCCAGGATAACGAACTTTACTGACCGCTCACTCACTCTGGGATCACTTGGCTGCTGTTGGCTGTCCGGGAAGGATGCAAACCACCTTCATGACGAACGGAGACCTGTCCTACCTAGGTATAATCATTTCCGTCCAGTTTGATGCCGGCAGATGAGCCTTATCGATACAGATAGTTAATTTTAATAACTGAAAAGCCTACCTACATAGGTTGGCATCCGCCCTAGAGCCAGGATAAGTTATCGTCCCACCGGATCTGTCTGCTCACAGCATCACCTTTTCACACGTGGAATGAGAAGGTACAGTGTCCTCCCTTTTGATGTACTGTGCTCTAGCAGTCAGCTGAGATGATGCGCTTATTGATGATCCAGATCCCGACCGAGGTGAGCATGATTAGCCATCTGGGTTACGTCAGGCTAGGAGCTCTAAAATGATTTCGATCGATACGGAGGCCTTTCAATGGAAACGCACCTCTTTCATTAATCATCCTCCACACCCAAAATCGAAAATTTCTTCGAATTTCGTCACTACTGGCATTCAATCACCGCGTGGCAACGTATGCTGACGGCGACGACGAAGTCTATCACAAAGGAGTTTCCTCTGGGTTTGGGCCTGATTTGGGATCATTTTTCTTCGCCAGTAGCTCACATTCAGATCTTGTGTCGTGGTTGACCCGCACACCTGTCTCCTGCTTCCCAGCTTCGGATTCAAGCCCACTGACATGAAATACGTTTTCGAGTGAATTAATCACACAACCATACACATATCCAAGCTTCCCGTACACACGTGTCACACGGAGGAAACGACAGACCCACAGGACTGATTGTAAACTGGCTGACTGGTGGACCCTTCTCAATGGGAACCGAAGGGCATCGGAGGGTGTGACCTTCCACCACCCTGGAGGAAAATCTCCGGTATCAGCCGAGTACGGAACAGGAGAAAGTGATGGATTGATCCAGATCGACGCTGGTGACAGTTTGCTGAGAGCGTGCAATCTGCGAGATTTGCATTTCTTTGTACCACCACTACCTACCTACTGGTGCTTGCCTTCCAAGAATTTTCGCAGCGTTTTGTCAGTTTCGCAACGACTCCCCCCGCTGCCAGTAAAAACGGGTCATTTTTCTTTGCCCATTTCATGGGGGCAAACAGTCCCCAAAAAAAATGAATCAAGATTTATTTCTCCGGTTTCCACTTTGCATATGTATGAGCGTTAGTCGCACCCGCGCCCGCACTCGAAAGCACTCCATTCCCATTAAAACCACATTCCAGGATGTCATAAATCGGTCCCATTTTTCGCAACCCGTTCCTCGTTATCAGTAGCGATTCGCCATCCGCACCCGGCTGCGTGTGACACAAATCCGGAGAAGAAATTTACTTGAAGCGTCGCTGTCGGGAGGAAAAAATGTGGAAACCTGAGTAGCACGCCATCTACTTATCACTGTGTGCAGCGACATTCCGGCGAAGCAAAATCCCCTAAATGTATGCTATTATTCTGGAACAACATTACTGCTCACCCCGCGTTGCGGCTCTGTCACATTCCTCCATGCAGAAACAGCAGCAGCGACGGAAAAAGAAACCGCAAACACTTGTCTGTGCTCGCTCGGCATGGCTCACACACGCGCGTTGAATTTCTGGGGGTTTTTCCGACTGAAAACTCCAGACAACGGAGACACGGGGAAAAGCGGGCCCGCAGCTTGGGTGGAAATAGCTGGTACCACGCAGAACGCAGCCAACACAATGCCAAAGGCAACCGACGAGATAAAGTTTCGCCTCACCTGGGCTCGGCCCGCGACCTTCCGGTACAGACCCAGCCCCGTCTTGCTGACGCTTGCTGATGAACGAGAATGTGGCTGAGGTGTTTTTTTCCTTTGCCAAGCACGGTAATAATTCACGGGAATGGAAGTGGGTTGGCTGTTAGGTGTTTGGATGATTTGGAGTCCAGTGGGAGCCGTTTGGGGGATGTTGTAAATTTTCACAAAATCGATCGCTGAAAATATCTGTAAATTTTCCTCAATGAAAGTATCTATAGAACAGTTTTCATTCTTCAATTAATTACTCAGAAATTTTGAGATTTTTTGATATTGTAATGAGTTGTTTTCGTATTTTTGTTTATTTTGTTGAGAAATCTCTTGTTATGAAACTGAAATAGACTGTAAACTTTTCATGTTACTGAACAGCATGAAAACAAACTTTATTACTTGTGACAGTTGCCCAAACTCCTCTCAAAACCAAGTGCCTTCATTTCCCATCGTTGTTCCCCCTCAGAAAGACGAATGATCCGGTAAAGAACCATCTGTAGACGACTCATTCACGCACACAGTGTTCCGGCCGGATGCCATCTGCAGCGCGAAAATTTCCCACTTTGAGAAATTCTTATATCAATTAGCCGAAAAACTTAGTAATGTACTCATTTATCTCTCCCCCTCGTTACTGCCCAAATACTGCCTTCCCATGATCCAGCGTGCCAGTCAGCCAGGCAACAACCATCAGGCGCAGCAATTGAAGAGTGCTGATTCGGGATATAAATTAAACTCCTCAATCAACTTCAGATACCATCCACGGGAAAACTCTTTCCCAGGCTTCCCCATCTCGTTTAAAAATCGTTGGTGAACGGTTCTTCCTTCCTTGCTGGCACCAACATCTCATTTAAATAACAAATACCGGCTGATCCCGAACCCCATCCATGTTGGCCCCCAGGATCTGGATCTGGATCGGCAGGGACGAGCTTGTACGACTGGCTTGCACCGCGCTAAGCTGCTTGGAACATGTATTGCTTGTCTACCGCGACCCATATCCACAAGTTTGACACACATTCCGGGAAATCCACCCGGAACTTTTTTCGACAATTTTTAGTTTTTGCCGCGAACGAAAGGGGAAACTTTTGCTCCCGAAATTTGAATTGGAATCAGCTGTGAAGTGGTGAGCGTACATGTACTTGTACTATTGTTATTTCTTTGAAATCCTTTCAGTCAATCTGAATAATTTCATCCAGAAATTTCACTAAGAACTTTTAGAAATTCTGTTATATTTCAGAAATTTTGGAGAATTTCCCACAAAAAATCTGATGAACTTCTCCCAGAAGTTGTGGAAAATTTCTACCAGAGATTTTGGAAAATTTCAGAAATTTAAGAGAATTTTACCAGAAATTCTGAAGAATTTCTCTCAGAAATTCTGGGGATTTTCTCTCAGAAATTCTGTAGAATTTCTCCCACAAATTCTGAAAAAAATATCCCAGAAATTCTGAAGATATTTTCTCAAAAATTCTGAAGATATTCTTCCAGAAATTCTGTACAATTTCTCCCAGAGATTCTGGAAAACGTCTCCCACAGATTCTGGAGAATTTCTCCCACAGATTCTGGAGAGTTTCTCCCAGAAACTCTGTTGAATTTCTCCCAGAAATACTGGAGAATTTCTCACAAAAATTTTGGAGAAGTGCTCCTAGAAATTCAGGAGAATTTCTCACCGAGATTCTTGAGTTTTTCTACAAAAACTCTAAAGATTTTCTTCTAGAAAATCTAGATGATTTCTCCCAGAATTTTGGCAGAGTTTTCCCAGATATTTAGTAGAATTTCTGCCACGAATTCCTAAGACTCTGCCTCAGAAGTTCTGAAATTGTTCTCGAAAAAAAATCTGGAGTATTTTTCCCAGAAACTCTGAAGAATTTCCCCCAGAAATTCTGGAGAATTTCTCCCAGAAATTCTGGAGGATTTCTCCCAGAGATTCCGAAGAATTTCTCCCTGGAGAATTTCGTCCAGATATTCTGGATATTATCTCGCAGAAATTCTGGAGAATTTCTTACAGAAATTCTGGAGAATTTCTTACAGAAATTCTGGAGAATTTCTTGCAGAAATTCTGGAGAATTTCTTGCAGAAATTCTGGAGAATTTCTTGCAGAAATTCTGGAGAATTTCTTGCAAAAATTCTGGAGAATTTCTTGCAGAAATTCTGGAGAATTTATTGCAGAAATTCTGGAGAATTTATTGCAGAAATTCTGGAAAATTTCTTGCAGAAATTCTGGAGAATTTCTTGCAGAAATTCTGGAGAATTTCTTGCAGAAATTCTGGAGAATTTCTTGCAAAAATTCTGGAGATTTTCTTGCAAAAATTCTGGAGAATTTCTTGCAGAAATTCTGGAGAATTTCTTACAGGAATTCTGGAGAATTTCTTGCAGAAATTCTGGAGAATTTCTTGCAAAAATTCTGGAGAATTTCTTGCAGAAATTCTGGAGAATTTCTGGCAGAAATTCTGGAGAATTTCTCGCAGAAATTCTGGAGAATTTCTTGCAGAAATTCTGGAGAATTTCTCGCAGAAACTCTGGAGAATTTCTCGCAGGTATTCTGGAGAATATCTCACAGAAATTCTGAAGAATTTCTTACAGAAATTCTGAAAAAATTTTTACAGAAATTCTGGAGAATTTCTTCAAGAAGTCCTCAAAAATTTTTCGCATTCCTTTCGAAAAATTTCTCCTAAAAATCTAAATAACTTCTCTCAGAAATTCTAAGAAACTTCTCCAAACAATTCTAAAGAGTTTCTTCCAGAAATACTGGAGCATTTAACCGAGAAATTCTAGTGAATTTTCTCAGGAACTCTTGAGAATTTCTCTCCGAAAATCTGGAAAATATCTACCAGAAATTTTGGGGAATTGTACCCAAAAATTCTGGAGAATATTTCCCAGAGTTACTGGAGATTATCTTCCAGAAAATCCGGATATCTTTTCCCGAAAACATTCAAGAATTTATCCCAAAAAATCTAGAGAATTTCTCACAAAAATTCTGCAAAACCTTTCCCAGAAATTCTTGATAATTTCTCCCAGAAATTCTGGAGAATTTCTCCCACAAATTCTGAAAACTTTCGGTAATAATTCCAAAGGTATTCTTCTGAGAAATTTGTCTAAAAAACTGCAAAATTTCTCCCAGAAATCCTATATAGTTTCGAATTTTTCCCAAATATTTTAAAGACTTTCTCCTAAAAAACCTGAATAACTTCTCTCAGAAGCTTTAGGAATTTTCTTCCAGAAATTCTGAAGAGTTTCTCACAGAAATCCTTGAGATTTTTTCCCAGAAATTCTAAAGAATTTCTTTCATAAATTCTGAAAAAAATCTCTTAGAAATTTTGTGGAATTTCTCTCAGAAATCTGGATAATTTTTCTGAGAAATTTGGGATGACTTTTCTCAGAAATTCTGGAGAATTTTCCATAGAAAACCTGGGGAATTTCTCACCGAAATTTTGCAGAAATTCAGAATCACAGAATTTCTGGAGAATTTTTCACAGAAACTCTGGAGATTTTCTCACAGAAAATCTGGAGGATTTCTTACACAAATTCTGAAAGATTTCTCTTAGAATTTCTGAAGGATTTCTCTCACAAATTCTGGAGAATTTCTCCCAGACATTCTAGAGAATTTCTACCAGAAATTCTGAAGAGCTTTCTCCAGAAATTCTGGAGAATTTCTCCTAGAAATTAGGCGAATTTCCCCTAGCAATTCTGTCGAATTTCTTCTAGAAATTCTGGTGGATTTCACAATTTCTTCCAGGAGTTCTGAAGAATTCCTCCCACAAATTCTGGATAATTTCTCCCAGAAATTCAGAAGAACTTCTCCCGGAAATTCTGTAGAATTTCAACCGGAAATTTTGGAGAATTTCTCCCGGAAATTCTGGAGAATTTATCCCGAAAATTCTGGAGAATTTCTCCCATAAATTCTGGAGCATTTCACCCAGAAATTCTGAAGGATTTCTCCCAGAAATTCTGGAGAATTTTCCCGAGAAATTGAAAATCTCTTCCAGAAGTTCTAGAGAATTTCTCCCAGAAGTACTGGAGAATTTCTCCACACATTCTGGAGAATTTGTCCCAGCAATTCTGGAGAATTTCTACCAGAAATTCTGGAGATTTTCTCCTATAAACTCCGGCAAATTTCTCCTAGAAATTCTAGCGAATTTCTTCTAGAAATGCTGGAGAATTTCTCCCAGAAATTCTGGACAATTTCTGCCAGAAATCCTGAAGATTTTCTCCCAGAAGTTCTGGAGAATATTTCCCAGAAATTCTGGAGAATTTCTCCCGGATATTCTGGAGGATTTCTCCCAGAAATATTGCCGAATTTCTCCCAGTAATTCTGGATTATTTCTCCCAGAAAATCCGGAGAGTTTCTCCCTGGAGAATTTCGTCAAGATATTCTGGATATTATCTCGCAGAAATTCTGGATAATTTCATGCAGAAATTCTGGAGAATTTCATGTAGAAATTCTGGAGAATTTCTTGCAGAAATTCTGGAGAATTTCTCGCAGAAGCTCTAGAAAATTTCTCGCAGAAATTCTGGAGAATATCTCACAGAAATTCTGAAGAATTTCTTACAGAAATTCTGGAGAATTTCTCCAAGAAGTCCTGAAGAATGTTTCGCATTCCTTTCGAAAAATTTCTCCTAAAAATCTAAATGACTTCTCTCAGAAACTCTAAGGAACTTCTCCAAGCAATTCTAAAGAGTTTCTCCCAGAAATCCTTGAGATTTTTTCCCAGAAATTCTAAAGAATTTCTTTCATAAATTCTGAATAAATTCTCTCAGAAATTTTGTGGAATTTGTCTCAGAAATCTGGATAATTTTTCTGAGAAATTTGGGATGACTTTTCTCAGAAATTCTGGAGAATTTTCCATAGAAAACCTGGGGAATCACAGAATTTCTGGAGAATTTTTCACAGAAACTCTGGAGATTTTCTCACAGAAAATCTGGAGGATTTCTTACACAAATTCTGAAAGATTTCTCTTAGAATTTCTGAAGGATTTCCCTCACAAATTCTGGAGAATTTCTCCCAGACATTCTAGAAAATTTCTACCAGAAATTCTGAAGAGCTTTCTCCAGAAATTCTAGAGAATTTCTCCTAGAAATTAGGCGAATTTCCCCTAGCAATTCAGGCGAATTTCTTCTATAAATTCTGGTGGATTTCACAATTTCTTCCAGAAGTTCTGAAGAATTCCTCCCACAAATTCTGGATAATTTCTCCCAGAAATTCAGAAGAATTTCTCCCGGAAATTCTGTAGAATTTCAACCGGAAATTCTGGAGAATTTCTCCCGGAAATTCTGGAGAATTTCTCCCGAAAATTCTGGAGAATTTGGCGTAAAAACTTGAAGTATTTTTAGGCAAAGTACGTTTAATTGGCAAATTGAGAGATAAATTTGTGAAAAAATTACCACTTGTTTTGGTGGGATTCGAACCCACGACTCCGTTATCGCTAGTCCGGCGCTTTAACCAACTAAGCTACAGAACAAGTTACAACTCTGCAGAATAGAAAGTCAAACTGGATTCGAAGCACCACCCTAAACCGGGTCCGTCTTTCACAACTTTATCTCTCTTTCGGCTCTTAGATGCCAATCTCCCGCACTCTCGCGGAGTACGAACTACAAGTGTGCGCGTATTGTTTTTAGAATGTTGATATTGAAGCTCGACTGACACATACTTCGTCACCGACCATATGATCGGTGCACACTCAGTTTGCGTTGAGCGCTCAACGCGGACGGACGCACGGCCGTCCAACTGCGCTAGAGAGAACGCAACTCATGTATGACAATGATTTTATAGTACTGGAGAATTTCTCCACACATTCTGGAGAATTTGTCCCAGCAATTCTGGAGAATTTCTACCAGAAATTCTGGAGATTTTCTCCTAGAAATTCTGGCAAATTTCTCCTAGAAATTCTAGCGAATTTCTTCTAGAAATGCTGGAGAATTTCTCCCAGAAATTCTGGAGAATTTCTCCCAGAAATTCTGGGGAATTTATCCCACAAATTCTGGCGAATTTCTCCCAGAAATTCTGGAGAATTTCTCCCAGAAATTCTGGAGAATTTCTCCCAGGAATTCCGGAGAATTTCTCCCAGAAATTCTGGACAATTTCTGCCAGAAATTCTGAAGAATTTCTCCCAGAAGTTCTGGAGAATATTTCCCAGAAATTCTGGAGAATTTCTCCCGGATATTCTGGAGGATTTCTCCCAGAAATATTGCCAAATTTCTCCCAGTAATTCTGGATTATTTCTTCCAGAAATTCCGGAGAGTTTCTCCCAGAAACTCTGGAGAATTTCATGCAGAAATTCTGGAGAATTTCGACCAGAAATTCTGGAGCATTTCTCCCAGAAATTCTGGAGCATTTCTCCCAGAAATTCTGGAGAATTTCTTCCAGAAATTCTGGAGAATTACTCCCAGAAATTCTGGAGAATTACTCCCAGAAATTCTGGAGAATTTCTTTAGAATTTCTGGAGAATTTCTTCCAGCAACTCTGAAGAATTTCTTCCAGGAATTTCAGAGAACTTCGTTCAGAAATTCTGGAAAATTCTGGAGAATTTCTTCCAGACATTCTGGAGAATGTTTTCCAGAAATTCTGGATAACTTTTCCCAAAAAATCTTTCACAGAATTTCTCCCTTAAGTTCTGAAGATTTTTTTACAGAAATTCAGGAGAATTTCTCCCAGAAATTCTTGAGAATTTCTTCAAGAAATTCTGGAGAATTTCTTCCAGAAATTCTGGAGAAATCTTCCAGATATTCCGTTGAATTTCTCCCACAAGTTCTGGAGAATTCCTCGCAGAAAATCTGGAGAATTTCTCCCAGAAATTCTAAACAATTTCTTCCAAAAATTTTAAAGAATTTGTCCTAGAAATTCTGATAATTTCACCCACAAATTTTACGGGATTCTCCAAGAAATTCTGAAAATTGTCTTTCAGAAATTGAGAAGAGTCCTTGAGTTTCGGGAGAATTTCTCACAGAAATTCTAAAGAATTTGTATCAGAAATTTTGGTGGATTTCTTCTGAAAAATTCGGAAGAATTTTCCCAAAAATTCTAAAGAATTTCTTCAAGAAATTTTGGAGAATTTCTCCCAGAAATACTAAATATCTTCTCCCAGAACTTGTAAAAGTTTTCTTACACAAATTCTTAAGAATTTCTCCCAAAAATTCTGAAGATTATCTTCCAGAAATTTTGGAGGTTTTCTCTCATTAATTCTGAAGAATTTCTCTAAGAAATTCTTCCACAAATTCTGCGTAATTTTCTCAGTAATTCTTTTGCAAAATGTATCCCAGAAATTCTCATAAATTCTTGAAAATTTCTTTCTGTGATTCTGGGAAAATTTCAAAGAAATTCTGGAGAGTATCTCTCAAATATTCTGGAGAACTTCTATTCAAATGCTGATTTATCGACCGTATTCTATTAATAACTTGATGATTTTGTGGCTATATCGGTCTCTTTCTACTCATAGTATAAGGGAGTAGAGATCAAAGTGGATAATGAAATGATAGATATGATAGAATTCGCTAGGTAGCGAACAAGAGTGAAAATTTTTATAGAAGGTGAAATTAGGCAAGTAGGCCATGTATTGAACGAATACATCGAATGCGTGAAACTTCTGCCGTGCGACCTGTGCTTTTAAACAGATCGGCTTGGTTGGTAGTTTTCATACCACCTTACCAAGACTGGCAAAAGTTTCAGGCACCCGACTGCCTAATGTATTGTTCTGTTTTCATCACAAATTCTATCGATCGGTAGCTTTTTCGGAATTCGCACTCCGTTCATAGGGGTATGCCTATATCGCGGCGTGTTCTTCCTATTAGCTTTTTCGATCTTATAGGATAGAACACTTTTCTTTTTGAGCCAAACTTTTCATATCATATGCTGATTTATCGACCGTATTCTATTAATAACTTGATGATTTTGTGGCTATATCGGTCTCTTTCTACTCATAAGTATAAGGGAGTAGAGATCACTTTGATCTCTACTCCCTTATACTATGAGTAGAAAGAGACCGATATAGCCACAAAATCATCAAGTTATTAATAGAATACGGTCGATAAATCAGCATATGATATGAAAAGTTTGGCTCAAAAAGGAAAGTGTTCTATCCTATAAGATCGAAAAAGCTAATAGGAAGAACACGCCGCGATATAGGCATACCCCTATGAACGGAGTGCGAATTCCGAAAAAGCTACCGATCGATAGAATTTGTGATGAAAACAGAACAATACATTAGGCAGTCGGGTGCCTGAAACTTTTGCCAGTCTTGGTAAGGTGGTATGAAAACTACCAACCAAGCCGATCTGTTTAAAAGCACAGGTCGCACGGCAGAAGTTTCACGCATTCGATGTATTCGTTCAATACATGGCCTACTTGCCTAATTTCACCTTCTATAAAAATTTTCACACTTGTTCGCTACCTAGCGAATTCTATCATATCTATCATTTCATTATCCACTTTGATCTCTACTCCCTTATACTATGAGTAGAAAGAGACCGATATAGCCACAAAATCATCAAGTTATCTTCTATTCAAAGTTCTGAGAAATTTTTTCCAGAAATTTTTCCCAGAAATTCCGGAGTTTTTCATTTCAAGTTTCCTCAACTGTGGAAATACTGTCTCTCATTGCTGATTGTCTGCTATAGTACAATAGCAGCTGACGGTCAACTGGATCAAGATGCAACAATATGCCGCAATTGATCGACATAAGAGAAATCATCATACACCGGCCTTCATAGGAATTATTTTCAGGAAATTAGCAAAATCAAATATGAATCCTGTGCTCACAACAAATAAATCGCCACAGTTCAGGCATCGCTCCATCCGGGTCAGCAGCAGCAGCAGCATCATCATCAGCACCGACCGACAGGATCTATTGCCGACAGGCCATTGTCTGCACGCGTGTCCTACAACGGCTCCGACAAGCACAGCAGTCCGGCGATCCGGATCCGGGCCAGTCCCGGTTCTGAAATTTCAATTAACGAACGATGACGATAATAAGGTACACCGGGGCAAGTTGAAACGGGTGGGGCAAGATGAAACAGCGGGTTAACATGATGTTTTCTAATGATGATGAACAGTTTGATCGCCATAACACATAGTTTTTGATTCAAACAATCTTTTAGCGAAGGAAAAATTTCCAAATTGTATTGAAATCTATTTGAAAACTTCGTGTTTCATCTTGCCCCACCTGTTTCAACTTGCCCCGGTGTACCTTACTCCAAACCATCCATAATCCTGTTCACAAACGCTTTTGCTTTTCCGGGTCCTGCAGCCCAAAACTATATGTGTCTGTAGAGATGCAGTAGGTATGGGTTCTCTGCACCACCGCACTACCACTACTGGCTGTGTAGTCTCTCGCCCGGCACTGATTAAGAATTCCTTCTCACGCAGACCCCGGGAGGCCCTATTATACGCAATTGCTCGTATGTGACAAATCCTGCTGGTACATTATCACCACCATCGACCAACCGACCGTCGTCCGATCGACCGTCGTTCGTTAGTTCACTTGCGCTCATTCGTTCGGTCCCCTGCACAAATACAGTTAAAAGAGACCCTCTGCCATCAGGCATCTGGAGCCATCCAGCCATCCTGCCAGCCAGCCAGCCAACATCGGAGCTTCCCAATCGATTAATCCTGCATGTCGCCTTTTGTCAGCTGCACTGACTCGTTTCGTTATGCGTCGTCGTCGTCGGGACCCAGGTCCTTCCGCCCCATGCCAAACAGGAAGCACAGCAGCATAAACTCAAATTTTCCACACATTTTATCTGCGACGTCTTTCTTTGTTCTCCGACGCACCAGCCAGCATGGAACGCAGCAGAACCACCCCCTCGCTCATTGTCGGGGGAAGGTGAGGTTAGATGCGCCTCCGAATTCTAACCTTTTTAGAGTATTAGGTGGTTGAGTCCTTTTTTTTTAATTAAAACAGCTATTTAACAATTACGAAAGCAGGTGACACGTTTTGCCCAAAGCTGCAATTCGCACTGGCTCCCCCCGCACAATGCGGATGCACATCGCCGAATCGGAACGGAACTAGCGGCGCTGGCGTTCCTGTACTAGTAGGTAGACGATAGAGATGTCTCCGCGGAGTGGCGTCATCGTTGTCCCACTCAACCAGTCAGTGAACATTCAGCAGCCCCAGTAGTGGTGGCAGTAGAAACGAACTGAGACACATTCCACGGGGTTCAAATTAAACAATGTTATTTCGAAATCTATACGTTCTCCTCCAGGCTGCTGTGCTAGGTTCCGTACTATTGACTGGCGCGCTTGACGTTGAGAGTAGGAGATGGGTCACAGGAAGAAGTGGGTAGCCAACAACAATGAATGCGATGCCGCTTTTCAGCTGAAGTAAGCAGAATTTTTCAACTGCAGGGACAGCAGTTCTGCTTGTTTCTTTTATGTTGTCCTCGAGACGAATGGAGTTCAGCGGGATGGTACGGCGCGGGGAGTTTGTATTTTTTTTTTGTGAGACACAAGGAATACGATTGAGTTTGATTTGTGGCATGTTTTGAAACAAGATTAGAGTAGATTTTGCACTGATTCGATTAAAGTATGTTTAATCTTCCGAAATCCCTAACTCAATCAAGTCAATACGGAATTTAAAACTAAATCGTGTCCTCGAATTTTTCTACGTATTCAGCATTTTTTCCTGTTTTTGTAATAAGGGAGCAATCACAAATTACTTAGATTTTTTGGGCCAATTTTAAAACCACCTCCGCTCATGTAGCATATTTTTCTATAGCTAATACATGGAGGGGATGCCTCACCAAAATATTTTTTTATACAGTCAGGTTTTTTATTACGCGGGGGATACGTTCCGCGTAAAAAAGTTTCACCATTTCTCGACGAATCATGCAAAAATAAGACGATGAAATTTTTATGTATGGAGTTTTCATTTACGCGGCCGCATAAATGAAAACCGCGTTAAAAAAGAACTGACTGTATAGTTTTTAGATAAATTTTTGAGAAAATCGGGAAAAACTCTCCAGAATTTCAAAAACTTCTGGAAGAGATGCTTGATTTTTTGGAGCATCCTTGGATAGATTCTTCAGGATTCTTGGAAGAAATTCTGCAGCATTTCTCGAAGTGATTCTGTGGCATGACTTGGAGAAATATTTCAGAATTTCCAGAAGAACTTATTCAAAATATCTAGAAAAAGTCTCCACAATTTCCAGAAAAATAATTAGAACAGTAACTCTCCAGAATTTCTAGAAAATTTATCAGCATAATAAGGAAGACACTCTCAAGAATTTCCCCAAGAATTTTGTTAAAGAAATTCTCTAGAATTTCTTGTAAAACTTCTCCTTAATTTCGATGAGATATGTTCAAGAATTTCCAGAATTCTTTACGAACTCTTCTTCTTCTTTGAAGAATTCCCGTGGCAGAAATTTTCCAGAATTTCTGGAAGAAATTTTAAAGATTTCCTTTGAAAAACGTTCCACAATTTCTGGGAGGAATTCTGCAGAATTTATGGAAGAAATCAACCAGAATTTCTGAGAGAAATTCCCCAGCAAATCTTGGAGAAAGTTCTTCAGAATTTATGAGACAAAATTTTCCAGAATCTCTGGAAAAAAATTTCAGAATTTCTGGTAAAAAATTTCTAGAATTTCTAGGAGAAATTTTCCAGAACTTTTGAGAGAAGTTCTCAAGATTTGCTCTACATAATTTCTAAGAGAAATTATTTCTGGGATTTCCGGGAAAAATTCTGGATAACTGTGGGAAATTCTCCAGAATTTCTAAGAAATAGCTCCGAAATTTCTGGGAGAAATTCTCCAGCACATCTAGGAGAAGTTCTCCAGAATAACTGGAAGAAATTCTACAGAATTTCTGGAAGAAAATTTTCTATTACTTCTGGGAGAAATTCACTATAATCATTAGTTGAACGCCTTAAGAATGTTGAAAAAAAATCATCCGAGTTAAAAAAATGTTTCACAAAATTTTGGAGAAGTCATCCAGAATCCCTGAAAGAATTTTTCCAGAACTTCTGGGTGAAATTCTCGAGAATCTCTTGAAGAAAATCTCTAGAAATTCCGGGAGAAATTCTCAGAATTTCCGGAAGAAGTTTCCCTGAATTGCAGAAATAAATTTAACAGAATTTTCGAAATTTCGAAGGAAAAAAAATACCAACAGAAGTAGTAGGGTGATTTTCCAATTGTTGCACGGTTAAAAACTCGCCTATTCTTGCACACTCCATGTTATTCTTATGAGGTGTGCAATAATTGGTGAATTTTTAGCCGTGCAACAATTGGAAAATTACCCTAGTTATTCTCAAAAATTTCAAAAATTTCTAAAACAATTTCTCCAGGAGTTTTGGGATCAATTCTCCAGAATTTGTAGGAATGATTGATAGACATTTCCAAGAAACTAGCATTTCACCAGAACTTCTGGAAGAAATTCTCTAGAGTTTTTAAGAAAAATCCTCCAAAATTTTTTGACTAAGATTCTTCATAATTTTTGAAGGGAACTCTCCAGAATGTTTTAGAGAAATTCATCAGAATTTCTGGGAGAAGCTCCCCAGAATTTCTGGGAGAAATTATTCAGGATTTCTTAAAAAAAATTACATATGATTTCTGGGAGAAATTCTCGAGAATATCTAGGAGACATTCTTGAAGGATTCTGGGAGTAATTCTACAGAATTTCTGGAAGACATGTCCTAGAATTTCTCAGAGGAGTTCTCCAGAGTTTTTGAAGAAATTTTTCAGAATTTTTGAGAGAATAACTAAAAAATTTCTTGGAGAAATTCTACAGCATTTTTGGGAGAAATTCTACAGATTTTCTAGGAGAAATTCTAATGAATTTCTAGGAGAAATTCTGTAGAATTTCTATGAATTTTTTTTAATTGTTAGGAATTTCTGGAAACAAATATTCACAGTTTCTAGATGAAAATTTACAGAATTCATGGAAGAAATTCTCCAGAATTTCTGGGAAAAAATATAAAGAATTTCTGAAAGAAAATATTTAGAATTTTTGCGAGAAATTTTCCAAAATCTCCGAGAGAAGTTCTTTTGAATTTCTGATAGAAATTTTCCAAAATTTTCGATGGGAAATTTCCAGAATTTTCGGGAGAAGTCATCAGAATTTTTGAAAGAAATTCTTGAGAACTGTTTAGTGAATATCTTCAGAATTTCTACAATTTTTCTAGAAAAGTTCTCTAGAATCTCTGGTCGAAATGATCTAGAATTTCTGGAGGAAATTCTTCAGGATTTCTGGGAGCAGTATCCTGGAGTTTCTGGGAGAAGTTCTCCAGAAATTCTAAAAAAAATTCTCCAGAATTTCTGAGAAAAAATCTCTTGATTTTGTACAACAAACTCTTCAGTATTTCTGGGTGGAATTCTCCAGAATTTCTGGAAGACATTTTCCCAGATTTTCTGGAAGAAATTCTCCAGAATTTGCGGATGAAATTTTCCAGTATACCTGGTAGAAATTCTTCAGAAGTTCTCTAGAGTTGCCAGAATTTGTGAAAGAAATTCTCCAGGATTTCTTAAAGAAATTTACAAGAATTTCTGGAAGAAATTCTCCGGATTTTTTTTACTTCTCCAGAATTTCTGCAAGAAATTCTCCAGAATTTCTGCAAGAAATTCTCCAGAATTTTTGGAAGCAATTCTCCAGAATTTCTGGGTGAAATTCTCCAGGATTTCTGGACGAAATTCTCCAGAGTTTCTGGAAGAAATTCTCCAGAATTTCTGGACGAAATTCTCCAAAATTTTTGGACGAAATTCTCCAAAATTTCTGGAGGAAATTCTCCAGAATTTCTCGTAGAAATTCTACAGAATTTCTGGACGAAGTTCTCCAGAACTTTTCGACGAAATTTTAGAAATTTCTGGTCGAAATTCTCCAGAATTTCTGATCGAAATTCTCCAGAATTTCTGGTCGAAATTCTCCAGAATTTCTGAACAAAATTCCCAAAATTTCTGGACGAAATTCTCCAGAATTTTTGGACGAAATTCTGCAGAATTTCTGGTCGAAATTCTGCAGAATTTCTGGTCGAAATTCTCCAGAATTTCTGGTCGAAATTCTCCAGAATTTCTGGTCGAAATTATCCAGAATTTCTGGACGAAATTCTTCAGAATTTCTGGACAAAATTCTCCAGAATTTCTGGACGAAATTCTCCAGAATTTCTGGAAGCAATTCTCCAGAATATCTTGAAGAAATTCTTCAAAATTTCTGGAAGAAATTTTTCAGAATTACTGGAAGACTTTCTTCAGAATTTCTGGAAGAAGTTCTTCAGAATTTCTATAAGAAATTCTTTAAAATTCCTTGACGAAATTCTCCAGAGTTTCTGGAAGATATTCTCCAGAATTTCTGGAAGAAATTCGCCAGAATTTTTGGAAGAATTTCTTCAGAATTTCTGGAAGAAATTCTCCAAAATTTCTGGACGAAATTCTCCAGAGCTTCTGGAAGAAATTCTTCAGAATTTGTGGAAGAAATTCTCCGGAATTTCTGGAAGAAATTCACCAGAATTCTTGAAAGAAATTCTTCAGAATTTCCGAAAGAAATTCTCCAGAATTTCAGAAAGAAAATCTACTGAATTATTTAAAGAAATTCTTCAGAATTTCTGGAAGAAATTCCCCAGTATTACTGGAAGATTTTCTTCAGAATTTCTGAAAGAATATCTCAAGAATTTCTGAAAGAAATTCTCCAGAATTTCTGAAAGAAATTCTCCAGATTTTCTGAAAGAAATTCTCCAGAATTTCTGAAAGAAATTTTCCAGAATTATTTAAAGAAATTCCCCAGAATTTCTGAAAGAAATTCATTCTCTAGAATTTCTGAAAGAAGTTCTCCAGATTTTCTGGAAGAAATTCCTCAGTATTACTGGAAGATTTTCTTCAGATTTCAGAAAGAAATTCTCCAGAATTTCTGAAATAAATTCTCCAGAATTTCTGAAAGCAATTCTCCAAAATATCAGGTAGAAATTTTTCAGAATTTCTATAAGATATTTCAGAATTTCTATAAGATATTTTTCAGAATTTCTATAAGATATTCTTCAAAATTTCTGGAAGAAATTCTCCAGAATTTCTGGGAGAAATTTTCCAAATATGTGGAAGATGTTCTTCAGAGTTTCTGGAAGATATTCTCCAGAATTTCTGGAAGCATATGCGCCAACTTGTGACGTAGTTGGGGGGGCGAGGCCTCTCAAAATCAACCAAATTCGTAAAATTTCGACGCAGTTCATCTAGTTTAGGCATATTTACGTGAAAACTAGTGCATTGAGCTAAAAAAAGTTGAATTTTGTCCAATTTTGGAGAGTTTCGCCCCCCCAACTACGTCACAAGTTGGCGCCTATGTCTGGAAGATATTCTCCAGAATTTCTGGAGGAAATTCTACTGAATATCTGGAAGAATTCCTCCATAATTTCTGGAAGAAATTTTCCAGAATTTCTGATAAAAATTTTTGAGAATTTTTAGAAAATCTCTAGAATTTTCGTGAGAATTTTTTTCAGAATTTTATGCAGACATTTTCAAGTATTCTTGATTTGAATTCTCCAGGTTCGCTTCACAATTTCTTAATTAAAAACTTCCACCATTTTTCTGGAAAAATTGTCATTAATTTCTAGTTGAAGTTAACAAATTTTTCTTTTAAGAATTTGTTTAGAATTTCTCGGGAAAAAGCTTCAGAATAACTTAAAGGAATTATTCAGAGACTGCTGGGATATTTTAGCCTGTTTCGATGTACGAATTCTTAAACTCTTCTGAAAGAAAATTACAGAATTTTTGGGCTAAATTTTCAATATAAAATTCTATAGAATTCCTGAGATAATTTTTTCAGGATTCCTGTAACTTTATAATACACTGAAGTTTTTTTTTACGCGGTTTTTTTACGCGTTTTTTTTTACGCGGTTTTTTTACGCGGTCCGTCCTAAAAAAAACCGCGTTATTTCAAGACCCGTCGTAAAAAAACCGCGTTATTTCAAAAACCGTCGTAAAAAAAATCCGCGTTTTTTCAAAAACACGCGTAAAATAATCAGCACCACATCTAACGTGACTTGACTTTTTTACGACGTTTTTTGAAATAACGCGGTTTTTTTTACGACGGGTCTTGAAATAACGCGGTTTTTTTACGACGGGTCTTGAAATAACGCGGTTTTTTTTTACGCGGTTTTTTTTTTACGCGGGACCATTACCGTCGTAAAAAAAACTTCAGTGTACTTCTAGGAGGAATTCCCTAGCTTAAGTTGGAGAAATTGTGCAGAATTTCTAGAAGAAAATCTTTTGGGTTTCCTAAATAAATTCTTCTAGCAAAACTTCTCTTGAATTTCTAGAAGAAAATATTTAGAATTTCTGAAAAAAAAATCTTTTAAAATACTGAAAAAAAATCTGTCAAATTCCTGAAAAATATCTTCAAAATTTTCGGAAGAAATTATACAGAATCTTTTGAAATAAACATTCATAATTTGGGAAAACTTATCAATTTTGAGGGACAAATTCTCCGGAAATTGTAGGAAAAAAAATCTCGAATTTCTAGGAAAATCTTCTTCTACCTAGGAGAAATTCCAGAATTTCTTAGCGGAATTATACAGACAAGGGTTACAGAGGCGTTACGGAGGTGTTACGGGGGCGTTACTAAGACGTTTTTTTGAGTCGCGGAGAATCTCAAGTGCATTACTTGGCGTCTGAGGTGGGTTGGGGGGATTTTGGAAGCATTTCAGGATGTTTAAAAGGATTGTTAGAGACACATTCACTGAAACTTTTCGAAACGCCTCTGAAGTGCCTTGAAACACCTATGGAACATCCATAATCCTTCTATTGAAATTACCTTGAAAAGCTTTTTGATTTAAGGGTGTTCCTGAAACCCCGCATGATACGACCCTAACCTGCAAGACCTCGTAACGCCATTGAAATCATGTTAATTTACAATGTCCCTGAAGCCCCTTGGAACGTCTATAAAAATCTTCGAAAATCATTCTAAATTCTCTTTGAGTTTTCATGTATCAACAAATATTTTACAGTAAGTTTGAATTACATCGAAAAGATGCTCATGTTAACTTGTATTTGAAAATGGCAGGTAGCTGATTTTCTTAGATTCTACCATATCTGATTGGTATGTTATTTTTTTTTTTCTAAATAAATACACAGAGAACGAGATATTAACCACACTCGTGATCTATCGTAAAGACAGTTGTATCTTGAACTTGAAAGCTTGTTTGACCACCCGTATTTGCTGCTTCAGTATTTGCAGCTACACTTACACAGGGAATTAGCAGAAATCTTAAGGACAGACTTGTTAGCATTCCAAAATGGCCGCCACAATGGCTGACTTTGGGACCTACTCACGATTTAGAGCTCACAAATCTCTTCGTTAACAAATCCAGCGCACCTGATTTTCTTATTTAAAGCTTATTACAAGTAAGCAAGAACAGAATAATAAAATACATTGTTGTTTGAAGCTTGCTTCTTCAGATTTGTGCGCCTGAAGTTCTGATGCACTGTTGAAGCGGGATTTCAAGACGTTTGTCCTTAAGTGTATACGTGTTGGTGATCTATAGGCGAAAATGGCGATTGCCGCGTCAGCAGGGAGGGGAAGTGTCACAAAAATGTAATTTCGTCATTTCTTAACCCTAAAAGGGATACCTTCATGGCCTCAGTTTCGTCACCTCGCTGAGTGTGTTCCATCAAAGACGAGCTCTGAAAGGTGCCTGGGGTCCAATGGACCCCAGGTATCCCTTTTAGGGTTTATATCCCTGTCCTTAATAACAAATGTTTTTCGACGAAATCATTCATTTTTCACATCTAACCCCTATTATGGATTGGAGGTACAGACGTCCAGAAATGACTCTATGACATTTCCCCGAATTCCATTACCCCGAATGACCCATTTCCCCGAATATTTTTTTTTTAATTATAAATTTTGTATTTTCCAATACGAAGGAAAATCATGACGTTCATCCCGGAACGAACTAGCTTGGTCGATAAATTATTCTGCCTATTTTTTGCGGTGAGAATATCTAAGCATATGAAGCTCCTGGGACCCTTTGAACAGATCTCTGACCAGTATGATTAAAAGAACAGGCAATAACCAAAAGAAGGAAAAAATCTCTACTCAACAATTGTTTTCGGATCATATTGATGAAAGAAATAAACTAATGTGATCGTGTCACTCTCCCATATAACGGTATGACTTGAAAGAACAGCCTATGATTAAAAGAAGGAAAAGTCTCTGATAAAAATAATAACATTTGCGATGCCAACAAATTGCTTAAATTAATTATTAGAAAGCATAGCCTATGTTTGAAAGAAGGATACATAAGTGATGACCGCGTAGTAGAATGTCCTTGAATGAAAGTTCTTTTGTAGTAAGGTCAGAAAGGACATCATATGCTCAAATAAGGAATTTTTTTGTTGAAAATGTGGTGAAACACTTGGTGTACCGTTAACTACCCATGGCGGGTCTCGAGGTAGGCTTGTGGATAAATAATTCGGATATTGGGCCATTCATGGAAATGGGTCATTCGGGGTAATGGAATTCGGGGTAATGTTCGTCGGTTGCCTATTTGTAGACGTAATATGATGGACAGATCCTACTTGGCTGTGAAGTTGGTAGACAGGAATCTGATTTAAAGTTCCTTTACCCAAAGCCTTTGCCTGTTCAATGCTTCCAACGATCCCAATGATCCCAATGACATAAACCACAATACCTTCGCTTTTGTTCCGATCTCCCATTATTGCACTGGCATCGCAATCATCGCTCATTCCTCTCACGGCCATCCACAGAATCTGTTTTACGACCAAACCCAAGCTTATCAGCTTCACGCAAACGTCGTCATCACCTCACCGTGTGTGTTCACCAGCAGAACCATTGTTGACGTTGCCTTGGGTTGCGTTATCGATAAGGTGGTGTGGGTCTCCGTTGGCCGACGCCCGTCCCGGAGAAAGGACGAAGGTTATTATCAAAGTAACACTTAATCTCCCGGTAAGTTATTCGACGCATTAACCTTCATAAAGGGATGCCGATGGCGGTGGTCCTGTGTCCACGGAAGCGCCCCGTTTTGGAAATTAAATTCAGCGGCAGTTTCCTCTTTTGTTGGGAGCTTTCCGTTTTCTCCAGAACCGAAACCAACCAACTTCCGTCGACAACTGCCCGGTGCTGTGGTGGTACCTTCCGGAAAAACGCCATTAGAAATTCTACCGGCGTAGAAGCGTTTAAAAGCCTACGCCTCCGTGATGACTCCGCCGAAAAAAGAAGCACGGCAGCCGGCAAGTTCCGGAGCCACACTGAGAGGAAATTTCATTTTGATTTCACTGGAAAAAGTCAAGTAACCGTTCAAAAAACAATTTTTCAGTGAGTTCACATGAGTTAAGTGAAACCCGCTTGAAAGTGTAGTGAATCTCCAATGGACAGTTATTGGAAATTTCGCACTGTATCGTATTATATATTGTATATGGTTTTCAAGTGGATTTTACTGCATTGAAAAGTTTGCAAAATAGAATCATGTAGCTATTAGCCATCACTAACGAACCATGCATGAGTGTGATGATGGCAATATGTTTTGTGAATTCAGATGTTTCCGCTTTATCAAGGGAGCCATTTGGTGGTCTCCGATTGCACGGAGATGAACCAAAATATTGAATTTACCTTCATATGAAATAATAAGAGCAAAAACTAGTGAAATAATACTAAAAAAATATTTCAAATTTATAAGATTTGGCAGTGAAAAATTTCACTTAAATTTTATTGGATTTTTTCAGTAGAATATTTTCACTTACTAATCATTTAAGTTTCAAATGTTAAGTTAGATGGAAAAAATCTACTTTAGATTTCCAGTAGAATTTAAGTGAATTTTTCGCTCAGTGCACCACTTCAGAGTAGCCAGCAGTGTGGCATATTGCTGCCACCGCGCCGCGAGTCCACTGGGAAGCCCGACAAAGACGTCTTTTCAACCGGCAGTGGCCGTGTTGCGTGCGTTGCCGGGTGAGTCAATTCCCCAAAAAGTCCGAAAAGTAATAGGAAATAAATCCCAGCACAGCACCATAAATATTTATAGATTCTCCAAGTGGTGCGGTGTGGTGGCAGCAGCAGTAGCGGTACAATACTGCTGGTCGATGGTCACGCATCTTTTGATGGTCGCGGTGGCCAAGAGGGGGGAGAGACTATTGTTTCCACGTGGTTGAATGGGGAAGAAATGTTGTCAATTCACCTAAGGATATAATCTGGTTTTCAAGGATGTTCAAAAGATAGCAATAAACTAAAAAAACACATTGGTTTGGTTCTAATTTAGATGTAAGAACCTCATAAAGCCTATTTAAACCTATCAAAAGAATAAAATAATTTGTTTTAGTTTCAAAGAGGTTGTTAAAACCTCCTCAAGTCTAAAATAAGGTGTACAATAGCTATTTCAGAAGATTTCGAGTTAATGCTTATCTAGAATCAAATCCAACGCATTCTCGAATAAATCTCATAACCTCTCATCAGTCAAAAGCAAGTGAAAACCCTCCAGCTTGAAGTCTCTAATCTCATCGATATTTTTCATTACACAATCGTAGCCAACGGCCGCGCACCAACTGGCTTCCCCGAGCGGGTCGAAGCATTTTCCGACCATCTTTTTCCATCTTCATTCACCGTGAACTGAGGAAACCAGAGAAAAAAGAGAAAGCGAGGGCGGTGGTTGTTCGATAATGAAAACCTCGGCGGAGAACATGAAAATGCCACTCACTTATAATTGAAGGGGGAGCAGCCGTGTTGTAAATCGGCCTGGGGTGCGAGCAGAACGGGATGGGAGTAAATTAATGACTTTCACATAAGGGTCACCCTCGCCTCGCCGATGCCGATGCGGTGGATTGATGGATCGATCCGATCGATCGATCGCAAGAGTCGCAAATCTGTTTTGTTCACCTAAAAGATTTGCGTCCCCATTCATTGGGGAAATGCTCGGAAGAACAACGGTTGGGGATTTTTTTTCTGAGGAGGAAATGAAGGCGAAGATTTCCGTAGTAAAGCGTCGGAAGGGAGAGAGAGCTATAAAAACGATTTCCTTCCGCGGCTCGCTTTTGGGTCGTATAATTCTTTTTATGATATTTTGAGAAACTGCGAGGAATGGAAGCGAAGAAGGTGGCCCTGAGTGGTCAAACGTGAAAGCCGGAAGCCGGCTTGGTCGTATTGAAAAGTTTGTTATTACAAAAAGTATAGAATGTTGAAAGGACTTTTTGGATTTCAGTAAGAACGAATGTATTTGCATTGCAAACGAAATCCTAAAAGTAATGTTTGAAGGACTGTGAATTATGCTGATGCATAGGTTATTTATTTAACCTTTTAACATTGTTGGAAATAGTTAATAGATGTATTGCGACCCGAACGGTTAAGCGTACAACACACCAACCATCTCAACCAGTGGTTGGTCCAATGCTACAAGGGCGGTGCTCAACCCTCATGAAAACGACAATCCTCCGTGTGATCAACACGATCTTCCCTGAAGAAGATGTAATACACATCGAAACGTTGGATGAAGGAGAATATCTGATCGTTTGATTGCAATTGCGACTGCTACGCCGAAAATCATCCCAGGTGTCCAGATACCTCAGTCGAAAGCTGCCTCCAAAGATCTGAACAAGTTGATTCATATCAAGCCCTGAAGAAGATCCCAACCACAGGATCGAAACGTAGGCAATGATTGAAATAATCAACGCTTTTTCTGTGACTGAAAGCCGAAAAAACACCAAGTTTAATAGAATAAGTTTTTACAATAATAACACCAACTGCAACATAACATAAGATAACTGCCATAACATCTATACTAAAATAATGTGTAAAATAGATTTGATGTGTTATGCAGGCCAAAGGAAGTTGGATTTATGGGTTCCTCCTTAATTCGCACTTTTAAATTATATGTACTATCTTTCTTCACTCCAAAATTGTCCTTTGCACGAAATGCCACCGCAAAACGTGCATTTGACATTTTTGTGGCAATTTTTGGTTCCATGATCCAACTCTCGGCACTTGCGGTTTTGAAGATGGTTTCCCAGACAACCAGTAATCGTATAAAATGTTGCATAAGATGATAAAGTGGAGGTCATATGCGTGCATGCCTCCATTTAGGCGCATGTAAAATGTACGCATATCGCCTCCACTTTAACATCCTATTCAACATCTTATACGATCACTGATTGACTGGGTTTGTACAATTCCTCCTGGCTTTCCAAATATATGATTGACTAATACAGAATGATCATTTGGCAAACGAAGCTTGCTACTGAATTGCTTGTGGCTTTGATGAAATTTTAGTTGTTTCCGATTTATAGTTCACGACAGTTCAGTTTCTTTATATAAAAATTTTCTATATTGTATAACTTTATTTAAAATAATGATGGAAATTTCAAAATAAGAATATTTCTTTCATAATCAATGTAACAGAAATGGTGCCAAATTACCAACAAAAGCCAATGTCAAGCCAAGAAAAATGTATGATAAAACAAAACTTCAAATTAAAATTTCACTGCACCCCAAATTTACTTTGCGAATTCAACCCCTGCATAAAGAACGCCATATCTTCGTGCGGGGGTGTCCATTGTTTTCCATTTTCTCCCACGTCAACCAACCAGCGCAGAGCTTTGCACCGCTACGCAACATACGGGAGGAAAGAGTATTTACACCACACGGGTTGCCTCGTGCATTACCGCAATACACAAACCGATTTCGCAATTCAGGAGCTAAAATGTCCTGCTATGATTTCGACGGAGGGAACTGAAGTAGAACGTTACAAGATTATGCTTAGGGTGCAGTGTTCTATATTAACAGTTGGCATTAGGTTGCTCTTGGAGATCGATACAGATAAAGAAACAAAACAGAAGCCAAATATTCTTGAAGTTCATATTGATACTATTATTTTTCAGAAACTCTTGGTAGTCAATCAAGAATGCTGCTGCTCACAATTTTGAGCTATACCTCAATTTATAGGGCAAAATATGCGATTTTGGGCATTTTTGACTGCAAACCATTAAGCAAGGAAATATTTTTTTAAGCAATCAAAAGGTTAATTGGTCAGTTAACATCTAAATCAACGACTCATGCAAAATATTTCGTTTTACCAAATCGAATTTGATAGTTACAAGCGATTTATGTTAGGTACGATATCTCCCATACAAGTCACCCTCCAAAAGTTGCATGCAAGTTTTCATACTAACATAAAATGCTTAAATCTATCAAATTTGATTAGGTAAAACGAAATATTTTGCATGAGTCGTTAATTTAGATGTTAATTGACCAACTAACCTTATGATTGCATAAAAAAAATATTTCCAAGCTTAATGGCTTGCAGTCAAAAAAGTCCAAAATCGCATATTTTGCCCTATAAATTGAGGTATAGCTCAAAACTGTGACGTGTTGGAGCAAATCTGAGCCCGGATTCGGATTCAGCGGCCCAAAATCCTTCGGAGACACATAAGTTTGCTCTTGAGACAAAAAAATGTTGCGCTGTGAAATCGCTAGAGAAATTTCTATAGATATCCCTAGATAATTATCAGCAATCTCTCAAATTCAACAAAAATTTCCATCTAATTTAACAAAAATCCTCTAGGATTTCCTCCACAAATATATCCTACAGGATTTTTCCAAGATTTCTCCATGGATTCCCCCCAGGTTACCCCTTCCCAGCCATATAAATGTGGGTGGACGTAAGATGTAGACAGTCTTGTTGGAGATTACAGTCATTGGAACCGTTTCGTCGATATTCGGCCTCCTTTGACTCCGACATTCGCAACACAAGCAATTAAACTACCGTACGAAACAAAAATGTCAAACGAAAGCATTTGACCACGATCGCGGCTTCGGGAGACGATTCGGCTTTTGTTATTCCTGTCTTCTTCCACAATGAGAGCTGTGTTGGCCATATGTGTGGCGTATTCAATTCAACAAGCAAGAATAAACATCCATAATTGGAATTGGCTGCAAATCTATGCGAAAAGCTAGAATTAGACAAATGTTATCGTGTCAGACGACATTGATTTGACCCTTGTTTATGTTTAGTGATCTTCGTCCTACCGCTCGTGTTGTGTGTAAAAGGCAACGGTAGCGTATGAATGTAACAAAGCAAGCTGACACCCGACTGCGGTACCGAAATGAAGGTAGTGAAAAGTGTCGAATGTTTACAAGACTGGGTGTAGAATGAAAATTCATGCAATCGCTTCTTCATGTTATTCATCGTCTGTTACAAGAAAAAGAAACGATCGCTACTGTTGAATGTTATTGACTCTGTCTGGAACGAAGGTTGGCTTGAGTCGCTTCGGCGTAGTTCGTCTTCGTTATTTTTCTGGTGCCGGCGTTCTGATTGCTATTTGAACTGAGTGCAGCAGTGTCCTTAGGTATTAACCATCCTTTAAATGCATAACTCAGGTAATTATTTTCTTGTGGATTTGAGTGGCTACGGGCCATTCGTAGACCTCGTAGATCACATTTTAATCGTTCTTCATCAGTCTTTCTTCCCCCCTCGTAGACTTCGTGTAGAACGCATAGTTTGGTCATAACCAGGGATGCCAGATGATTTTTTGAAAAATCTAAATCACTCTTTTCAAAAAAGAATGACCCCCGTAGTTAAAAAATATGTATCTTCCATCAGATATTCCAACAGGAAATATTCGAAAATTTACTTCCGAAATTTCTAAACAGATTCCTTCGAGAGTTTGTGACGTATTCCGCTCAAAATCCTCTCAGGCATTTTTTAAAAAAATCCTCCAGGGATTCATTCTGACTTTTTAAACAGGGATTGTGTTAGAAATCTCTCCAGATATGAATTATCCAGAAATGCCACAAAGAAATATTTGGGTGTGCATGGACAGCTTCAGAAATTTCTTGAGAAATCGCCTCAGAAATGTTTCAAAAAATCGTTCAAGAATTCCTTCAGAAACTTCTCGAGAATTTATTTCAGAAAATCAGCATGTGTTGCTTCAAAAGTTCCAAATTTTTCCAGAGATTAACTCCAGGAATACTTCCAGAGATTTCTCTAAAAGTTTCTGCAGGGGTAACATTAGAAAACTTTGTACAGATGTTTTAGTAGTTCCTCAAGGATGTGGAGCGGACCTGGTGTGTTGGTTAGAACACTTGACTATCACGCCGAGGACCTGGGATCAAATCCCACTCCCGACAAACTCGCAAAAATGTGATGATCTAGCCTAGGGCTAAAATCTCGTTAATACAGATAAAAAAAATCCTCAAGGATTAATAAAAATAAAAATATGAAATTTCTTCAAAAATCTTCCGGGAGGTAGATATCTATGAAATAATTCGAGGGACTCGTTAGTAAAAACCTCTCGATATTCCCTCAGGAACTCGTCCAAAAATTCATCCATACAATATTCTACAGCTTCCTTCAAGGGCTCAACCAAAATTGCATCAAAATTTTTCGCAGTAATTTTAGACGCAAAAGGGTATCGGTGCTATAAAATTTGAATTTTTCCATACAACATTGATCCATCCTACTGTATAATGACGCGTCAGGAATCTAAAATGGTGTAATTTGACAAGATCGCTTATTTTTATCAAGATTTTGTTTTTTTACGCATATTGCATCGATTTTGTTCACTTTGTTCAGCTTCGTTATTTCAGCGATGCATCCAATCCTGATTCTGCAACACTGCCAGTAATCTTGGGTGTGGCCAGAGACTATGATCTTGCTGGTTATCGAACATTTTTGATGATATGATATTTCGCATGCATGGGTTTGGTTCAGTTTTTTAATTGGTCACTTCCGACGGGACACCTGGAACTGGATCCGGAACACAACCGGCTCAGATACAGTATGAAACTATTTTCTTGCTTACCGTTCATCTGGTTATAGAAAAAGCCACTGTTTGATGTATCGCATGCCTAGGTTTGGTTCACCTTTTTAATTGAACACTTTCGGTGGGACACCTGGAACTGGTACCGGAACATAATCGGTTCAGAAACGATCTGAAACTATTTTCCTGCTTATCGTTCATCTGGTTATCGAAAAAGCCGCATTTTGATGTGTCGCATGCATGGGTTTGGTTCACTTTTTTAATTGGCGACTTCCAGCGGGACACCTGGAATCGGTACCATTCAGCTGGTTATAGAAAAAGCCGCTATTTGACGTATCGCATGCATGGGTTATGTTCATTTACTTATCTGGCCACTTCCAGCGGGACATCTGGAACCGGTTCCGGAACACTACCGGTTCAGATATAGTCTGAGACTATTTTCCTACTTTCCGTTCATCAGATAATCGAAAATGCCGTGGTTTGATGGGTCGCATGCATAGACTTGCTGCATTTTCATATCTGGTCACTTCCTGGGGTACCGGTTCGGAACACCTAAATGGCCATAACCCCGGAACGGCTGGACCGATCGGAACCATTTTCAATAGGAAACAATGAGACACTCCGTAGAATGAACCATCGATCGCTGAAATCGGTTCATATTCACTATCTAAAAATGAGATGATCTTTTTCTACACATACACACACACACACACACACACACATACATATTCACAGACATCATCTCAACTCGTTGAGCTGATCAATTTTTTGTTTTTGTAGTGTACATATAGCCTTTCGGTACACCTTGGTGTACGAGAAACGCAATAAGGGTGGAGGAATTTCTAGATGATTTTCTAAAGGAATCCATGGAGGATATACTGAGGAATCCCATGGAAGGTTTCCTAAAGTGATGATTGGATCAAGTTCTGTATAAATCTCTAGAGCTATTACCGAAAGAAACTCTGGAAGAATTTATTACGAACTTATTGAAGTAATTCCTTAAGAGATTCTCAGAAGAATTTCTGAAGCTATTGATTGAACATTTTCTATAAGATTCCTCCGAGAAAATTTTGAAGGAACCTTGAAGAAGTTTTCTAAGGAATCTCTGGAGATAGTTCTGAAGGAATGCTTGGAGGAATTTCTGCAAAAATCCCTGAAGAAAATTTGTGAATCAACAATTAAAACGGTATGACCATGTTCTTGAAAGCGGCATAGACAAGCATTTATGTAGATCATGTAGCACTTTTCTTCAATTTTGAAATATCAAAATTTATCACTTTGACTATATTTATTTGGAACAGTTTTTTCTTCAACCTACACGTGGGAAGTGCAACTGGCACGAGTGGTTCCATTGCCTGATTTTGGAGCCCACCGTCTTTGACTCCCACCACCACCACCACCCGCACAAGGAAACAGCAATCGCAATGTGCCACTTTATGGGTACAATGATGCTCCACGTTTTCCACGGTCGCTAAATGGTTCTTCTTCCTCCACACCGACTGCTATCAAAGAAAAGCTTCGCTCGCTCTGTTCTCAAATCTTGTCCCGGTTTTTCGGGGTAGGTACGACGAGGATATCGATTTCCCGCGTTCAGTCGGTCGCTCGTTTGGAGTTGTTCGCAATTTTCGGGAAGTTAATATCGGAACGGAACACCACACCGAGTCGAGTCAGTTCAGTTCCTCCGATATCTACGTTGTGATGGGTGGGGCTGGGGATGGAATGAGAACGAAAGGGGGAAGCAGTCCGAAAACCGGAGAATATGTGTGTGCGCTAGTCTCGGAGTGCACATTTGTGTCGAAAAAGGCGAGGAGTGGCTTAGTCAATGGCGGCAGCAGCAGCAGCCGTTTTGGTCATTACCACAAATCCAGTTCAATTCCGGAAGACGATTTAATACTCTGTGTCCGGATGGTTGGTTTGTCCGTTTGGTTTCACTTCGACTGTATGTTGCTGCAGATCGAATAGAAGAGTCGGAACGTAGATGAATCGATGTTGTGCTCAAACTGTTCTGAGGAATTTGGTCAGAAAGATGATTTTATTGAATAAAATTTTGAACCATTGGATTTTTCTCAATGCTCGTCACTTTTAGTTAAAGGTTTTAGATTTTTCCTTGAGCCTTTGGTAACCTATTTCGTCAGGAGTTTGATCTGTGAAATTTTTCTCAATTTATAACTAAATGCTTTCTTGCTTCAATTATCATTGAAATATGTATGTGTTAAAATGATGACTACTGGAAAAACTTGTTATAAGACGGCACAAAATGTTGCTAATTGAAAAGGTAGGAGATGAATTTTGTGAAACAAATCGCGTTCTGGTGGGGTTTGAACTCACGACTCCGTGTTTGCTAGACTGGCGCTTTAACCAACTAAGCCACGGAGCATGGAACGATTCTACGGAACGGAAATCCAAACTGACTCCGAAGCCACACCATGAACATTTCTTTTTCCCAAATCCATCCCTCTTTCGGCTTGTTGATTGTTGCTGAAAATTACCAAGAAGGGCCAACCACAGTAATCAACAAATTTATTCGAAATGCAGAAACGTACCATTTGTTTCCATAAGAGCTCACATCTCTCTGCACAAATCAACCCCAAAACGTCACTCAAAAAACCTTACTTAGACTAGAAAACACAAAAAACGATAATCTTCCATCCAACGATGGTCATCCGCTGCCCCCCAGAGAGAGAAAAAATCCATAAGCTGTAAAAAAAGTCAGCGAAACAATTTCCTCTCGAAATTACTTCATTATCACTTCACTTGCAGTCAATTTCCAGTCCAGTCCAGTCGCAAATCGCCAGCCGTCAAGCAACGAACGAAAAGCAACACCTCCACCGCCGTCGTCGCGTCGTCAGATGTATTGCATTGCAAGCGTTTCAACTTCATTTTTTTTTTCCACGGAGATCCTCGGCACGAAAAAGTGTCCAGATTGCAGCAACTGACTGACTGTCGCGCTCTCGATTCCCCATCTAAAACCATTATCGCGTGCTTTGGTCGTCAGTCGGTCGGTCGGTTGGTCTGTGTCGGATTCCGAGAAAAGCACGCGATAAAATGAAATCCAATAAAATTTGAATAAGGAATGTGAGCGACGAACGACGACGACGACGACGACGACGAATGCCGGAGCAGTCCATTTGCTTGGTTTTGGTTTCTGTCCTGTCTGTGGCGCGAGCGAGAAGGTGGCAGAATAAAAAGTGGACTTGGATGTGATTCTTTCGTATTTTTCCATTAGCACGATGCGACCGGCGACAATAATGGCACATAGGAGCGAGAGAGGTAATTCTGTGGACGAATAATTGTAATATCCTTAGTAACAATTTGAATTCTAGTTAGTTTTGAGGAGGTTTTAAGAGTGATCATGAAAAGAATAATTTTATTCCTGAACTGTACCAGAGACATACCCAGACAACCAGTGATCGTATAAGATGTTGCATAAGATGTTAAAGTGGAGGCGATATGCGTACATTTTACATGCGCCTAAATACAGGTATGTACGCATATGGCCTCCACTTTAGCATCTTATGCAACATCTTATACGATTAAAGGTTGTCTGGGTACCCTGCTTTTTCAAGAATTTCTCAGAAACAGCTTTGGACATTGTTATAGGCCGTAGACACTACCCAAGAATCAAGTTCTGGCTGAAACATTCTGGGACAGTCCCAGAAGCAATCAGGAAATAACAGCGGAGACATTCTGGAACTATTCCACAAGCATTCTCTTACTAACGCAGAATCATTCAGGGACTGTCTCAGAGGTACTCTGGGACAGTCCTAGAATTATTTAGGGACTACTTTAGTGACATTTTGGGTCTATCCCGGAGATTATCTGTAACTAACTTAAAATCATTATTTGACTATTTCAAAGGCATTCCAGACTGTTCCAGAGGTATGCAGGGACTGTCCCAGAGACATTTAGAAACTGCCTTAGAGGCATTCAAGGGCTGTGCTCGAGGTGTTCTGGAACTGCCCCAGAACAATTCTGAGATAACTTCAGAGACATTCTGGAACTGTCTCAAAGGAATCCTAAATCATTCTGGGACTACTTTAGAGGCATTCTGGGACTGCCCCAGACTACCTTCTTCAGACTGATCTGGGCACCCACGGTGGTGCAGAGGGTCGAATTGAAAGATCTCTGGAATCTTCTGGGCTGCAAAACGGCGAGTCGAAAAGGAGACCGTCTTTCATAGCTCTGGTTCTCACAAGTTCCTATCTCATGCTTCCAGATTTGTGTGCTTGGCTGCTAGTGCAGCCTGGGCACTGTTGTCCTTCTGACTTCAGCTAGATTGAGGAGGTACGTCTCAAGCGTCTGATCACCAAGGAAGAGCAGCTCAAATAGCGTCTGTTCTGGCATCCAGTGGCTTAGTATGACATGCTCCTCCTCCGGAAGCTTTATCTAAGGTGGCAGCCCCACCACGGATAGGGAACCTTAGGCCAACAACCTACTGTTTCTCAAACCCAAAAACCTTTACAGAAATCGAAAATGGACTGTCCCAGAGGTATTCGAGGAAAAAATTCAAAAACATTCAGAGACTTTCCCATAGGTATTTAGAGGCCGTACCAGAGGTATTCAGGGACTACTCCCGAGGCACTTTGTGGCTGTCCGAGAGACATCCATAGAGAGTGTCCCAGAAACATGTTGTAACTGTCCCAGAGGCATTCAAGGGCTGTACCTGAGGTGTTCTGGTACTTTCCCAGAATGATTCAGGGACTATTTAAATGCCATTTAAGAAAAGTTGATGGCATTGAGAGGTTGTGGTGACGTTGGACTGACCCAGAATAATTCTGTGGCAACTTTTAAGATATTCTGGGACTGTCCCAGATACTATCCTAAAATTCAGAGGCATTGCCTACTTCAGAGGCATTCAGAGACTGTCCCATAAGCATTCAGGGGCTACTTCAGAGGCACTCTGAGGCTGTCCCAGAGGTTTTCAAAGGCTATCCAAGATACATTTTGGAACTGTCCCAGTGTCCTGAGGTGTTCTGGTACTGTTCTTGATTGATTCTGTGCCAACTTGAGAGACGCTCTGGGACTATCCCAGAGACATTAAGTAAAAATTTAGGAGACATTTGTGAACTGTCCCTCCCAGAGACATCCAAAAACTATTCGAAAACATTCAGGGACTATCCCAAAGGCATTCAAGAAAAAATGCCAAAAACATTCAGGGATTGTCCAAGAGGCATTCAAGTACTACTTCGGATCTCTGGGGCTGTCCCACAGGCATTCAGTGACTGTCATAGAGGCATTCGGAGACTACCACAAGGGGCTGTTCATAAACCACGTGGTCATGAAGGGGAGGGGGGGGGGGGTTCGGCCAATGACCATTTTGTATGGACAAATAAAAAAAAATGTATGGGCTAATGACCACGGGGGTTGTTTGAGAAGTCTCAAAAAAATGACCACGTGGTTTATGGACAGCCCCCAAAGGCATGCAGGGACTGTGTCCGAGGTGTTCTGGGACTGTCCCAAAGCGATACTCTGACAACTGTCACAGAAGCATTCGGAGACTATCCCAGAGACAGTTTGGAACTGTCCCAGAGGCGTTCAGGCCTAAGAGGCTATACCCGAGATGTTCTGGCCTGAAATTGTCCAAATTTTCTCAAAACGATTTGAAATTCTTCTAAAACTTATCTGAAATGCCTTGTAATTTCTCTAAAACCTTCCCACTTGGAAACCACTGAAGCCCATAATACTCTCGGAAATCAATCTGAAACTCCCAGAAACCTTGGAATCACTTTGAAACAGCTCCAAAACTCCTCTGAGAGTCTCCTCAAATCTTTTTGAAACCCATGGCATCACCTTAAAATTTCTGAACCGCTTAACTCAGGATCGGAATTACAAGTATGGAGGCCAGGGCATCCAAAGTTCCGGAGGCCCGCTTTCCAGGGGAAATATTTTTGCTTATATGGAATGAAATTGGTTAAAAACTAGATAAACTTGGTGATCATCATTTTTTACGAAACATTTCGGTTTTTCTGGCAAAGGTTTAACTGCTGTTGTGGAAGAAATAGAACTTTTGAGTTCAGGAAGGCTTTCTCCCAAAAGTGTTTGCTCCATATGCTGTTATGCAGCTACTTTTGTTAGTAGGGATTAGTGAAGGAATAGAACATTTTACTATTAATTCATAACGAATGTCCATGATTTAGTTAGGTGGTTATATGTTTCCAAAAAGATGTTACGCTAGGTACACAACGAAGGCGTAGTGCATGTTGAGCGTGCCTGTCTCGGTCATATTGCCTGTAACATCCTATTGGAATTAGGATAAAATAGCATTCAGCAAGTGGACTCATGGTATTGGGACCCGTAAATTTAGTCGATATTCGTCCCTGAAGTTTCAAGAAATGTCTATAGAAGAAATTTTAAAAAATCTGGTACAATTGATGTGTTCGTTCAATGGAAATTCTTGTAAAATTCCTGATGCAATCTGGGGAGGAGTTGCTGGATGATTTCAGTAATAATTTTCATTCAGAGGAAGGATCTTGAATACTTTTCCTGGTGGGAAACTTTTATCTATTTTGAAGAAATCTTTTTACTTGAAATTTCGCTTTAAAATGGTTTCTGTTGAACTAAAATATTTTTGACTAGAAGAATGTCAGTAGATTCCCTAAACCTTCCTTTAAATGTGTTTGAAAAGTGTTTTTTTGAAAATATTTCTCCTTTATTTAATTAGAAAACAAAAACCCAAAAATAAGTAAATGCCTCAAGTTTCGACCTAAGAAAAAATATTCTTAGCCAATATTTCTCAAAATTCTTAGTTACCGAGTGTCCGGCAATTGCTTATCGGAAAGTGGTATTATTTTATCAAAGTCCAGTAAAGTTTAACAAACTTTCTAAAACTTTTTTTTTTGGAATGTCCAGTGTTCTTCTAAAGACGTTACTTAGAAACTTCTGTGGTAACTTGTGAAATTGCAATACGTAAAGCTACTGGTAATGTCAGGTATGGAGAAATTCATTCTAAAGAAAAGTCTAATAAACTTATTTGATAGTTATAGTACTTTTTTTTTGTTTTTATTTTTCATTTATTATGGATGAAAACGAAGTTTTAAACCAATGCAAGCCGAACAAAGAAAGAAACTTTTTTTTTGAACTTTTTAAAAACTTCCCAAAAACAGCTCTTTTAAGTTGATTCGTAAAAAAATCAGAAATCTTCGACAAATTTTCCTTTTTTTTTCAAAAATCTATTATTTTGGTAATATTATTTAACAAAATTTGAAAGTCTTATATTATCGCTTGTTTTGCTAAACTGATGCATGGAGTCACCGAAAATATCACGTTCCAAATGTTAATAGAAGAAAACTACTGGAAGAATTTCTGTAAAAGCAGTTTAAAATATTAAAAAAAAACTTTTGAAACCTGTAGATTTTTTTAGGTAGTGTCAAAATTATAAAAAAGCCATAGCTTCTCCAAATTTACTATTGAATTAAGTGCATTTTCAAGAAATTCGCATGAATTTTTTTTAAATTTCTTAAAATTTACCCTTATAAATTTGTCCAAAAATATATCCAAATTTTCCAGAAAATTCCCTTTATGGTGTGCCCGTAATTCAACTTTGATCAGATCATCATATACCCAACCAGAATTTAACACAGAGTATCATTTGAAAGAGCACTATACACTGAAGAAGTCTGTGAGTCGTGAAATAGGTGTATTTGTGCGAATAAAGCCACAACTAGTGCAGTTGAAAGAGATTGTTTCGTTCTTTGAAGTTTTATGTTTTATGGTACAGTTAAATATTTTTAATTCATTGCATTTTTGGAAAAAGTGAAGTTTAATTTAATCAACAACAGTTACTGGTGTTTCAAATATCGATGTGAAATTAACTATTGATTTTTCCAAAGAATTTTTCGGAAAACTTTTTAAGGAATGCTTGAAATTTTTCAAAAGATAATCCCAAGAATTTTAAAAGTTTCTGCAAAATAATGATAAGTCTGATTCACATATTTTTTCTATATTTTGGCCAAGACAACGGATATCATTCATGTTTCATTATTATTTTGATGATTACTTCAGGACTTTCTAAGCAAAAAGTTAATTCTTGAATAAAAAACAAAAACTTAAAAAAAAAGATTTAATTCATCTCTTTTGGATTCGAATGACATAAAAGAAAAACGAGTTTGAGCCAAAAATATAAAGGGTAAGAGGTGGCACAATCGCCTCAAAGCTGAATTTTCGAGAATTAGTAAGGTGTTTCACTTTTCACAAGTGTCAGAAATATCTACAAGAGCACGTTAAAAGATTTGAAATTGGTCAAGCGGGTCAAAAGTTATCTAGCCTCAGAGTTATTACTTTTTATAAAAAGAGGAAAAAAAAACAGATTAATCCACCTAGTGGTGTTAGTGCTCCTCTCGTCAAATACGTACTCATGATCCTTCCGTCGACGTAGGTCAAAGTAAGTGGTCTTGAGTACTGATAATACTGGATTTGTTGTGTCACATGCATGGGTATAGTTCACATTCTTATCTGACCACATCCAGCGGGACACAACGAACCGGTTCCGGAGCACTGCCGGTAATCTCAAATGTGGTTTGAGAAAGTTTTCTTGCTAATTGCCCGTCAGATTATTGAAAAAGCTGCGATGTGATGTGGCGCATGCATGGGTTTGGTTACATCCTAGGTTACATCTGACAACTTCCGGCGGGACACCCGGACTCGGTTCAGATACACTATCGGTAGTTTCAAATGTGGTCTGAGTCAATTTTATTGCTATCCGTTTATTGGGTTATCAAAAAAGTCGCTCTTTTATGTGCCACATGCATTGGTTTTGCTCACTGTTACGTTTGACCTCTTCCGGCGGGACACTCAGAACCGATTCCACGACACTACTGGTTGTCCCAATTATGGTAAGAGACTACTTCATTGTAACCGTCCAGGACGCGCACCCGCAAAAAACCTCGCATCCCAATCGACATTTTGATTATCAATTAGTCTTGGAGAGGTTGTGATAACCGTCATAAAACCTTATATCTTTCCACTTGGATTTATGATGGTTCTAAGAACCTCTTCTAACCTATTTGACTATTGAAAGTTACTTGGGATGTCGTATACAGCAGAAGCCCGGTGTAGTTTTAGCATCAAACAAGCGCGTGTCCTGAAAGGTTAACGTTCATCAGGGTACAAAAAAGCTGCGATTTGAAGTATAGAATGGATGGGTTTGTTTCACTTTTACACTTGACCATTTCCGGTGGGACACCCAGAACCGGTTCCGGATCTAAGACTATTTTCTTAGCAACCGTCATAAAGCCTGTATCCGCAATAATCGGGACACATAATAACGGCAGTAACTCTGTACTGAATCGATAAAAATTGGCCAAAAATTGACTAAGAACTTTTCAATATGTGTTTATTATTTGTGCAAAATTTCATAAAAATCGATTCATTACTTTTAACTGTGCATGAGAAACAAACAGACGTGGCTCTTAAGATTTTGTACAATCATGACCAATTTTCATTCGCATAATAGGTGGTTCTTTTCCGCTACAATTCAAAGTTCTGTAAGGATAATTATGAAATTTCGGAAGCAGTTATGATACTTATAGAGACACTTTCTTGCAAAATTTCATCAACTTTCATCAATTGGATTCAAAGTTACTGCTGTTGATAGGGGTTAGTGTGAGTGAACATGTTTCATGTTTTTCATGTGCGATGTTTGCCCATTCATAACTTTTGAATGTCTCTGCCAATTTTCATGAAATTTTTACAGAAGGTAGTTGATTATGTGTGTATTATGCCTGCAAAATTTGATGATTATTGGTATAGTACTTTCAACAATATAATCGAAACAATAAGGGGTGCTGACTTATTGTTGTCTGAGGGGCTAAAATCAAGGTCAGCCCCATTAAATGTTTCGACTATAAAATTGTTGATAGTGCATCGTTTTTTTTTTGAAATTTTGCCTATGCAAGTAAAGTAGATTGAGAGGTTTATGTTCAAAATTTCAGCCATTTCCTTTATCAAATTCAAAAGTTACAGTGCTGACAAGCTAAACCCAGGGCTGTACAAAATTCAATTGCGTGCGTTCTACTGTTTTATAGCTACAACAAAAAGTACTGCACCGATTCACATGAAATTTTGCAGGTGAAATGAACACATCTTAAGATATTATCGGGCCAAATTTGAGAAATTTTAATTTATCTATTGCAGAGTTACAGCTATATTTCTGTGTCCCGATTATTGCGGATACAGGCTTTAGATTATCAAAAACGCGGCTATTTATGTACTGCATGCATGGGTTTTGTTCAATTTCACATTTTCCCACTTCCAGCGGGACACCCGGAACCAGTTCCGGTACAGTACCGTTTGTCCTAAATATGATCTGAGACTACTTTCTAGACTGTTCATCAGGTTTCCTAAAAAGCCGGTATGCATGTGTCGCGTGCATGAGTTTGGTTCATCTTTATAATTAACTTATTCCGACAGGACACCCGGAATTTATTCTGGAACACTATCGGTAGTCTTTAAGGTGGTCTGAGGCTATTTCCCGGCAAACCGTTCATCAGGTCATCGAAAAAGACGCTATTTGATGTGTCGCATAAATGGATTTGGTTCATACCAGTTTACCAGTGTTTTTCTGGCAGAATACACTATACCGGTTCCGGGACACTACCTGTAATCTGAGGTGTGGTCTGAGACTTGCTAACCTTTCTTTAGGTTATCGAAAACGCCCCTCTTTTATGTGCGCATGCATGGGTTTGGTTCCTTTCTACATTTGACCACTTCCGGCGGGACACCCGGAACCGGTTCGGGGACACTGGTTTTCTCAAATATGATTTGAGACTTTTTTCTTGTGTATCGTTTATCACGTTAACTACACTGAACGACGGCCTGCTGTATTGCGAATTTCGTCGATGTCCCCTGCGCACTTATGCAATACAAGGTGTTGAATAAGTGCGCCGAAGACACCGAAACGATTCAATGCAAAATCGCACTTTTATTGACGATCGCGCACTTTTACTAACCCGGGCAGAGTTCAAGTACTGACGATCAAAATGTGAAATTAGTTTGTTTGAGATAAGAGGTAAAAGTACTGAAAAAAAAAGCAAAAATTTGTTCTTGAACCATCTAACTAATAGCAAAATATGATATTTAAAGATCAATCATATAGCTCACTGATATTGGCTAGATCTTACCAAGAGCTAAATGTGCTATGATGATGATGTTCCAAGAGTAAAATTGAGATATTATTTTCAGTACTTTTACCAAACAAACAAATATCACTTTTTGTTGTCCATATCAAAATATGCTATTATTGAGCTTTTCTTTCTCTGCTCGGGAACTGCGGCAGGGGTCCAGTGGGATGAGAAATAAGTTATAATGACCAGCATAAAAATGTTTTCATATTTATCACGAAACCCACAAACCCTTCTTGTGTACGTTTTGATTCCTCTCAAAACCGTCTTTTAGTGTAGAAGAGTCATTTCATGTGTTGCATGTATGGGTTTCGTTCTCATTTACATTTGACGACTTTCGGTGAGACACCCGGAACCGGTTTCGGAATACTACTGGTTGTCTCAAATATGGTCCGAGACAATTTCCTTACTAATCGTTCATCAGGTTGCCCAAAAAGTCGCGAATTGATGTGTGGATTTGGTTCATTTTCATTCATTCAGCAGGATACCCGGAATCGATTCAGGAACACTACTGGTAGTTTCTAATGTGGTCTGAACCTATTTTGTTGCCAACCGTTCATCAGGTTATCGAAAAAGCCACGATTTGATGGGTCGCATGCATGGGTTTGTGGCATTTTCAAATCTGGCCCCTTCCTGGGGTACCGGTCTGGAAATCCTAAATGGTCATATCTCCGGAACGGCTGGATCGATGCAAACCATTTCCAATAACAAACAATGGGACCAGATTCCCCGTCGAATGAACCGTCGGTCATCAAAATCGGTTAGGGTTTACTGCCAAAAAATGTTGTGAATTTGTTTTGTACACACACATTCACACATGCGCACAAACACACACAGACATAACATTAATTAGTCGAGCTGAGACGATTGGTATATGTGACTCGCCGCTCCGGGCCTTCCATCAAAAGGCATAATTAGGCCTTTCCAGTAGTCCTGGTGTACGAGAAAAGCAAAAATTAAATCTTTAAAAACTCATAGGGTATTAGTTTCCTTATTAATTAAAAAGAACGGAATCAATCGGTGTCGCCATCGCTTGTTTTCGAATAGGATGAATATGGGAGCGTGAGATTACACATATCCTATTTTGCGTGACTTTGTAAAAATTCACAATTGGTCACCATAACTACCTAAATTTGAAAAACTTGTCGGAATATTTTCAATGAATTACAAATCTATCAAATATCACGACATTTTGAGTTCCATTATTTTGGTTTTATAAAGTCTATATTTTTTTCAATTTTCGTATAATTTGTATTTCATCGGTATTGGAGGACAAAAAGTAATTTCACAAAAAAGTTGTGGGACTTTTTTTAACAATTATTTAGTAGTTACACTGCAGAAGGACTGTAACTATACAGGGAAACAATTAGCGTGAAGTTGAAAGCCAATATTTGTTTGTTTTTAAAGCTTTTTCAGAACTCGAGATGAATTTCCTTACAAAAATTCTAAAAAAGTTCCTTAAGCCAGAGTTTTTTTTTATTAAAATTTTAAATGTGACAAATTCCAAGAGATATTAAAGATGATGCATGATTTAGAAAAACCTTGTGGATGCTATCGACTGGTAATTTTGTACTTGGGGGTTTTCGGCCTTGCAGTCTCCGGTGCAATCAAAACGATATATATTTTCGATGCCCGACGTTTCGATGGACTATGCCATCTTTCCATTGAAACGTCGGGCATCGAAATATATATCATTTTGATTGTACCGGAGACTGCAAGGCCGAAAACCCCCAAGTATGATTTAGAAAAACTTCAGACTAATATCTTTTAACAAAAATTGTATGGTGCTTAGAGTAGTGTTAACAGGAAAACAATGATGCATAAAAGTTTACAACAGCCAATCATTACATATTTTTGAATACCTAATACAAAAACCAGTCCATTATATGTGTCATAGAATTATAAAACGATCGGACAAACTCCAAACGATTCAATGATAACTTTTCCATATTTCATATAATGACATACATTTCATAAAATGTATAAATAACAAATTTTTGATTTTCATTTACTGCTCCATCAAATGATCCTTATAATAATCCAATAAATTAAGTTAATGACCAATAATATTTGGGAAATGATACATAAAATGAGAGAAAAGTTCCATAAAATATTGGAAACGGTATGCTAAACAAAAATTTTGAACGGTCTCACTACTAGCTGTCCCATTAGAAATGTTTCCTTCTTTTGAACAGGCTGTTCTTTCGAAATATATGCTATGCATGCATTCAAACCCTTCAACTAGGCTGCCCTTCTTTGACATTAAACTCATTTCGACTAATGATCCATTTGGAGTAACGTACTGTAACCCAATGACCTAGCACCCTTTTGAAGATATCTTTGGATCATAATCTAGGCAGATGAAGAAGTTGCATTTGAATGCGAAACTCTTTTAGAAACTATTGTAGTTGAAGCTAGAGTTGAATTGATTACACGTTCTGTATAATAACTCAAAACTAGCAATGCCTAAAGGTAATTATAGGGACGTTTGACAGAGGTAATAAAAGATTTTCAATTTCGGTCAAGAACCCGCTACAGTTACTCCTCCGTGCGTCACAGTGTTGATGAGGGCACACTTGACGGTGATGGCGTTGCGTGGTTGGTGAGGCGCTAACGTCAGGCTCATCGCGCGCCTTTCAGCACCTGATTTTCCGCTAAGAGTGTTGGACGTAGGAACAGAGAATACCTTTTGCACCTCACAGGCGGCCTGGCCTGGTGCTGAGGCTGTCAAATCCTCGAAAAATAGGATCACCCCTCCCCAAAAGCATGGTCGTCGTCGGAGGCTTACGGATTCACTTACCTGGAAAAAAGAACAAGAGATGAGGAAAAACAGATTTCAGATTTGCTGATTTGGAATTGCTAGGCAGAGCGAAATGGAAATGGAATGATATACGTGTTGACTGCGGCGGGAAAGGTTCTTTGGGGTCTGTGTGAGAATGCGAGGGGGGCATATCACATTACGAAGGTATTCAAATCGGAACGTCGACGGGGCGGTCATTAATCATCATCCATTTTGGCCCCAACCAACCAACAGCAGCAACAACAACGGTCCCGGTGTGTAAATCAGCTGTAATGGAATGAATGGTGATGTAGCAGAATGCGCCCACCGCGCGGCGCTGGCTGCTTCAGCCCAGAAAAAGGAGCCGAAGGAATGTGTTGAAAATGAAAGTGTTATGATGATCGAGTGGAAATGCGCCTTATTGGGGTCGAAGCTGAGCCGGGCTCTGGGGTGGTGGCTGTTGGGGGCTAGAACGCCGATGGAAGGAATATGAACCGAAGAGCGGCAGCACGTGGAGAGTTCTCGCGTCTATGAAATAGTGCTTTGCATTTACATAACTGAATGAATTCTGAAAGTTCTGGCATGAGATGGCTGACTTCTGGTGTTGGAATTGTTGCTAAATGCAAACGTTGAGAATGATAATCAAATAACAAATCAAATGTTTATGAGCAAACTGAAACTTTTGAGAGCATTTTAATCAAGATGCATTAGTTTATATGGCATATACGATGAATACACCAAACATGGAAACTATTCAAAACATTGAGATATTGAATTCCAAGAAAGCAGTTTCAAAATATGTTTTAACTACTTATGTGTAATCAACTGAAGAAAACTGTGACAATTGGAAAGTAGTCGAGGAAATATCAATTAACAAAAGTTTCTCGTTCAGCCAGAAGAAAAACCCCCCTAGACCCTTTCTTATTTTGTCTTCTTTTTTATGGAACTGCAACAAACTGATAATAAACGAACCGGTAAAATTATCATTCAGATTTCAATGTTCCTCAAATCCTCTCAAATTGATTTCGAACAACCTATGCTGAACGTCAGCATGCCTTATCACATTCAAATCGTCTCAGCAAATCGCCAAGATCCCACCTCACTAGTCTAGTCTAGTCTAGTCTACACATACACAGCCATTCATTGAAAGAATCCTGGAAAATGATAGAATTGACTACTTCCATCATTTTTCTTGTCATTATTAATGATTGCAGTACATCGGAGATGCATTACAAGCATTAAAGCGGCCAGGCCTACTGTGCAGCGTTTTAATACTACAATAGAAACAATGAGTGGGGACATCTCGTACCAACCGCTCAGTTTATGAAAAGCAAAATACGGTGAAAATCGGTGGGGGTAACTATGCTAAGAAAGTTAATGTCACCCCTTGGTCCTTAGTCCTTGGTCCTTCCTGGGATGGAACACAGGTATTTACTCCGTGTCCTGGCCCTATTGCCTAGGCTAAAGCGCCTTTACTCGCTCTCTGAAAATAAACTAAAACGTTATGGTCCCATGACCCTTCAATGATGGCCCAACTCAAAAATATAAATTAGTTTTACATTAACTATCTTACCCGGTATATACGAAAACTCAAAAATGTTATGATAAATAAATCAGTAAATAAATACATGTATAGGCAAATATATAAAGGGTGTGCGAAGTGGTGACTTGGCAAGTGATAACAAACATACGGAAGATACAAAATATATTGGTAAGATCTCACCGAATTTCAGCGCCATTTGATCAGCATAAATAATTCCGTGTGTCCGAGAACACCGCCGCGGAAATATCGACTCTATTGAGCAGCATTCAAACGGAACGTATCGAGCAAACGAAACTATTTTTCTACTTCCGCCGCACACACACTAAACTGCGCCACGATGGCCACTTGTAGCCGCAGGAACCGAACCTAGCAAACGGAAACATACTTTGCAAATGACATCGATCGACCAATACTCTCAACTGCTATTTTTCCGTATGACGCGAATTGAAAAGCTTCTGCCACTCAATATCCCGATAGTTTCACCAAAAATGGCTGAAGACCAAAGTCCACCGAGATTAACTTTGATGATTGTTCCAAAATTTCACGTTATTTTCACAAGCGCACAACCTCAAATCTTCCGAAACGGCCAAAACTAAAACTGTACGCCTTTGCTGGAAGGCGTAGCACCGCCAATTTCGTCAGCCGATTCCAGCGAGGAAACACGCGAACGCAGAATCACTGTCAAAAAACGCGACCGTTCACAATCACGGGTTGCTGTGATCCCAATCGCCAAGATCCCACCTCACTGACCCGAAACAAAACAGAGACAATATCGTCCGAAAAGATCGACATTATTTTTATTTATCGTATTTCTTCTTCTAAAAACACCCAAACAGCGCAGCGGGTAAGAAAAAAACCTCTGCGAAAAAAATCGTCAACCACATTCCCCAGAAAAAAATAGCCACCGGTCGTCGTTCACCTAGTCTGGTCCAGTGGTACAACCCTGGAAAACAAATGAAGCCAATGGTTTCGGAGTTTACAAAAATAAAGCACCCCCGATCTAAGGACGACGACGACGACGACGACGACGACGGACGAACAGCTTCAAGCTGTTTTGCTTTGGTGGGCCACCACCGCCTGTTTGGGAGGTTTGGGTCCAGCTGGAAAAGGTTTCGGTCGGTAGGAAAACATTCAGTGTGGTCAGTCGTCACCAATACTACTCGGTCCGGGCCTTGGAGGCTCCGTTATCTTCCACGTTTTTGCAGTTTTCGTCCGAATGTTGATATTTAAAAACTGATAAAGGACATTCGTGTGCTCGGCAGGACTTGGCAAAGAGGGAGAATTTGGTAGCAGAAAAAAAAGCGGTTGGATGGAAAGGGTTTGCTGACCAAGCAAACTAGTTGCGGCAAGCCCTGGGATGGAATCAAGTAGAATTCGGTAGACAACGGATTGATGTTGTGACAAGCTGAGAAAATAAAGATTTTTTTTGCGCTTTGGAATGTGATCGGGATTCAAAGTGTTCGCTGCGGAAAGAAGCAAAAGCATGTTATTTCGTGATTGACAATCACAATTACACAAAGAACCAACAAACGGGGCCTGCAAGTTGCTTACCATCTTCAATGTGCACTTCGAAAATCTCAATCTTTATCAAGCTCATAAAGGCGCCAGTTTCAAGTGTAAAATTCAATGGAGCATACATAGGAAAGTATTAATCGTCTTCCAATACCAAAGCATTCCCTAGTAAATAATCAAAAATTCATTCAGAACTGAAAGAATGGGGTTTATTTGCTGAATAACCAAAAACAAAATAAGGAAATTGCATAAATATAATGTTCACTGCTTCATTCGACAACTTCTCGTTTTTGACGTTTTTTCTCTTAACCTTATGGTTTTTCAGCTTATGACTGGATAACTCGTTGAAAAGCCAAATCACTACGACAGTACTGTCACGATAACTTCAGATCTGGTTACTCAAGGTTTCCAAATTTCAAAACCCTCTATACTGGTACACCCTCATGGAAATGACTTCTATATTGCGCTTTTATATGGTTACATTTTCCTAATCTTGGCGATGGGTTTGCCTTTCTCGTACACCAAAGTGTACTGAAAGGCTACAGGAGATGGCCAAAATGTTTGGGATAGGCAACTTTTTTTTCCTCACAAAAAAGTTCAACATACTGTAACTTTTCATAGAGTTTATCAAAAAATTCTCAAATTTTGACTGTCTGTCATCCTACTATTATTGGTACAAATTTGAACTTGATTGGTTAATCTTTGGCTAAGTTTTAGACAACTTGTTTTTGAACTGTCATATCTCGAAAACCAGTGAATTGAATAAAATTTTGAATGCTTATCAACAATTTATTATTGCTTCAGAAATTATTATAACAAAAGAACTTTTTCAACGTTGAATAAAATCATCATCGATTTAAACTTTTAGGATCTCTCTCGAAAAATATAATTTTTGCCTGTCTCGTACACCAAAGTGTACTGGAAGGCTATATGTTCACTCAAAAAACGAATTTTCGCTAGCAAGTTCGGAGAGTCGAGTCACATATACCAATCAACTCAGTTCGACAAATAGAGATGATGTCTTTATGTGTGTGTCTGTGCGCAAAATAAGTTCACTCACTTTTGAGGCACTTCCCATTGGCCGATTTTATGGATTATAGCACGAATCGAATCGGTATTTTACCGCATTTTTTGCTATTAAAAATGGTCCAGATCGGTCAAGACGTTCCGGAGTTATGGCCATTTCAGTGATTCGGACCAGCACCGGTAGAACTACCGTATATAAAACTGAACCAAGCCCCATCATGCGACACATCAAACTGTGCCGATTTTTGTAACCTTTAGCATGGTTGATAAATTTTGTGCGAAAATCAACACTGGAGATCAGAAATTCCACAATGTCGAATCAAAATTCAAGATGCCGGCTGTTTAATAGAGTTTTAGGCTCTAAATCCATGCAATATGGATATATTTGGTATTAGGAAGATGTCCGGAGTTAAAAAAAATGGCGACCACAATATCCAAGATGGCGGTTCAAAATCAAAGATAGCGGTCTAAAATCCAAGAAGGCGGCTCCAAATTCAAGATGGCGATTGTTTAGTGGAGTTTTAGGCTCTAAAACCAGACAATACAGGTCTGGTCTGGACCAGACTGGGTGGTCAAAATAGTTTTTTTTGGAAAATAGCTTTTTCAATTTCTTTAGCGGCCAAAATAACTGTGCACAATTTGGGAACGATTGATTGCATCCCCGTATTCTGCATTGCGATTGAAATTTTTCTTGAATTTAGTATGGAAAAACGTGCTATCTTGCATTATTCTCATGACTTGAATTTTTTCGTCCAAACGATGTTACTAATGACGTTAAAGTGTAGCCTGGGATATGCCGTACTTTGCCGAAAACCGTAAAGTGGTCATTTCTCCAGATTTTTTTTTTCAGAAATTCTTCTATGCATGTTTCCTAGGAGTTCATTCCAAAACTTATCTTGAAACTAGTCCATGGCTTTCATCAGGAATTCCTTCAAAAATCTTGCATGTTTTTTCTCAACATTTCTAAAGAAATACCATCAGAATTTTCTCCAAGATTTAAGATTTTTTCTTTGGGATTTTCCCAAGAAGTCTTCAAGAAATTTATCAAGAAATTATTCTAGAAATTTATCCAGGAGTTTTACAGAAATTCTTCCGAAGATTTCTTGACAAGATTCAAGATTCAAAAAAAAAAAACATTGCAGATATTCGAAGATTCCTTCAAAGTTCCTTGTGGAATTTGCTATGGAGATCCATCTAGGTATATTACTCCACATAAAAAGGGATCGTTTCAAGCATTTCTGCGGAAATTCCTCCGGTAATTTTTCAAGAAATTCTTCTGAAAATTCCTCCAGCGATTGCTTAGCATTCATGAAGATTTTCTTTAAGGGAAACTGTAATTTTTTTCGGTGGTACTTCAGAAATTTCTACAAAAATTCTTTCAGGAATTCCTGCAAAAGGAAATCCAGAATCTATTCTCAGGTATTTCCAAGCAATTCTTCAACAGATTCTTCTACGAACTCCTGTAGAGAGTTTTCTAGTTCTTACTGGTACTGTTTCCTGAAAAAAAGTTATTGAGAGACTTTACCGGTATGTTTGTCTGCAGTTTCTGCAGACAGTTTTTGGGAAATTCTTTCGAAAATTCTTCCAGAAGTTCATCCATAATTTTTTCCGGGGATTCCTAAAAGATTTTCTCCTTCAGAAGTTTCTCTTAATTTTGTTCTGGGAAATCCTTCAGAGGTATCTTTAGGAGTTTCTTAAGTACTCTGCCTGTCTTCCTCCAGATATTGCTACGGGGATTTTCGTCTAGGAATCGCTCTAGAAAATTTTGAAGATTTTTTTCTAGAGTTTCCTGCAGACATTTCTCCAGGGATTTTTTTTTAAAACTGCTACAGGGAACTGTAGCTGCCAGAATTTGTTCAGCAATCTGTTGTACCATTTCTGAAAAAAAAATCCTCAAATAAATCCTGGGTGAATATCTGAAACAGTTCTTTGAAAAAAATATCTTTAGGTGTTTCTTAAGTACTCCTAATTTTTCCTCCAGAGATTACTTTAAAACATTGCTTCGGGGATTTTTGTCTAAAAATCGCTCCAGAAAATTTCTAGATTTCTTATTCTATACATATCCCACAGAAGTTCTTTTAGAGATTTCTGCAGTTATTCCTCCAGTGAATTCTCTAGAAACTGCTTCAGGGATTCTTTCAAGAATTTCTTCAGTAATTCTGAAAAAAAGTTCTAAATTCTAAATACAACTCTTTCAAAAATCTCAATATAAATTTCTTACGGAATTGCACAAGCAATTTCTAAAAATAATCTTTGTTTGAGTTTCTCAAGGACTTCTTGGAAGTCCTTGGAAGTGCCCAGAAATGGAGGAGTGTTTGGAGATATTTTTGAAGGAATGTCTGAAGCAATTTCAAAAGGGATTCGAACAAAAATTTCTAAAAGAATCCTGGAAAGAAATTTTGAAGAAAAGTCCATCAAAACCTCATAGGAATCACTGGAAGTATTGTGGTATATATCTCCAGAGGAATATTTGCAGTAATCTCGGTAAAATTCATGAAGGAGTTCCAAGAGAAATTTCTGAAAAACTTTTTGAATGAATTTGTAGAACAGCCTCTTGGGAAACCTTTCCTGGAATTCCCAAAATTCCCAAATTGTTGGTAAATTTCCAGGAAAACTCTTGAAGAAATCTTTGGGAGGAAATTCTTGGAGGATTCTCTAAAAGTATTCTGGTGACAATCTGTAGACGTGTTTTTGAAGGAATATGAAAAAATACGTGGAAAAAACTGTTGAGAAATTTCAAAAGAAACTCTTATAAAAACTCCGAAGAAATATTTCCGAATTAATACCTTGAATCGTTCATAGAGAATATGTTGGAGTTGTCCTTGGAAGAAACGCTGGAAAACTTTTTGGCGGCAAACATGCATGAATATCTGGAGGAAAGCCAATAGGAATCTCCATATGAACTCTTGCAGGAATCTCTGGAAGAATTCCTGCTGGAATAATTAGAAGTAATAATGCAGGAATTTCTGAAGAGATTCCCACGGGACTTCCTGAAGGAATTCCTATGGGAATTCTCGGACACAGTCCTGCGGGAATTGTATATGGAATCTCTAGAAAAATTCCCCAACTAATCTCTTACGTACATCTTGAAAAATACCTATGCGAATTTTTGAAAGACTCTCCAGAAGATTTTCTAAACAAGCATTTATTAAAGAATCTTTGAAAGAAATCCCCTTAGAAAAATCTGAAGGAATCGCTGGAGATCCCGGTCTAAAATGGTCTTAAAAGAGATAAGATCGAAGACGTTCGTCCCTATATCTGTTTCGGGACAGAGCACAGAAAAGTGCTTCCTAGCAATGGTTCGTTTTTGGCTCTGCAGAACTCTTAGAGTTTCTAATCCAAGTAACATTTTTTATCCAAATTGACTAGAAGAGTTTCTTTAATCTTTCATACAACCAAAACGAAAGGTCATTAGTTTTATGGCGGTTCTCAAAACCTCTACAAGACTAATTGGTCATCAAAACCAGTCTCCAGTTAGCCTAGTGGTGAAGGCTATAGATCGCCAATCCGGAGACGGCAGATTCGATTCTCGTTCCTGTCGGGAAGATTTTCTCGACTCCCTGGGCATAGAGTATCATTTGTACTTGCCTCACAATATACGAATTCATGCAATGGCAGGCAAAGAAAGCCCTTCAATTAATAACTGTGGAAGTGCTCAAAGAACACTAAGTTTAAGCGAGGCAGGCCAAGGCCCAGTGCGGACGAAGAGCCATAAAGAAGAAGAAGAAGAAGAAGGTCATGAAAACGTTACTTGGGTACACTTTTTCTTCCACATTTTAAAGATTTAGTCTTTATTTTTCGAATTCTTGCTTTGCACAAAGCAATTCAAAAATATGCGACAGATTAAACCTTTTGTTTGTTTGCTCACATACAAATACAAGTAATGGCTCAATTATTTAAAAAAATACATAACATTAAACATAGAGTAAACGGATGAAAAAATATGGAAAATTGTTATTGATGAACCGCACAAATGTGGTGGTTCGTTACGAAAGGGATATACAAAAAATAATTTGGAATCGCCCTAAGCTTTGCTGAAATGATCAGCATCAATATGGAATCTTTTTCAAATATCAAGCCTTGAAAAAGATCTTATAAGAGATCGAAACGTCGGCGATGATTATATAAAAAATAACGCAACTCGTTGTGATAGATAGCTGGAGAAGAATATCCAAACATCCTAGTCACAAATCACCAACAATTTTATCAGAGATCTGGAATGGAACTAGAATTAAAGAGGAATGGAACTGGATTGGAAGAGAATTGAAAGAGGAATGGAAGAGGAGTTGAACTGGAATGGAACTGTATTGGACTAGAATTGAACTGGAATGAAAATTGAATAGAGTTGGTATAGAATACTAATAAAGCTGGAATGGAACTGGAATGGAACTGGAATGGAACTGGAATGGAACTGGAATGGAACTGGAATGGAACTGGAATGGAACTGGAATGGAACTGGAATGGAACTGGAATGGAACTGGAATGGAACTGGAATGGAACTGGAATGGAACTGGAATGGAACTGGAATGGAACTGGAATGGAACTGGAATGGAACTGGAATGGAACTGGAATGGAACTGGAATGGAACTGGAATGGAACTGGAATGGAACTGGAATGGAACTGGAATGGAACTGGAATGGAACTGGAATGGAACTGGAATGGAACTGGAATGGAACTGGAATGGAACTGGAATGGAACTGGAATGGAACTGGAATGGAACTGGAATGGAACTGGAATGGAACTGGAATGGAACTGGAATGGAACTGGAATGGAACTGGAATGGAACTGGAATGGAACTGGAATGGAACTGGAATGGAACTGGAATGGAACTGGAATGGAACTGGAATGGAACTGGAATGGAACTGGAATGGAACTGGAATGGAACTGGAATGGAACTGGAATGGAACTGGAATGGAACTGGAATGGAACTGGAATGGAACTGGAATGGAACTGGAATGGAACTGGAATGGAACTGGAATGGAACTGGAATGGAACTGGAATGGAACTGGAATGGAACTGGAATGGAACTGGAATGGAACTGGAATGGAACTGGAATGGAACTGGAATGGAACTGGAATGGAACTGGAATGGAACTGGAATGGAACTGGAATGGAACTGGAATGGAACTGGAATGGAACTGGAATGGAACTGGAATGGAACTGGAATGGAACTGGAATGGAACTGGAATGGAACTGGAATGGAACTGGAATGGAACTGGAATGGAACTGGAATGGAACTGGAATGGAACTGGAATGGAACAGAATTGGTATTGGAATGGAAGAGAATTGGAACTGAAACGAAAGAGAATTGGAACTGGAATGGAAGGGAATTGCAAAATGAATGGAAGAAAAATGGAACTGAAATGATACTGGAATAAAACTGGAATGGAACTAGAATGGAACAGAATTTGAACTGCAACGGAACTGGAACGAAGTTGGAATAGATCTGCAATGCAATTGGTATGGAACTAGGATGTAATTGAAAAACAACTGAAATCGAAAATTGTTTTCCAAGTTTCAAAGTGCGGGACAAGCATAACTCATCGTTCACGTTCGTTGATTCAATGCAGTTTTTTTTTATCTTCTTAAAGCTCAGCGATTATCTCCAAACTCCATCCTCTCAAACGCAGCACTGAATCCAAAAAAAGCACCCGTAAAAGTGGAGTGAACGTGTTTATGCCCAGCCGTGTGAATGTGCGTCGGCTCGGCATTTATCTCGAGGAGAAATGCTTACACATAGGAAAACCTGCCAAGAAAGGCCAAGACGTTCCAAGCTACCGCACATAAACCCAGCCAGCTGCCTCTTCTTTGGACTGAACAAGACAAAAAAAAAAACTTAAGGCTCGCAGACTTTTACTTCCGCACCACCCAACCGGATTCCCTGGGTCACATTTACTACGCCATCGTCGCCGTCGTCGGTAGTCAGTAGTCGGTCTCGGTCGTCTCCGACGACGACGACGGTGGAAACCAAAAGTGGAAACAAAACGACTGAATCTCCTCCGATTCGCCTTTGTCGGGGCACTAAATATCCCCTCGTCGCGTCCCTCGTGTGGACCCTCTAGAGCACACATCCTTGTACTTAAGCGGAGAGTTTTCTTGCAAAGTCGTCGTCGTCGTCGTCTTCGCCGGAAGCCACGCGGCATGCGAGTTCCATCCCCATTCTTTAGGCGAGTGTGTGCGTGTGTGTATGTGTGCCCCCGAATGTATCCGTATGTGCCGTCCCAGAAAAAGTAGGTTGAACTTGAAAAAAACAGCCTTCGACGGCTGTCTCTGGTGGAAACTTCCCATCTTCTTGGTTCTTAGTCGAGCGTGTTGTAGTTGTTGTTGTGTGCACCATAAGTAAGGAGGAGACAACCTCGAAACAGGCGCTCGAAATCGCTGTTTGTGAATGGCGGCGCAGAAGGAAGCTGCGAGTTTCTCACAGTTTCACCGGCTGACGAAAGTAAGGAATAAAGAAATATTTTTTACGAGCCTCGCATAAACTTTCCGGGGCTTCCTTTTTTCGTCGAGCCTACGTCTTGCCGTGTAAGTCACCACACGTAGGCTGCTGCAGCTGCTGTTTGGCAAAGATTGTGTATAAGAAGGACACCCAAAGCACTTTAGTGGCAGTAATAGCAGCATCAGGTCTGCCGAAGCGAACCAAGAACTACCTACGTATAGAAGTTTAGGTAGCTACGTATACCATTCGGCGCACGTGAAATGAGGAAAGACGTTCCGACTCGGTTGGAAACCTATGGGTCCTTCTCTGACTGACTGCCGAGCGCCGAGTGTTTTCGACGTGAATGTCGTTGACGTCTTGAACATGAACACGGCACGCGGAAGCCGGCTTTAAAGGCTACAAAAATGGTTCACAGCTGGTGGAGAATTTTGATTGAACGCTTTACTGGTGCTTAGATCATTTAGAAATGGGACACTTTGAAATGCGTGTATCTTTTAAACCATTTTTTCAATCAAAACACTTTCTAAGAAAGAAACACGGGTAATCTTATTATATTTCATGAAAAAATGTGAATCAAATCATTCATCACGAATTCGAAGAAATTCTCGTACTTTTCCGTTAATACCTCTCATTAGCCGGCGCACACCTCCTTCAGTCACGGTTTTGGCCATCCGGTTCCACCAATTCTTCATCTGACCAAGGTCGCTGATGACTGCACCCTTCATCTTCAGTTTCCGCTTCATTATTGCCCAATATTTCTCTATCGGGCGAAACTGGGGACAATTTGGTGGGTTCAACTCTTTTGGGATGAATTGGATTCCATTGTTGTTGTACCATTGTACCACATCCTTGCTGTAATGGCAGCTGGCTAGATCTGGCCAAAACGTAACTGGACCATCATGGGACTTAATGAATGGTAAAACCCGCTTCTTAAGGCACTCCCTGGTGTATACTTCCGAATTCATGGTCTTATTCGTCACAAAAACGCTGGTCTTCTTTCCGCAAGAGCAGATCCCTTGCCAAATCATGAATTTTTTCGCGAATTTATCTGCGAAAATGAACTTGTATTTACCAGGAACCTTGCCGCGTGCAGGTGCCTTGTAGAATTTGACCCCTGGGATTTGTTGGAAATCGGCTTTCACGTAAGTTTCATCGTCGAGCAAGAGACACCCTTCGCACAATTATTGTGCAATTGTGCACAATTATTTTTCTTCTCTCTTCCTGCATGATAAATATCTCGGAACTACGTTAGTTTTAGGCAGCGAAAAAAATTTACCGAGCAGTACTGTTTATAAACAACAAAACGCTGTCAAGAGCTTGTATATCTGACCACTGGGAGCGCCGCTATCGCTAAAATCAAGTGTCCCATTTCTAAATGATCTAAGCTTTAGCTCTTTAAGACGAAGGATTTGAAAGTTTAATAGAGATTATTGGGTTTGGTGATGAGATTTAAAATATAAAATCCTAGAAAGTGGCACCGTTCTTTTGTTTTTGATTTTTAAGATATCAAGCTTCTACAATATCAAGTTTAATGTTTACTGGAATACGATGGGAAGTCATAACAATTGGGTACTGGTTACACAAGGTTTCCAAGTTTTAGCATCTCTATATTGGGACGCCCCAAGGAAATAACTTCAATATCGAATATTTAGTATTATTGTGGGAAACCCCCTACAAGCAATCTCGTTTACTTACTTTATTAATTTTATGAGTTAAGCGAGATTTTGTTTTTAGTTTCTGGAAAATTCTCCAAGATTGCCCCCAGAAACACCGCCAGAAATTTCTTTGGAGATTATTTGAGGATTTATCAAACATTTTTGGAATGTTTACAGAAAGAAACTATCTTAGATTGATTTTAGAACCCGACTAGAAAATTATATCAAGTTTACATCATATTGTGTTATGATATTATTATATTTTTCTATAACTTATTATGTTAAAAACTAGATGCAAGATGATGTTAAAATAACTAAAATTGTAACAAAAATTGCACTGATCTAATCAAGATAATAACATATTCTGTTATAATCAGATCAAAATTATAACAAAATGTGATATGAATTTTTGTTTGGATCATTAGTTTGATACAATTTTGTAACATTATTTTCAAAATGTCGAAGACTCAAAATTTAATTATAATGCAATGAGTTATCAAACAACATTTTTAACATAATGTGATACAATTGAATTAAAGTATTTTGAAACCACCAAGGATGTTGAACATGATTATTTCTCAATGAGTTATAAATATCATAGTTTGTTATAATTATGGAATCCTCCTCAGAGAAAAACAAGAGAACAAAAAATCTGCACCACGCTCCCACATCCAATGCCAGAGCGGCTTCTCTCGGTTTCTTTCACCTTCCAGCTTGCTGCTTGTGACACCGAAACATGTGCGGATTTGTTTGCACAAAAAAGTGCGTTTGCTCAAAATTGAGGCACTGAAGCTGCCTAACAGGAAAACATAAACCAACCCATTCATCATCGGCTAATAACTCTCGTGAACGAGCACGAAAAAGAGAGGAGAATGGAAGACGGTGCCAAATGCTTCATTTTCTACGGTATTAGCAAAACTTACTAATCTGTGAATAGGCCATTGGGCATTCAAGTCATCTGGCCTCTAACCAAATTGCAGGGCGCTAATTGATCAAATTACGTTCAATTTATCTATCTACAACAGCTATGAAGCCGATCAGTCAGTAGGCTCCAGAGGAACGTTCGACGAAAACGAATGTCTTTGAGATGAGAGTCACAATGAACCTGAGTAAAGATAACAAATTGATAGCACATAGCACGTTATCGAAAATTACGTTATCATTAGTTCAAGTTGATAACTAATTATACTATACTATATTTTTTTCAATATTATATTTAGTGAAATGAGACGGCTGTGTGATACCTAGCTGGTTATGTTATCAATCAGCAGCCATGCAGTTTAGAGCCCACTTGCGCCACCTAGCAGACAAACCTACAATCAACTAGTTTACTATTAGATAGCTCTTGATGGCCTGAACGACCTTGTCGAAGTCAACATTCTTCTATGTAGTCTGATTCTCGTGATACAGAAGTTAAGAATTTTTAGAGCCCACTTGCGCCACCTAGCGGACAAACCTACAATCACCTTGTTCACTATCGGATAGCTTTTGATGTCCTGATCAACCTTGCCGAAGACGAAATTCTTCTATGTAGTCGGATTCTCGAGATATAGAGGTATACATTTTTAACGACTCACTAGCGCCACCTAACGGATAAATCTAGAACCATCTAGTTCACTATCGGATAGCTATTGATGTCCTGATCAACTTTGCTGAATATAATGTTTTTCTATGTAGTCTGATTCTCAAGATCCACTTTGCTGAAGACGAAATTCTTCTATGTACATAGTCGGATTCTCGAGATATAGAGCTTTAAATTTTTAAGGACTCACTAGCGCCACCTCACGGATAAACCTAGAACCAACTAGTTCACTATCGAATAGCTCTTGATGTCCCGATCAACTTTGCCGAAGACAAAATATTTCTTTGTACTCTGGTTGTTAAGATACAGAAGTTAAAAATTTCTATGACTCGCTAGCGCCACGTAGTGGATAAACCTAGAACCAACTAGTTTAGTATCGGTTAGCTCTTGATATCCTGATCGACCTTGTCGGAGACGAGATTTTGAAATTCTTCTATGTAGCCTGATTCTCAAGATACAAAAACTCAGAATTTTTAGTGCCCACTTGCGCCACCTAGCGGACAAACCTACAATCACTAGTTCACTATCGAATAGCTGTTGATGTCCTGATCAACTTTGCCTAGGAGGAAAGTTTTCTATGTAGTTGGATTCTTGAGATACAGAGGTTTAATTTTTTTAGGACTCACGAACGCCACCTAGCGGACAAACCTACAATCAACTAGTTCACTATCGGATAGCTGTTGATGTCCTGATCAACTTTGCCAAAGACAGAATTCTTCTATGTAGTCAGATTCTCGAGATAAAGAGGTTTATTTTTTAGAGCTCACTAGCGCCATCTAACGAATAAACCTAGAACCAACTAGTTCACTATCGGATAGCTCTTGATGTCCTGATCAACTTTGCTGAATATAATGTTTTTCTATGTAGTCTGATTCTCAAGATACGAGGGCGACAGTATTGGCAATGGCTGTTGACGAAACACCTGTCAAAGCTCAATGTTTCGTGATCACTAGTGGCACCTACTGGAGCGAATACGTACTAAATTACGTACTATCGAAGAGTTCTTGATCTTCTCAACAACTTTGCTGAAGACATCAGTCTTCCAAAATGCTTCATTTCTCCGCAGTTATCGCAAAAGTTACTGATCTATAAAAAGATCACTGGGCGTTCGAGGCATCTGATCTATAAATAGATCACTGGGCGAAAATGGGTTAAATCCCAAAAAAATGAAATCTCTGTTAATAACAATGAAATAGTCTCTGAGGAATTTCCAGAAAAATCCCAGCAGGAGCTTCTGAAAGAAACCCTGAATGAATTTTCAGTCATTTTAAGTTGAATCCCTGTTGAAATTCAAGGAAGTACTTTTGACATAATCCTTTAGAGATGAACCAGCCAAGGGCTGAATGTCTCATTAATAAAGACAAATCAATCAATCAATCATAATCCTTTAAAGGATATCCGAAGAAATCCCATGGAAATTATTGAAAGAATCCTCGGAGGAAACCCATAAGAACTACCTGGGAAACGTTTGGGGTTACTCTTTGGAAACACCTGTTGGAATTCCTAAGAGAGGAAGTAATACCTGAACGAATTTCTGAAGGAAAATCTTGGAAAAGATGTAGAAAAAAAGCACTTTGAAGAAATCTATACAGAAAGCTCTGAAAGAACCCCTGGAGAAATATCCAGTATTTTTTTTTCAAAAGATTACCTTGTAGAATTTCTAAAAAAAATCCTGGTGAAGTTGCAGAGGGAACTCATAGAAATCTACCTAATAGTGTTATTGGAGAAATTGCTGGATAAATTTATGGAATACCTGAAGCAAGCACTGTAGTAATTTTAAACCTCGCTTGAATTTAAGACCGAATACCTGGAATGATATCTGCAAGAATCCATGGATTATTTCGGAAGAAATCCATAAGAGCATTCTTTGGTTTTGGAGTCCTTGCACAAATTTATGTAGTGATCTCATAAGGATTTTTTTAAAGGAGTCACCAGGTAAATTTCTAAAAGAATTCCTGGCAGAATTTCTGAAAGAATGACTGCATGATGTATTGAAAGTTCTCTTACGGGTTACTGGAAAAATCTATGGTGGACTTTTAGGGAAACCCATGAAAGCTTATTCATAGGATTTTTTTGCGATTTTTTTGAGGATGCTCTAACGAACCTTCCGAAGGAATTTGAAGCGATCCAGGAAATATGTTCTAAAGAACATCCATGATACACTAAAGAAATCGCTGGAGAAAATTTCCAAATGAGTAGATTGTTTTTAAAGATAAAAAAAATCCATGTGGTGACATTCCTAGAAATAGAACATCAAGAAAAGAAAAAAAAAATCCAAATTTTCCACTCCATAACGAGCTTTTTACACCTACGGAAGAACTTAAGTTTGGAATATTCACGAGAGCAACTTTCTTAGGTTCACGAGAACGCATTCTATTAAAAAACTAATACTTCCATAGTCACTGTAAATTCGTGAACTTCTGTGTTCAATTAAATCTAGTCAGCCTAAAAAAACCTGACTTTTTTAAATTTTTTCATAGGTTTGTTGCTTCGTCTAGTTCCTCATCTCCTTAGGTTACTCATTTAAACCTTCCGTTAAAAAAAAAGCTCAACGTGTCGTGACTTAGCTCGCATGTGTTCCTTCGTCAAGTACACCACTTTGTTGGAGAGTACCCACCATCAACGGGATTGCGTTTACTGCTGCAACCATCATCATCATCGCAACAAAGTATTCCACCAAAAGAAAAACCCAACCACGACGCCGAGCGAACGAAAAAAAAATCTCTGCTGACGGGAAAAAGATGAAAAATGTTCGTAATTTTAGCTGCTTTTCGCAGAGGAGCAGCAAGAACCACACCGAAAAAGGCTCATCCCTCATCGGCGGCGCGGCGCGGCAGAAGCAGCAGCAGCATCAGCGACGACGAGCAGACGCACGCAAGTAAGCGATGAGATTTTCAATTGATTTTCCACCCACCTACTGGCTGCGATGCTGCCTTCGCTGCTGGTTGGTTTGGTCGTTCTTTTTCCCGCTAACTGGAGTGGTTTTTACTTTACTGCAGAATTTTCTTATTACTTTGGCGGATAAAGTTTGTCCTTATGGTGTTCGGGGTGTGAGAGGGATTCTTCCCTCTCCAGATACAGCGTAACGTTGCGGATCCTCGTTATGTGGGGATGTTGTCGCTGAGTTACGATGATGATGATGATTTGTGCTGCGTTGTCTCCGAAGGAGAGGTTTATGGAACGGTTGTGATTTTTTTTTTTGGGAAAATAATCAAATGTCATCAAAGTGGCATTTTAAATTTTACTAATTTATAATAATACCACATGAAATACAATTAAGATCATCCATGAATCACATCCACACTGAAATTGTTACTTGACTAATAACATATTGTGGGAAGGAAATATTTGTTAAATTTTAGTATTTTAGTGTATCATTGTACTTGGATGGATGTCCAGGGAGTCGAGAAAATTTTCCGGACTGGAACGGAAATCGAACCCGCCGCCTCCGGATTGGCGTTCCATATCCTCTACGCTAATTGAAGACCCAACAAGACAAGTTTTGATAAGATATTCTATTTGAAAAGACTGCAATAATTTGTTGAGCTACTTGGGAATTTTTAAAATTCCTTCAACATTTGTTAACTTTTTTTTTCTTTTTCATTTTAACATGACAGATAACTATGGTACAACTACTCAAGATAATTCTGGAGCGAATCCTCATCTGAATTCTAGTAGAACTCCTCAATGAATTGAGTGATAAAAAATTCGTATTGAAGCGTTCAAAAGAGCATTTTAAAAACAGTATTCAGTGTTTATTTTCATGGATATTCTTGAAAATGGGGTATCCGAACATTGGCTCAGGTGGGACGTTTTCCAGCTAATGGAAACTTGATTGAAGTTTCTTTCTAGTGACTTGAACTGAAAACACTCATATTATTTACTATACCGAATACGTTAGCAAAGTTCTATCTGAATCAGAGACATAACAATTTTGTCGTTGACCGATGTCGTGAAGAAGTGTTCAGTTGCACTTCACAATTTCAGTTGCTTCGTGAACTCTCACCAGAATATTATTTCAGAATTCTGTCAAAAAAGTATTTTGAGAGGCTCTTGGAAACTTAAAGTTTATGTGCATAAACTCCATCAATAAACGCCAATGGAAATCAAATGGCAATTATCTCGATATTGCACCAAAAAATCTTTCGAACTTTCACTAAAACGGCTACAGTTGAAAAGTTAAAGCTTAAATTTTGAGTATAAAGAGGTATTACTCAACACTAAACTTTGAGGCATTTGCATGACCTCTCAATCGAAATATTTTTTGCTCAAACTCAGAAGTTTCCCTTTTTATGAGATTTGAATATGGAAGAGCATACTATTTTCAGTTTTCAACAATTTTTGAAAAGTATGCAACAGTAATTACGTTAAAAATTCTAGGTGCGGCTACGGCGTCAGTTGAATAGGGATATTGTGACTGTGAGTGCCACTGAGTCGTAATGAGAATTTTCTCGACACAGCATATTCGTGCCTTTCACCTATCATTGACAAGGACAGCTCTCAGTTAATAACTGTGGAATACCATGGAATGGAGCAATAATATAAGAAGTGAGACTTGTCCCAGCTAGGATTAAAAATCTTTAGTAATATTCCTGTATGAGTTTAGAGAAGGTTTTCTGCAAAAACTGTTATGTCCACTTGAGCTTTGAAAGAAATCTGTAGGATCCCTTGCACCTAGTACAGGCAGAAACATAGGAAAAAAATTCCGCCGATACTATTTTTAATTTTTTTGCATAATTTCTGGAAGTGATTATAGCAAAACTTCAAAATGTAAAACATGCATTTTAGTTTTGGAAAAAAATGAAGGTGGAATTTCTGATGATGTTCATGTACTTATACGTTTTTATTCATCATATTTTGTTTTAAATAAAATGATTTCAAACGAATTGATTGGAATAGCCTAACTGTATGTGATAGTAATTACACCAAATGTAGCTATAACAATTTGATACTGTTCCCCATGTGTACGCGGTTGAAAAACTCAAGCACGTTGGTTTTCCTGATTGGTTTAATGCAGGATTGCAGGCCCGTGCACAGAAATAGCGCCAAGGGAGGGGTTTTTCCTATTTTCAGCGCCTAGTGTATGGAACATCGGTAATGGGGGGAGGTTAGGCCCTTTACGAGTTCTAGCAAAATGTTTCCAGAGTTCTCCCAGAATTCCCAATTTCAACAGAGTTTCATAGAGAGTTGCATCTGGAATCTAATCTAAAGTTTGACCAAAAATGCTTTTGGTGATTAAAGTAGCAAATTTCCTTATAAATTACACCGGTTCTACAACACATTTCTCCAGTAGCGCGGTTCGAAAATGGACAACAGATGAACAAATCTTCAATCTGCTTCTTTGATCTTCCGTTTAGATTCCTGTGCATCTCCTTTCATTTGGACTTTAATATGAAACTAGCTGTCCCGGCAAACTTCGTCTTGCCAAGCTGTGGTGGTTTGACAACTGTTGAGGTCATAACGTCACCGCACTCTAGATTGGTTTCATTTCAATCGTGTTGATTTCCTTCCCAGCTCACGAAAATCAGTACTTTATAAATTTTCTTACTTTTCTAGCTGATTTTCGTAACTTTTTGTACATATAAACACAGCCACTATGAAGACGAATCAAACCATGCAAGAGTCATCCTGATCGGTCCAGCCGTTTTTGAGTTTTGTTGCCTCAAAGGGAATTCAAACTCATTTTTATATATATAGACTAGCTAGCCCGGCAAACTTTGCCCGGTTGACGTTTGACAACTGTTGGCTGCACGGCACTCTAGATTGGTTTTATGTCGATTGTGTGGAAAATCTTCCCAGGTCATACTGCATTAGTGCTTTTACCATTTTCATTTCTTTTTAGATAATTTTCGTAACTTTTTGTACATATAAACACAGCCACAACAAATACGAATCGAACCATGCAAGACTCATGCTGATCGGTCCACCTGTTCTTGAGTTTTGTTGCCTCAAAGGAACTTCAAACTCATTTTTATATATCGGCACCAACATTTCAAAAGGGCGTAACTGCTTTTGCAACCAATGCCTTCTCACAGAGCTGTGGGTCGTATTTCATTCATCTCACGCAATTCACATCCATTAATGGAAAGAGGAGGATTTTATCTTTTTATTTGTGCTAGTGGATTGCTCGAGAGGGATGGGATACGCTCCACAGCTTTGTGAGAAGGCATTGGTTGTAAATGCAGTTACGCCCTTTTGAAATGTTTGTGCCGATATATAGATAGATGTATAGATATAGATATAGATAGATATAGATTTAACAAGTTTGAAATGTATGAAATGTTATTTTTTTATTCTTATATACATTTCAAAAAGAGTACCTGTTTTCATAAGAGATTTAAGCAGAAGATATGGATACATTAATGGTAGAATAAAAGTATTTCTAGTGAAAACTTTAAGAAAATACCAATGCTCTTACAGCAGATATCGTTGGACAAATATCTTAAAAGAAATAGATGAAGACTAATTTGGTGGAAGGAGGAATCCCTTTTAAACATATTTAAATCCCCAATGCAACTTATAAAAAACTGACATCAAAAGTTCGTAAGGATTTTATTTAAAAGGAATATGGCAAAGCAATGTGTATGATGAAATTTCATTTTTTTTTGGTAGGAAATTCCGGAATATTTTCAGACTAAAGATATGCGGTTTTTTATGGTTTTTCATAAATACAAGTTCAAATTTTTTTCCAAGAACTCTTTCTGAAATCATTTCTTCTGGTTGATTCTTTCATGTATTACTCTATGTAGGGTCTGGGACCATTTGGGCAGGAGCACCTATTTTGGGCACTTGCTGCTATAACTCAGTCAATTTTGAACCGATTGGCTTGATTTTTGAGACACGATCAGCTAAGCACAATAGCTAGCAATGTTTCAAAATTCAAGTCAATCGGTTTGAAATTGACTGAGTTATAGCAGCAAGTGCCCAAAATAGGTGCTCCTGCCCAAATAGTCCCAGACCCTATTCAGGAATTCTCTCAGATATTTTTTCAGAAATTTCTCTCGAAAACTCCCATGAGCTGATTATGATAGTTAATCCAGGAATTTCTTAGGACTTGTTCACATTTTCTCCTGGAAATCTTTCAGAAATTTTACAGCAATTTATTCAATGGTTGTCTAAAGAATTCCTCCATGATTTTTGAATACTACTCTACTTCATTCAGAAATTGTATAGTACATTTTTTAAGAATTCCTCCAGAGGTATATCTAGGAGTTATTGCAAGGATTGATTCAGAAAGTTCTCCCGAAAACTTTCAGAAATTTATTGAGGGATTTTTCAAAAATCTCCCATATGCCCCTCTCTCTATGCCACAATAGTTCAACTTATTGGATGCAGTGGTTTGATTTCCCTGACAGGGGAAGAAAAAAATCTCCCCCACTACCATTTTTTCTTCTTTCTGCTTCTTCTGGAATATCTACAGCCATTTTTAGGAGCTATTTTCAGAAATTCCTCTACAGACTTCTCCAGGAGTCGTGCAAAAAATGTTTTGGGCAAATTGGCCTTGGAATTACTTTCATAGTGTCCCTAAAAGTTTCTCATTATTGTTTCGCTGAGAAGGTATCTTGAGGAGTTTTTCTTTTCAGGTGATCTTTCAGACATTCCCCGGAAAATCCTCCAGAGCTAACTGCAGAAATTGCTACAGGATTTTCGTCCAGAAAATTGTCAAGAATATCTTCTGGGAATCGTCACAGGTTTCGCCTGGAGTTTTTTTTTGGGAATCCTTTCGATAATTTTCCAGGGATTTGGAAATGCCTTCAGGTGAGTTTCAAGAATTCCTTTAGTTTTATTGTGCATTTTCTGGAAGAACTTCTGAAAAAAAAAATCCTCAGTGGAATATCTGAAGCAATATCTGCAGGAATCTCTGGAGAATCCCCAGGAGATATTTCTAATGGAATCGCAAAAACAATTTCTAAATAGAATCCTTGTGGGAATTTTTGCTGGAATTTCTCAAGGAATTCTTGGAGGAACACTTTGAAGAATTTCTGAAGGAAACACTACATGATTGCAGAGAAAATTTTAGAAGAACTTTAAAGAAATCCCTTGTTGGTATTCCATATCCAAAATATTCCAAAATAAATTGCCAATTTTCCGGGTTCTTCTTCTTTGAATTCTATTTCAACAACTACCAAAAATGTTCATAAAACTTTGTACATCAATTTCTTCGACGTGTTGGTGCTTTGATAAATTTGATGTAACATTTTTTTCCCCAATCGCGCCATTCCACATACTTAATAAAAATAATTTCATCTTCCGCCTTGACATACATGTGCACAACAGTGTATCTCAATTTGTTCATCGAGCACATGTTTCTTTTGTGCACATGAATGTCAAAGAATTTTCAACAGTGTAATTTCCTACATGGCTTAGTCAGCCAAAGCAAAATCAAGAAATTGACGTAAGAAATGTGTTTTTTATAGTTTTTCTTTATAAATTCATATTTTTTATAGAAACTTTTACAAAATTTACTAATATAAGTCCTCGTTGTTCATTATGTTATGTAAACTCTGAACATTCAAAGATTCTCTCAGTTATTTATTTAGATATTCTTCTCAAAAACTCTCGTGAGATGGTTGTGAAAGTTGTACCTCCAAAGATTACTTAGGATTTATTCAAACTTTTCCCCTGGAATTATTTCAGAAACATTAATGGTAATGCTTCAGGAATAACTCCAAAGAACCTCTCAGCAGCAAATCCTGCAGAAATAGCTATTCCTTGCCATATATCGAAGAATTTTTCAAGAAATTCGTCTATAATTACCTGCAGAGGGTTCTCCAAATCTTCCGGGTTGTCAATCGAAGATTCCCTCAAAAATTCGTTTTTTTATAAGTTTCTTAAGTGGTTGTCTAGACAATTCCTCCAATTGGATAAGCAATTTTTCTAGAAGTTCTTCCAGTGCTATCTTTACCTAGAAGTGTTTGCAAGGATTGATTCAGAAAATGTTCCAGAAAACCCTCAGAAATTTATTGAGGGATTTCCCAAAGAACTTCCCCAGTACCTTTTGCATTATTTGCAGACATTTTTTAGAAGATGTTTTCCGAAATTCCTCTACGGATTTCTCCAGAAATCGCTCTTAAAAATGTTCAGACAAATTTGCCTTGGAATAACTTCTGTGCCTTCAGAAGTTTTTCATGATTGTTTTGCTGTGGAAGGATCTTAAGGATTTTTTTTCATTTCAGGTGTTCCTGACATTCCAGACATTTATCCAGAAACTCCTCCAGTGCTAACTTCGGAATTTCAGGATTTTTATCCAGAAAATTGTCAAATATATCTTCTGGGAATTTTCACATGTTTTACCAGGTGTTGTTAAGGGATTCTTTTAGATAATTTTCTGGGATTTTTTTAAAAAACGCCTTCACGCATTTTTTCAAGAATTCTTTAAGTTTTTTGTGCATTTTCTGGAAAAACTTCTGAAAAGAAAATCCTCGGTAGAAAATCTGAAGCAAATCCTGCAGGAATCGTTGAAGGATTCCCAGGTGATATTTCTAATTGAACCACAAGAACAATTTATAAAAATAAACCTTGTGGGAATTTCCGTTGGAATTCCTGAAGGAATTTCTCAAGGAATTCTCGGATACTTGGAAGAATCCCCAAAGAAAACACTTTATGATTATTTGCGAAAATTTGTGAAGAATTTCCGAATAACTACATGGAATAACTTTAAAGAAATCCCTCGCTGATATTCATGAAGAAATCTCCAAAATTTTGAAGAATTCTCTGGATATATTTTCAAAGGTATTTTATGAAGAAATTTCTGAAGCAAACAGTCCAAGATTTTTTGAAGGAATCTCTGAACGAACTTCCGAATAAGTACTCTTGAATAAATCTTCAGATATCTGAAGCAATCCAAGGAATATTTTTGTAGGAATCTCAGGAGGATTTTTTGAGAAACTTCCTTGAGAGATACCTGGAGAAACTCCTCGTGCTAGAAAAGTATATTGATGTTGATTTTTTTTGTTTTAAGAATGTCTAATGAAATCCTCGAAAATAACACGTTGGGGATTTTCTGAAAGTATTTCTGTATAAGTTACTATACGAATTCCTGGAGAAACACCTAGATAAGCGCCTGTAAAGACCGATTTCTGCAGGAATCCATGAATCCATTTTGGATGAAATCTATGGAATATTTTTTAAAGAAATCCTTTGACAAATGTAGGAAGGAGTCTCATAATGAATTTCTGAAGAAATTTGCAGAAAATTTTCGAGTAGAATTTCTGGAATAGTTTCTGAAGAAATGGGCGAACTTTCATTTGTGATAGCTGATCCTCACCAATTGTAATAAATCTTAACAGTAAACTACTGATGAATCCAGTAAGACAAAGTTTTCTGGAAGTCACTTTTCACCTCAGTGTACAACTAAATTCCTCCATTACCCCGTGAACTTGGCCCCCATCTCAGCTGACCGAAAAATTCCAGTCTCGTCTCCGGGAGCGCATCGAATCGAAACCACAAAGCCACGCCGAATCCCCTGCACCACCTGGACACTAGCCCCGCTCTTCTCACAGAAAACCATCAAAAGGAACTCTTCGTCTTCATTCCAGCGCTCCATAAAAGACGACTAATAGCCCATCATCAAACCTTGGGTGGACCCCAAGTACCTCCCCGAAGAAAAAAATAAAAACTTCCGCAAGAGTTGAGAAAAATAAGTACAAACACCACACCCGTAAAATCCGCCCCGCTGCCGTGCCGTGGCAGTCGGTCGGTTGGTAAGAAGAGAAGAGCGTAACTTATTGCACTTACAATGACTTTTTTGGTCAGGAAGTAGTTGACTGGCGCCGTTATTTCCTTAATTGTGGACGGGAAAATTTTGAGGCCGTTCGGGGCGAGCAGGGTCGGAACGGCAATCGCTGCGGCCGTGATGATGGGGTGCTGCACTTGGGTTGTTGGTTGAGATGGAGGCAGCGAAATCGCTGCTGCTGCTGCTTCTACGTCGCTACGTCGCACTCTCAAACTTTCAACACTTTTTTTTCGCTTTTTTTTTGCCTTTGACTAAGGCTAGGGATTCTTCTTATATGGGATTTCTTTTGGGGATTTTCTATTACAGAAGGGGGTTGGCTACTTTTTTTTCTATCTGAACTTTTCCCTTTTCTTCACACGATCTACTGCTGGAACACGGCGCACGCACACTGTCACGTTACTTTCCCGATTTTTTTTCTCGCTTATTTTTTGGGATATTTTCCCGGGATGAAAACTTAACTTTTTCGCTTTTTTCGCTGATTTGGGACTGTGGGATAAAGCACTTCCTGTTGGTTTGGTTGTTTTTCGCGATTTACACTGTGGAGCAGATCTTCTTCTGGGGTGCACCAAAAATTCGGCTCACTTTATTGCTTTAATAATATTTTCTCTTCTGTTTGAGGGGACAGATGGAGAGGCACCGCACGAGTCTACTACTGTGAGTGTGTGTATTTCTGGCACAAGAGTTTTTTGCTGTCTCTGACCGGAATCGTAGTCCTAGTCGTTGTCGTTGGAAAACAACAACTGCTGCCCACCGTTTGCTACAGTGCGGAAAGCGAGGCACGGACCGTGGGGGGAAAATCGGAAAATATCAGACTAAATCAGATGCAAATTGAGCGCTTCGCTGTTGGAAATTTTCAATTTTCCTCCCCCTGCTGTCAGCACGCGAGTCGTCCTCCTCAGACCAGGCGTCGGTACTGTCCCTCGATTCGGATACCGGAAAAACAAACCTGGAATTGATTTTCTGTCGCCGCGTTTCGTTTCGACTCGATTCGATTCGATTCGTTCCGCTCGGTCGGCTGATTCAGGCAAAAGTGGGTGGCTCCTGTCTGTGGGTTTCTTCTTGTCGTCTGTTCTTTTTTTTTCCTGTTTGGTGGGATTCACACGTTCGGTTGTTCGTTCGTCCGTGTGGATGGGCTTTTAATTATTTTCTGCTCTGACGCTTTCTCGTTTGTTGATAATTACGCGATTTCACGACACAGAACATTCACTGATACCACAAATTTCAAATCACACCAATTTCCTTCTTTTCCTAAAAACGGGCTAAAACAACTAACTTTTGGGCTATCTAACTGTGAATCCTCCGGCACGCGAATTTCGAGCTAATCCCGACTCTGACACAAACTCTGAAAGCACTCGTCGTCGTTGACCGTCGTCGTCTTCGTATTTTCCGCGAGAAAGTCCGCCCTTTTCTGCAGGATTTTTCTGCTGTCGTTGCGATTTGTCCGTCTTTGTACAAGAGAGGGGGCGACGAACCGGAAGATATCGTCCCGGCTACGGTGTTCGTCTTCGTCGCGTTTCCAGCTACGGCAATTTCTACGACACAGAACTGGTTCGCTGTGGCTACTCACGAAAAATAAATCAACAAGAACTTGACTCTAAACTGCACGCGGCGATCGATTGCACCCCAAATTCCGATGGTCTTGCGAAGCTATCGACTAGACTCTTAAAGCTGCTTCCAAGCGAGGACCGTGTGGAGGACACCGGATAGCTAGACGAACCGCTACGTTGACGACAATCGCTACTGAGCTGATAGAGCTACTACTTGTGTGAGTTGCTGTGCGTGGCTAGAAATTACTTTTTACGTTGCCGAATTACTGCCTATTAACTGCTGGTGGTGGTTGTGGTGGTGGTGATGGTGCACACACTCTATTCCACTATCCTCTCAAGTTGTGGATGAGAAAAAACAACAAACAACAGGACGGTAAGATCGATGCAAACTCGACTAGCGCTAAACAGCGAATGAGGATACGATGAATACTAACTGATCCGGGCAGAGCCCATCACAATATAAATGCAACAAAGTGGGGGCCTTTCGGCCGAGTCCTGTCTGCGGCGTGCTTGTGTTGGTGCACTTCGGCCCGCATTCGAACTTCGAAAAGGAAAATCTTCGAAAAACCGTGCACGAGCGCACCGAACTCGGATTCACCACCACCCGGTGGAAAAACTCACCACACCTGGCAGCGAGAACGGGACGGCCACCCACCCTTGATGTCCTGTTCTTGCTCCTGTTGTGAGTGGATGTTCCTCGATGGAATCACACTCGTTTGTTGAGTCGATTGTCATAAATATCAAACTATCCAAATCAATTCATCATCAAACATATTATCCTATTCATTTAAATCTTCACGCGAAACAAATTCCATCCCAAAAAAGCAACCCCACAAAACCGAAAAACCCCGGCGACGATCCTGTCTGCTTCCCGAGGAAAAACAACAAATCACGCACACCGTCGAACGCACGCACGCAGATTTTCCCCTCCCGGAATCACCCGAACCACTCGAGCAACAGAGCGAGAAGGAAAATTCACCACACACCCAAGACCACCCACCTCCCATCACACCATCAGCAACGACGACGATCCTTCAGGCTCGTCCTCGAACGAACTCAGCTTTCACCACCCAACCATCGCCGTGCTCCGGACCGGACGACGACAACCACGACGAGCACCGTCCGGACGCGATGGACACGGTGTGGTGCGCAGTTGTCCTCCCGTGTGAGTGTGTATAACAGTTTTCCACCAACCCAACTCACCCACACGAACTACACTTTTCGCCTGTCACCGCTCTAGAACAGAACTGTTCGAATTCACCACCCTCTCCCTCTCGGTCGACGCGAAATTCAGGAAGCGGCCGACAACATGACACATGCTGCTTGCTGTTAGTTGCCGCGAGCGACACAGGATAACACCTCGCGACGCGTGGCGTTGCATGCTTATACCCATCTAGCTACCTAGGAAGAATGTCTTGTCAGGGAAGTGTGGCAGAATCGCGCGAGGCGATGTGACAACGACGACGGTGATGCGTGTCGCCCGGGTTCTGCTACTAGTGGATGTTGGTTGGTGTGACACACGCCGCGGTGTGCTCTTGATGTTTGAAAACGCAGAGTGGAGGAGTAGCTACAAATAAATAGGTGTTGGAACGACTCATTGCGTACGGAGTCTGATGGGATAGTCGATTTGATTGAAACGCAAGTAGCGAAGAGAAAGTAACTGATACATATGAGAAATCGAAGCGTGTATGTTAAAAAAAAACATTTTTAAGGGAAAACACAGAAAGATAAGAAGAAGCAAACATTTCATACAATGATACATATGGCCCTTCACTGCTAATTACCAGGTTTGCTGGTAAGTCTGAAACATACTGGAAAATTACAAGTTTTAATTCCTATAAAAATTCCTGCAGAAATTCCCAGATAGGTTCCTGGAGAAGTTCCTGGATGAAATCGTGGATGAATGCCTGGAGAAATACCTAGAGGTATTCCTTTGGGAATTTCAGGAGGAATCTCTAGAAGAATTCTTGGAAGAATTACTGCATGAATTTCTAGAGGAATTCTGGGAAATTTCTATATCTAAACATCCCTTAAGAAAATTCTGGAGGAATTTCTGGAGGAATTTCTGGAGGAATTCTTGGATAAATCCTCTAAGGAATTCCTGAAGAAATCCTTGGGGGAATCCTAGAAGAAGATTGATAAAAAGTCCCTGGGGGAATTCCAAAAAAAATGCTAATGGTATTCCTCCAGGAATTTCATGGACGAATTTATGAAGAAATCCCTGGAGGAATTTCAGGAAGAATCTTTAGAGGAGCTTCTGGGGGATTTCCTGGAGGAATCTTCGGAGGATTTCTTGGAGGAATCCCTGAAAAATTCCTGAGGGTATTCCTGGAGAATTTCCTGGAAGAATTTCTGAAAAAATCTTCAGAAGAATTTCTGGAAAAATTCCTGGAGAAATTGTTGACATAGTTTCTGAAGGATGTCCAAGAGCAATTCCTGGATCAATTCCTAGATAAATTTCTGGAGAAATTCCTGAAGAAATTCTTGGGGTAATTCCTGGAGACTTTCCTGGAATGGATCTTGGAGAAATTTCTAAATAAAATCCTGGAGGAATGCCTGGATGAATTGCTGGAGGTTCTCTTTTGGGAATTGCTGGCGGCATCCTTGAAGGGATTCTAGGTGGAATCGCTGTAGAAATTCCTTCAACATTTTCTGGATGAATTACTGGGGGAATCTCTAGTGGAGCTGTGGGAGAAATTTCTGAAAAAATCGCCTGAGAAATTCCTAATGGGATTCCTAGAGAAAGCTCTGGAGGAATTCCTGGAGAAATCCTCAAATGAATTTCTGATGAAATCCTTGGAAAAATCACTAAAAAAGTTCCTGGAGGAGTTTTTAATGCAAGTCCTGGAAGAATGCCTGTAGCAATTCCTGGAGGGAATACTGGAAGATTTCTTGGCGGCATTTCTGGAAAAATTCCAGAAGGTATTCCTAGAAAAAATCCTGGAATAATTTCTGAAGGAATCCCTGAAGGATTTCCTGGAGTAATTCCTAGACGAATTCCTCAAGAAATTCGTGGATGAATCTCTTAGAGAATTCGTATAAGAATACCAGCAATAATTAAGAAATCGCAGATGAAGTTCTTGAACAAATTCCGGAGGAATCCTTAGAAGAGTTTCTGAAGAAACTCCAGAAGGGAACCCGGAGGATGTTTAAAATAAGTTTTAAATAAGTTTTAAATAAGAAAAAATCACAGAAGGAAGTCCCGAGTTAAGCCCTGCAGAAATTCTTGGAGGAATCTTTAAAAATACTCCTGGAAGCCCTAGAAGAAATCCTGGAGAAATCTCTATACGCATTTCTGAATTAATCCTTAGATGAATTTTTAGGGAAATCACTGGAACAATTCTCAGAGGATCCCTGGAATAATTCTTAGAGGAATCTCTGAAGAAATTCATGGAGAAATCCCAGTAAATATTTATGAAGAAATTGCAGATGGAATCCTTGAAGAAATTCTGAACGAATTCTAAGAAAAGTTGTAGCGATTCCTGAAGAAACCCCAGGAGAAATCCTGGGGAATTCCTAAACAGTTCCTGGAGGAAGTATTGGATAATATTTTGGAGGAGTTCCTGGAAGAATTCCTAGAAAAACTTCTGAAGGAATTCTAAAAAGTGTTCCTGGGGGAACGCTTGGAGGATTTTTTAAAAATAATCCCTAGAATTGTTTCTGAAAGAAACACAGAACATTTTCTCGGGTGAACCCTTGAAGGAGTACTTGAAGGAAAACCTGGAGGAATCCCGGAATCAATCCCATGATGAATTCCCTAGGAAATCCCAGGAAAGCTTTCTTAACAAATTCCAGGAAGAATTTTTGTGGGAATAAATATGAAGGCATCCATGTCTGCAATAATTTTTGGACGAATTATTGTTGGAATCTTTGGATGGACTTCCAAAAGAATGTTTTGTACAATAATTCAAGGAACTCCTGGAAATTCCTGGAGGAATCATCGAAAAAAGCACTGGAACAATGCCTGGAGGAACTTCTAAAGATATCCCAGGAGAAATATACAGGAATTCCTGAAAAACTCTCTGGAGCAATCCATGCTAGAATCACTGAAGGAAGCCGTGGGAAATTCCTGAAGGAATTCATCGATGTAACTGCAGAAGTATCTGTAAAAGAACTGAAGGAATCGTGGGAGCAATTCTTGAAGCATTTCTTGGAACAAACCCTGAAAAAAAACTATCTGAACTCTGCAAGATGTCCATGGAAGGATTCACGAAAGAGAAACTCCTGGACATGTCATCCTTGGAGAAGTTTCTGAATAAATGCCTAAAGGAATTTCTGGAGATGTCCATGAAAGAATTTGTAAAGAAATCCCAGGTATTATAAGTGAAAATTCGTGTAGCAGTAGCACATAACAGCACTCTACAGCAGCATATAATTCTACAAAGTCCTTCTTTTTCCCTACCAGAAACTTGGCATGCTGTTTTTGTATTCGATGAATAAACATCCCAGTAAACATCACAAAATTCAACCAATCAACCAAGTTTGTGATCTGGTTAAATTCTATGATAAGATTGAAGTAGATCTCTTGGACAAATACTTGGTGAAATTTCCTGTGATTATCAAGAAAAAAAGTTTTGATAATTGTGGATAAAAACCTCAATCATTAGAATAGTCATGAGAATATTTTTTTATCAATATGTTTTTCTGGAACTCTTGAATTATTGAAAATCTTTGGATCGGCTCGAATTTAAAAAAATGTGTCGGCCAGGGGGGAGGGCACGTGTCTCCTGCCCCCTTCTGGCTACGCCCTTGGGGATAAAGGAAGATGCTGTAGAGTATTTCCTGGAAGAATTCCCCGAAGAACTTTTGAAGGAAACACTGGGAAAATTTTTCGAAGTTTTTGAAAGAAATTCGGGATGCAGAAGATTATCCTGCTGAAATTCGGGAGGAATTTCTGGAAGAATCTTCGGAGGATTTTCTAGAGAAATTCATAGAGAAATCACTGAGAAAATCTATGGATGGTTTTCCAAAAGAATCGTTTGATAAATTTCTGGGGGAATTTCTAAAGAATAACAGAAGCAAACTCTGGTGGAATTTTAGAAAAAATGCATGGAGTGTTTCATGAAATTTTCAAAGCCATTCCAGCGTAATTTCTTAAGGAATTTCACGAAAGAATATTTTGAAAAGAGCCGATTGCGTTTCTAAATAAACTTATGCCAGAGTATTTTTTTGTAGAAATTCTTGGAATAACAACTACAGTGACCCCACACCGATGAATCACCTTAAATTTTGTACACTATTTATGAATCACCATGTTGATCAAATGGAGTGATCCATAAACTGTGGTCATTTTTGCCGATTCATAAATTGTGGGGTCACTGTACCTGCTGTTGAAACCGCTGGAGAAGTTTTTGAAGTTTGAAGGGTTGAATTTACCTATTACAGGAGTAATTTCTTGAATAAAAATATGGAATATTCTCTGAAAGGAATCTAAGGAGTATATTGAAGAAGTTCTCTTGGAAATGTATGGAGGAATCTCTGGAAGAGTTTCATGAAGAATTCTTGTAAGACTTTCTAAGGGAAACCCAGGATGAATTTTAACGAAAAATTTGTAGAAAGTTCAAGAAAAATGTATGGAAGATTTTGTGGAGTACACGGAAGAATTTCCCAGTAGAACTGTTTTGTTGTTCTGAAAGAATCTGAGGGAAAATTTCATAGAGTTTTGCAAGATTTTCAGAAAGAATCGCAGGCTGCAACACTTTGGTAAAGACTCCGTAGAATATTATCCAAAAGAATCCCTGGAGATATTTCCGAAGCAACCGAAGGAAGGATATTTATGGAAGATTTCCGAAAGGAATTGTTGGATGAATTTCTTACAAAACTATATAAGTGAACTTCTGAAAAAAAAATTTGGGAGAAGTTTAAAATAAATGCATGGAGTAATTTATACGAAAAAATCTTCAGGAAATTTCTAAAGCAATCCTGGTGGAATTACTGACGGGATCCATGAAAAAACATGATTGCGTTTCTGAAAGATCGCCTTTTTTTAACAACTCTAAGTGTAACGTCCAAACAACTCCTTACTGGAAAAAACACTAGAGAAGTTTTTGAAGTTATCCTTGAAAAAATGGAGTTAGCGAATTGCTAGAGTAATAAAAAAATGGTATATTTTCTGAAAGGAGCATTTTTAAAAGACACCAATGAAGCAATTTCGGAAGAAATTCATGGGAGATTTTTTTCCCAAAAGTTCTTTTAGAAATCTATGCAGGAATCCCAAGAAAAAACCGTGGAAGACATTTTTGAAGAATTCCATAAAGATTTTAAAAACAATACCCAGGATTATTTTTTTGAGGAAACTTCGAAGAGAGTTTGAAAAAGTTCATGGAAGTTTATTTTGTAAAGTATTTACTGGAAGAATTTTTCTGCAGAATTTCTAAGGGATCTCTAGGGTAATGTCTTGAAGCTCTGAAAGATTTTCTGAAAAAAAAAATCGTTAGTTGCATCAGTTTGTTGAATTCTCCGTTGAAGATTGTTTAAAAGGAAACCTGGATGAATTTGAGAAGGAACCTATAAAGGATTTTCCAATGAAATCCATGGAGAAATTACTGAGAAAGTCTATAGAAGGTATTCTTGAAGAATCGTTTGATGGTTTCATGTTGAAAACTCTGGGTGCGTTTTTGAAGATATTTGTGAAGGAAATTTTATAAAACCCACATAAGAGTTTAACAAAAATGCTTCGAAAAAATTCTTAAGCAATCCTTAGAGTAATTTCTGAACGAATCCATAAAAAATCGATAGCCCCCTTCAATATTTTCTGAGAGAATCCTTGTCGGGAATTCTCAATAAGTCCATGGAAGATTATCTTATAATAACCATGAAGAAAAGTCTGAAGGAATCCATCGACTAAATTCTGAAGAAACCCCTATAAAACTTGCTAACTCTGAGGAACTTTCAGAAGGAATTCCTGGCGAATGTTCCCAAACAAGGAAATTTTCTGAAGGAACTCCTGGATGAATTTCTGAAGGATTCCACGAAAGAGTGTTCAAAGGAAAGCTTGAAGAAATTTATAAAAAAAAAAATGTTTATACCACAACCTGGAGGACGCGCTGGAGGAATTTCTTATAGACTAGGAGTTTTTTGGATTTTTTAAGTCAATTTTTATAAAGTAATTCCTGTCTAGCAAAATTGTTTTAGAGATTCTCTGGATGCATTTATTTTGGAATCAAAGGACTTTTAAAAGGAATCGCTGAAGGAATTGTTTAATTCGCCTCTTATTTTCTCTAGAAATCCCAGGTAGAAATATGAAAAAAATGGTTGAACTATTGGAGTTTGTTTTATTAACGTGGATTTTAACTTATGAGCTAATTCTACACTCGAATAAAACTTTTAGAAGATTTTTTATTTATCACATGGAGAATTTCTGAAGTTCAAGTTTTTTGAAGGAAATTTTCTTTGGGGAATCTTTTGAAGGAATATGTAGAAAAAATTCTTAAGGAAACTGGAAAATGGAAGACTTTTTTTTGAAAAACTTCGAAAAATTTTTGAAGAATCTCCTAGGGAAATTTATGATGAAAAGCACGGTACACATAACGGTAATTTAGACCATTTCAGCCCTACCTCGTTGTTTTTACATTTGAATCAAAACATAATAATTTTTGTATGGATCGCAACGGTGGTCTTCACCCTTCCCCTTAAGCATTTCTGTACGAGGCCAAATCCCTGGAAGAATATCTGAAGAAATTTCTGCAGAAAATTTCCAAATTTCTGAAACTGAAAGAATTCATTTCATGGACGATTTTGATTGAACTCCTTGCAAAAGTTTAAGAAGAAACCTCCAGAAAACTGCTGGAAAGCACTCTGAAAGAATTATCGAAAAAATTCCTGGAGTTTTCTCCAAATCGATCCAAGGAAGTATGTTTGAAGAAATGCATCGATGGTTTTCTAAAAAGAATCTTTAGGTAAAATTTCTGTATTTCGATGCTCTATAGATATTTTTGGGCGAACACCTGGAGGACATTTCTGAAGCATTTCTTGCGAGATTTTTATAAGTGAATCTTTTTAGATATTTAGGGGAATTTATGAAAATGTTCCTGAAGAAAATTGCCGAACGAATCCCTGGTTTATTTTAAGAAAAAGTTATGGAAGAATTCCTGGGAGATCCTCGGAATCTGGTTGGGCGATATTCTTATAGCCTATAGAGAAGAATAAACAATCCTAAAGCTAATTTTGTTGTCATATACACTAAAACGCTCGAACTCAATCCAAAAATTTCTTGTGAATAATATAAAATACTAGGATGTAAGTACGCAAATAGAAATATGCTAGAGCTTATGATTAAAACCAAATATAATGAAAATCAGAACTGAAGCTCGAAGCTCGAAAACGACTGCTGTCAATTATTATTTCTTTAAATCTGATTGGAATTCATTACAGTACTGAGAGAAGTTTCAAGAAGAATATGGGATAGCATTGTTGCGTTGTTGCGGAAGCTCCAAAGAAAAAGTTCATGCATAAGAGTTTTAAATGCGACTGCTAGGGAAGTTTATGGTCACTTCTTTAAAGTATTTTCGACAAAATTCAGAAATGAACTGCTGACGAAAGTTCAAGGATAATAAAAGATGCTAAAACCTTTCCGAATATATATACCGACAATAAATTACAGACACCTTTCCAAAGCGCGTGTAGGTTTTTCCACGTGACTTATTCAAATCAACCACCTCTTCACACAAGGCCTCGATTTTCGCAAACCATCCAAATCAGAGCGAAGCTTTTCATTCCTCAGTTTCTTGTGTCAACTTTCCCTTGACCATAGCTACATGCCCATATTCACCACCCAACGCATTCCTCTCCAACGTTCTACATCCAGAACAAGCGACGCAAAAATCTCAACTCACCACATGCCAAAACTTTCAAGCAGATCCCGCGTGTCGACGACGAAATACGATGCCGATGGTAAGCTTTTCCCCCTCCTGTCTCCCCAGCCTTACCTCTCAAACCATAGCTCCCCCAGATTCTGGCCCAACTGTCGAAAAATCCCAAAGGTGCGAAGAAAAATTCCTCTACACACCGACCGACCGACCGACAGACTGAGAACTGAGGTGAATTCACGCGTCCCGAAGACAGTGTTAGTGCCCTCGCCTCCACCAAAGTGGCGTGTGTGCCCGTCCGCGTGCTTGTGTGGGTGGCTAGCTGGCTGGCTGGCTACCGTGCGAAGGAATTTCCTCGGGAAAAACTCACACGTGTAGCAACCACACGCATTCACCCTGCAGCACGCGACCACCCTGTACCCCGAGGGCACTGTTACTGCCGGTCGGATGGTCGGTCGAATGGTCGGCAGCACGGTGTATCTACGTAGCTGGCTACATAGCTATCTGGATGCGAGTGAATGGCGAAAGGTGCTTCGTAACAATTTTATTATCGTTCCTCGCTGAAATTTATCATTCATATGTCTGCCTATGAAGTTTCCACAGAAAAGTGGTAGGGCTAGCAGTTTTACGCTGAATTGATTAAGTGAAAAATGTGGGAGAAAATTTAGAAAATTTAGAAAATGTAGAAAATTTAGAAAATTTAGAAAATTTAGAAAATTTGGAAAATTTAGAAAATTTAGAAAATTTAGAAAATTTAGAAAATTTAGAAAATTTAGAAAATTTAGAAAATTTAGAAAATTTAGAAAATTTAGAAAATTTAGAAAATTTAGAAAATTTAGAAAATTTAGAAAATTTAGAAAATTTAGAAAATTTAGAAAATTTAGAAAATTTAGAAAATTTAGAAAATTTAGAAAATTTAGAAAATTTAGAAAATTTAGAAAATTTAGAAAATTTAGAAAATTTAGAAAATTTAGAAAATTTAGAAAATTTAGAAAATTTAGAAAATTTAGAAAATTTAGAAAATTTAGAAAATTTAGAAAATTTAGAAAATTTAGAAAATTTAGAAAATTTAGAAAATTTAGAAAATTTAGAAAATTTAGAAAATTTAGAAAATTTAGAAAATTTAGAAAATTTAGAAAATTTAGAAAATTTAGAAAATTTAGAAAATTTAGAAAATTTAGAAAATTTAGAAAATTTAGAAAATTTAGAAAATTTAGAAAATTTAGAAAATTTAGAAAATTTAGAAAATTTAGAAAATTTAGAAAATTTAGAAAATTTAGAAAATTTAGAAAATTTAGAAAATTTAGAAAATTTAGAAAATTTAGAAAATTTAGAAAAATTAGAAAAATTTGAAAATCTGAGAAGCCCAAATGATCCACAATACAAAAGACATAAACATCTACTGATACATCAATTTGTCTCGGTTCCCCCTCGGAACGAGCCATTAAACTTGTACCACAAACAATTCGCCACGAATCCAGTCGATTTGTTGGACATTCTATTGGGCATCTAGCGTGCACATGTCAGCATCCAAACAGCCGGAATTTTTCTGGCACCAATATCTGGGCCAAAAACAGGTATTAGTATGCAAATTTGTTTCTGGGATTTAGGACCAAGGTACGACGACCACACCGGAGACGATGGCGACGACAACGACGTCGTTGATGAGGTGACCTCCATCCGGAATCCGGCTGTGTTTGAGAGGAGACACACCAACTACTGGGCTCGGCAGATAAGCCACCTTCGAGTTCCGTATAGAGGACGAGTATCGATGGATGTGTTAGGACATGGAGGGAGTGTCCGCAGGCGTTTGCATCATCATCATCGTCGTCGTCCTCATCCCGGTCGTCGAGAGGTAATGGAAAGTTTTGCTTTTCAGCACCTCTACGAGTTTTTGGCTCAACGGCAGAGGATCGGTGCTTGTTGTCGGAAGCTCTACCTCGAAGGGGCGGAAATACAGGTGCGGAAGGTGCAGGAACAGATGAGTTTTATCGCTCGGAAAGTAAGAAATGTACTACACAGCGCGCGAGCGAGACCTTGAAAATTGAACTTTAACGACTTTTGATGTCCTGCTTTCTGGAATGGTTCGGTGTGGATGTTAGGTGGTTGCTTGCCGTCTCGTTCTGTTTACTGCCTGATGTGGAGCAAGTTTTCTTCTGCTCAAAATGGGACAAGCTGACATGTTTACAAGGTGAATAATTTATGGGGAAATTTGTTTTATATGTAGTTCGCTTGACCGAACGGGGCCTGACAATACAGTAGATAAGGTAGATCTAATGTGTCAAATATTGAGAAATAGATATCTTTCAGGATGTCTCAGCGAGACAACTGAAGGATACTTGTTACGTATTCGTATATCATACAGGGTGCGGCAGGAAAAAATGCGAAAAGTTCAAGGCACTATTACACGCTAAATATGGGATATATATGACTATTTTTTCATGACAGTGTATCAGTCAATGTCTATATTCTAGCACTGCAAAATAAAAATAAACATATTTGATGTTTAACATGTGATAATGTAAGCCTAATAAGCGGGTATCAATAAACTGCGCGCCCAATGGTCATTAAACAAAATGACTATAACAGTAAAAAAATGAGCTTAAATTCGATGAACAACCAGACCACACTGATCCAGAGACATGTAGTTTCACATACTAGATGAATAAGTACATATACTTGATGATATTGTAGAGGAAATTAAAAATTTTGTTTTCTCAGATACGAAATTTAGCGACCTGTGTGCTTTTCTGTGGTTTGAAAATTTTGATTGTCTTCAGATTCAGGCACCACCCTGAAAAGGTTAGTGACCAAAATGGGAAAATTTTTAACTAAATTGTCAGAAAAGTAGCCTATTAGAGATCTTGTAACGTTGAAACATAGATTGGTTAACTTCAAATGGAAAAACACTTTCGCATTTTTTCCTGCCGCATACTGTATTTCAAAGGGGGTAGCTTAATCGTTAATTTTTAGAACCCTAAAGTATGAAATGGGCTGCAAGTATCAAGTATCAAGTATCAAGTATCAAGTATCAAGTATCAAGTATCAAGTATCAAGTATCAAGTATCAAGTATCAAGTATCAAGTATCAAGTATCAAGTATCAAGTATCAAGTATCAAGTATCAAGTATCAAGTATCAAGTATCAAGTATCAAGTATCAAGTATCAAGTATCAAGTATCAAGTATCAAGTATCAAGTATCAAGTATCAAGTATCAAGTATCAAGTATCAAGTATCAAGTATCAAGTATCAAGTATCAAGTATCAAGTATCAAGTATCAAGTATCAAGTATCAAGTATCAAGTATCAAGTATCAAGTATCAAGTATCAAGTATCAAGTATCAAGTATCAAGTATCAAGTATCAAGTATCAAGTATCAAGTATCAAGTATCAAGTATCAAGTATCAAGTATCAAGTATCAAGTATCAAGTATCAAGTATCAAGTATCAAGTATCAAGTATCAAGTATCAAGTATCAAGTATCAAGTATCAAGTATCAAGTATCAAGTATCAAGTATCAAGTATCAAGTATCAAGTATGAAGTATCAAGTATCACGTATCAAGTATCAAGTATCAAGTATCAAGTATCAAGTATCAAGTATCAAGTATCAAGTATCAAGTATCAAGTATCAAGTATCAAGTATCAAGTATCAAGTATCAAGTATCAAGTATCAAGTATCAAGTATCAAGTATCAAGTATCAAGTATCAAGTATCAAGTATCAAGTATCAAGTATCAAGTATCAAGTATCAAGTATCAAGTATCAAGTATCAAGTATCAAGTATCAAGTATCAAGTATCAAGTATCAAGTATCAAGTATCAAGTATCAAGTATCAAGTATCAAGTATCAAGTATCAAGTATCAAGTATCAAGTATCAAGTATCAAGTATCAAGTATCAAGTATCAAGTATCAAGTATCAAGTATCAAGTATCAAGTATATAAGTATCAAGTAAGGAAATGATGAAAATTGACGCAACATTTTGAATGCTGTACTGATAATCTGTAAAAGACACGCTAGAATCGGTTTTACGCCATGAGGCATTCCACCCAAGCAACATTTTTATGACCAATTTGTGTTGTAGAGGTTTTGACAACCGCCATAGAATCTAATAATTTTTCATTTTGCTTTTATGAAGGTTTTAAAAACCTCTTCAAGTCTATTTGACTACACAAAAATTACTTGGGTAGGTTAGTTTCAGAGACATTTGCAAGGGCTACAGGGACCTTCCAGAGACTCCAGGTGGATTTGAGAGAGGTTTCAGATTTGGTCTTAGACTTTTAGGAGCTTTTCAAGAAATTTGAGAAGCATTTCAGATGAAATCGGGGAGCTCCGGAGGCGTATTTGAGGATATCTCTACGAACCGCTGTAACGTTCCTGAAATTACTTGAGATCCTCGGATACCTCATGAGCAGGCATGGCATGCTCCTTAGTGTGAGTTCAAGTGTGCGTGATTTTAATATGAAAATGAGCTGCACTGTGCACATTTTCAGTGCGGAATGCCATCTTCGCTCTTGAGAGCCATTTAAATACCCTTAAATTTCCCAAAACACCTGGAACTCCTTGAAACTTCATGAAGACCTCTGAAAATTCCTGGAAACACTTTAACCTAAAACACCTCCAGTCTTTGAAAGTTCTAGAACTCCCCTGTAGCGGCCCTATTTTCTCTAAGACCCTCTGAAACGCGCCTGAAACCTTTTTAAACATGGAACACTTATGGTATCCCTATAATGTTTAAAAATTGCTGTGGAACACCCTTGTAGACCTTATGCAACACCCTGAATGCTTTTACGCCTCCAAAAATCCTCCAGAAATCTCCTGAAACCCTCCGACAACCATCCTTGGAATTCCCTGAAACTCACTTGAATTCCGCCTGTTTCAAATCAGCACCGTCTGAGAAATGTCTGCTCTTTATTACCCGGCCATCTCTCACCAGTCTTGACGTACAACGCCACGCGTCAATTGGCTGTAAACTGTTTGGTGGCGTGAAAATCAACTCTAGGAAGCTCGCCTTTGTCAAGATGATGATGGTGGCCGAAAGTCAGCTAGACAACATCCGCACCATAGTTGTACTACTCCACCGATGATGATGATGACGACGACTTCGACGACGACAATGCTGTTGTTGTTTCCGAGATGTCCCTCGACGAGGGAGATGCCTCGCCGTTTTCCCGGCTTCAAAGCGCCAAGGAAATTGGCGCAAATAGACAAACGGTCCTGCTCCAGGGGATTCCCGTCGAGAAGGGGTCAAGGAAGGAAGAAGTCTGACTTCTCCGACGCGCAGGATGGCATAATACCCCTACTATAATGATTTCAGTGAAAAGTGACTGCTCGCTCACATGGGATATCAGCAATAGCAACAGTGAAGGCTACTATTTGATTCCGGGTTTTAGGGTGTGGGTGCCTTGCGGTTAAGTGATTTACATTTGTCACTTGAACTTACGTGCCTTGGCCAGTCGGTGGTGGTGGTAGTGGTTTCGGATCCAGAAACGGACGATTATCCAGACCGGAAATTTATTGGATTAATTCAATTTATTTGGAATCGTGTATGAGGGGGTGTGTGAGGAATGAATGCATCGGACATAAAGTTCAAATAGGGGTCAAGTTTTAGCGTTGGATGTAATTGAATAATGCTCATTAACCGAGGACGCAAATGATTGTTGGGATTGTTTAATTCAACCACCTGGCAATGGGCAAATACATCTCAAGATTTAAGTTTTCAGAAGAAACGGAATCAAGTCTTCTTGTCATAGCGATGTTAATAAACCTAAATTTTATCACAGTTTTGATCTAACTGTCAATTATTCTGCTTAGATAGAAAGCAATCAATGAAGTGTGATCTTATGAGACATAAAACTGGACACGAATGCCCAGCCATCTGGTAAAGTGTCTTTAATAATAATATTATCAGATTTCTTGAAACGTAAACACCGCGCGGTCGTTGTAATGTTTCAAACAGGGGCTTTGCACAAAAGTTCACGCGGTTTATCGTTTTTGAAAGGAACAACCGCACCGTAGGAAACGCCGCCCCGGATCGAATCCCACTCCAGACAATTTCACGAAATGTGAGTTCTTCCTTCGGAAGGGAAGTAAAGCGTGGGTCCCGAGATGAACTAGCCTAGGGTTAAAAATCTCTGTTAATACAGATAATTTAGGCATAAAATATCATCGCGATGTACAGCATACCAATGTTCAATAGTATATGACAAAAGAGCAGTTCGTTTACAAATGTTGGAATGAAACATTAAGCCAAGAAACAAGCTTTGAACTTGTAAGGACGTCATGCAAAGAAGAAAATGAGAAAGCGTGTCGCAGACTTTTAAATTCTGAGATTTATTGTTCATCAGCCCTAAGGCATTGTACCGTGTAATATGAATGACTTAAGCAAAAATTCCTCTTAAGATTTCTCTGAATATCCCTTAAATCGCTGTTCATTCATTTCTTTGGATTTTTTTCCGGGGATTCCTCCAGGAATTTACCTTTACATCAGTTTCACACAACATTTCTCAAAAGATTCATCTTGAAATTGGTACACGGGTTTCCTCAGGCATTTCTTCCGAAATTCCTCTGGGGATTCCATAAAGGATTATTTAATAAATTCAATCAATGATTGCCACATTAAGTCATGCTTGTATTTCTTCATGTATATCTTCAATTTTTTTAAAGGAATTTCTCCAGATTTTTTCAAAAGTGTTATTTTGAGATTTTGCCGAAAAATTTTTCAAAAAGTCTTTAATTACCCAGGTAACCAATAAGCATTGGAATAAGCCGTATATCTGTTTAATATCTGCATTCGACCTTCTTTCTGCCGTATCGTAGCAGCTCGACTGCTAAACTGCCCTATATTAGCAATTGAAATGCTATTTGACAGCAGGTGTGTAGCATTTCAAATGCTCGGTATATTTTGGTTAACTGCTTCTTTATTGCTATAAAACTGCTAAGAGAGATGAGTGATGCTTAACCCACAACACTTTTCCACTTTCTAATTAACGTCCCAGATTTGTTTAATTGATTAAATTGCCATTAATTGTTCGGCTGTAGCAGTCATTATCATTTGCATGCCCTGTCTTTTATAGGTCGCAACAAAAAATCAATGGAAAATACGCGCTTTGGCAAATAAATCCCATGGTTAGTCTTCTATGCTCGATTCAATTATCAGCACATGCCGAGCCCGTAGCATAACGAAGCGACTGCCGGTGTATGTTTCATGCCTTAAATAGGTCAAAAATCCAATGCACATAATCTAATCATCTATAGCTTACCCTGTAACGCGGCTCAGCACCATCGTCAACCCAAGGATCAAGGGATCAAATCCCAATTTTACAGAAATCAGAAAAACTCAACAACAGCAATTCAAAAAGTGCCCCGCAAGCCTCAAAAGTTGCACAGGAGAGTGAGGATAAAAATAGAAGAGAAAGATGTCGTAAAATGGGCAAGGGAAATATTTTTGTTTTTGTTTTTGACAATCTGGGGGATAGGAAAAATAAGCATTTAATCAGCCGTATATTGGGCCAAAATCTGCATTTAATTAGCACTTATGGCGGATATACGGCAAATAAGCATTTAATTACTTGCTGTAAAGCCGCATATAGTGCCGAAATAATGCCATTTGAACTGCTCATTGGTTACCTGGGTAATTTTTCCAGAGGTTCCTCAATACGTTTCTTTAAAAGATACAGTTGCAAGAGATAGCAGAGATTTGCAGATTCATTGACAAATTTCTCTAGGGTTTACCTTCACAAATTCAAAAATTTTGCTTGAATTTCTCAAGAGGTTTCATCAGGTATTACTCCATTTATTCAAGGTTTTATTTGGGTAATTGGGCGATTCCACTAGAAAAATTTCAAGAGCTTCTTCTAAAATTTCTACTAGGAGTTTTTCCAATAGATCCTTCAGGTATTATCCAGGCATTGGTTTGGATTTGCTCAGACCTTACTCTAGGAATTGTTTCAGATTATTTTTTCCCAAAGGTGCTCGCAACATTTCTGGCAGAAATTACTCCAGAATCTATACCTTAGCTTTTTTCTAGAATTTTTTCAACAAATTTTTCAAAGAATACGTGTTGGGGATTCTCTAGCCTCAGGCATTTTTTTTTCGTCAAATTTCTTGCAGAGATCCTCCAAAAGCATCTCATGATTTTTTTCTGAGAATTTAGGGATTTTTAAGGTGTCTCTTCTTCAATATTCTCCTAGTTCAAACTTCAGAAATTGTTTCAGGTATTTTGGTTCAGGGATTGCTCCAGAACATTTTCAGGAATTTCTCCTGGGAGTTTCCAGGCATGTTTTGGTTGATTTTTAAGACAATTTTTTCAGGAATTTTTGAGCTACTTGTAGAACTGAAATCACTGAAGGATTTTTTCAAAGAATTCTTAGAGACGCCCTGGAAAGAATTTCCGAAGAAATCCCTGTGGAGTTTCTGAAAACTCAAAAAAAGAACGTTCGAAGAAATCCCTGAAAAAGTTTTTGGAAATAAGAATACCACGTCAAAGAAATTTCAGACGGAGTACAAGCATGGGCTTTGGAAAGAACCACTCAGTAATTTCTAAAACAGAAATCAGTGGAATTCCAGTGGAAATATTGGGAAGCATTTTGAACGAATCTCATGAGGAAAATCCTAAGAAATGACTAAGGAATTCTCGAAAGAATATCAATAAAAATTTCGCAAAGCTTCTGTAGAAAAACCTGCAGAAACTTCTCGGTAAACACTTGGTGAAATTAATTTAAAAAAAAATGTTGAGATATTTGTAGATGAATCTCTGAAAAACAGAATACTGGATAGGAACACATGGATAAACGTTTGTAATAATCGCTGAAAAATGCTTTTTCATAAAAATCCGAAGGACAGATTTTTGAAAACAAAAATATTATCGGTGGTGAATTTATTGGAGTTACCCTTACAAGACGGTTAAGCTTCTTGGGAAACACATGCAGAAATATCTGGAAGAAAACCTTGAAGGAATCAATCTGTGGTAGATTTGGTAGAAATCCTCGGTGAAATTTCTGAGAAACCTTTGATTTTCTTGAAGAATCGCTGAAACCATTTCTGGAGGAATCCATGCATTTTTAGGAATTCTCGTACGAATAGAAGAAGTTATCGTTTAGATTCCTGAAAAAAAAAATCTGTTAGGGATTTTTAAAGAAACTTAAAAAAAACCTTTCTAGAAAAATATGAGGAAAAATTTCTAGAGGATCTTCTAATATAAGGAAAATTATAGAGGAAATTCTTGGCTGGAAATTGTTACCGTTGCGATGATCTGCGTTTGTTTATTTGTATTTTTTTTAAATATGGTTAGATTTGATGTTAGTAATGTTAGTAACGATAGTTAAAAATATAATAAAGTATATGACTATTGGTTAGTTGTTCTTGTTAATTGCTAGTAACATTCTTATTTTTTGTTAATAATTGTTAGTACTGTGTAATCACTCTGATAGAGTTAGGGACAAAAATTGTTAAAACACGAAAACACATTGAACACACCTAACACCTAAAAGCACGGAGGGTTCAAAAAAAGGGAATAAGAGAGTTGCCAGATGAATGCCACGTCAAAAAGAGAATAAATAAAGGTTGATGAGGGAAAAAGAAGGACAAGGGGGAGCAGGCTACTGAGTCGAATAGCGTAGAGCTAAGGCCTATTCTGATCTAGAGCTCACAGTAGACAGACACGGAAAATTACCGAATCCGAAGTTTCAGTTGATTGTTAGTGGTACGTTTTTTGAGTACTTAGATTGTTTAGTTAACAGTGCGCGATTACCGAAGTTGGAATCAGGTATGGTAACCGGAAGAGAACCGTTTTGCGGTGTTCCAACAACACCCAGTAGCCCCTCGAACGTAAAATGATGTCCTAACCTCATTACTAGGACCCATTACCGTTGGCCTGCTAAAGGTCTCCCACGAGCCGCCAAATTCCGTGGTGAACACCTGGAAGCAGCCTCCGCTTTAGGGCCTTCGTCTAAAAAGTGCCCAGTACGACGACCCGTTTGAGAGTCCATAGCGTCCTCTGACCCCTGGTGCAGCCCTGGAAGACCCCAGTACTCCGAAGCATCGGCCTCACCGGCCAAGCCACGCCCCGGTCAACCGTTTTGTGTTCTCCGAAGACCTCAGGGACCTGAGTGGACGTCCTGGACCCGTGGACAGCCCGAAACCCCGCCAGATCGTCAAGAACCCCTCCACGTGCTGCACTTCCGCCGGCCGGCCCCATCGAGACGAGTTACACGCCACACCTCCCACACTCACACACCTCGTAAGTCCAATAAACCAATTTAAAAAAGGAGAGTGCGTTTTCTTGAACCCTTGACGAGCTCACGCCGACCCTAAGAGTCTCTCGTGCTAGGGCAGGTCCATCCGACCCGCCGGGTAACAAAATGGATTACTTCATGTAATATGTCCTAAAGAACAAAAAGCCCTAGAAGACTTTTCGAAAGGAATTTCTAAAGGTTTTTCTTAAATAATACATGGAACCACTGGCGTAGCCACGGGGGGGGTTTTAGGGTTAAAACCCCCCCCAGAGCCAAAAATTTTGGAACCAATTTTTAGTATAAAGCGCTTTGAGACGAAAAAATTTTTCGGCTGCGCCGCTATTTTCAAACTACGAATACAATTGCTTATTACTGTTTACAAAATGTAAGTGGCAAATCAAAAAAGATATCATTGAACGTTGAAAACCCCTCCCAGAGACAATTTCTGGCTACGCCACTGCATGGAACAATATTGGATGGAATCCAGGAAAGGTTTCATAAAAAAGTTCCCTAATCAATTTCTTGAGTAATTTCCAGAAAACTATGAAAAAAAATCTGAATATACTAAGAATAAACTAAGATAAATCGGGAATACACTAAAACCCCAATTTACGCTCACTTCATATGCACCAAACTCAATTTACGCACCCTTCCCCCCTTTACACACTTAATCCGAAATAGCGTTCCCCCCAATTTAAGGCCAAGGAGCGTTCTAGGTATTCGGGAATAACTAACGTGTGATACATACTGCCATTAGTTTGAAGTAGTTTCTCAAGTTGTCCATCTCTAGGATCACTACCACTAGCAGTGTTTCAAAATTTAGCAGTTCCAAATTTTGAGTGACGGGCCACGCAAACTTCTCAAGATCCGAAAGTTCTAGAAGAGGGTGAGATTTTTTCGGATTCTGGGTCGCAAGGAGCATTTACATGACATGTACATATTACAATAAGTGTTGTTGCATAAATCAGTGGTTCCCAAGCAGAGGCGACGGGCCGTTGCTAATTTCCTAAGTATAACAAGTGAGATAAGAGAGTGAAAAAGATTTGCAGTTTCTTGGTCTCAAGAAGCATTTATCACAGTATAGTGGCGTTTTGAAAAGTTCAGTGGTTTCCAAGCTGCGATTATGGGCCATGCTGATTTCGCAAGAATCGAAAATCCGAGGTTGAAAAAAAATGGTTTGAATGCTTTTTGGATTCTATATCTCAAGGAGCACTAAGGCCCTGTCCATAAACTACGTAGGCTCATTTTTGGCCATCTCAGACCCCCCTCCCTTTCCCTTTGTAGACTTTTGTTCATACAAGAATTTGAAAATTTGTATGAATCGTAGACTTTGGCCAGACCCACACGCCACCTCCCCCCCCCCCCTTCAAGTTTATTAACAGCCCCTAATTGCAATAAAGTTGTGACGCAAAGATCAGAGGTGTCCACTCTGGGGTCACGAGCCATGGTATTCCTCTATTATCTGAAGTTCGTTGTGAAAGTGAAAATGGTTATCAGATTCTGCGTCCCCAGAAGCAGTTACTACAATGAAGTGGAGTTGCAAAACTCAATGGTGTTCAAGCTATGGTCAATTGTATTGAAGGGGATTTCAAAAAAATGACTCCTGGGTTTCCCTCGAGGGATTTTTCGAAACTCAGAGACAATTTCCAAGATTCTGCATTGATTTCTCTCAGAATTTTCCGGGAATTTCTTTCCGCATTTTCTTGCAATTCCTTCGATGATTTGCCTCAAGAAATCTCTCGAGTTTCTGTCTGAAATTCCTCCAGTGTTAAATCCCGGATGCCTTTTAAGATTTTATCCCTTTTAAGAATTTATCCTGAAATTCAGTTGAGAATTCCTCCAGGTTTTCCGTTGGGAATTGCTCCCGAGATTCGTTCATTGATCCCTCGCGGGAATGCTTTAGGAATATTTTCCGTCACTCCATTAGCGATAACTTCATAGACTCTCCCCAAGAATCATTTGGGGAAGCCTTCTAGAATATGTACTTTCAGGGATTATTCCCGAGACTTCATTACGACCCATGTTCCACTCTCGTACAGTAAATATGATTGTTGAGAGACCCCTCCAGGATTCTTCATGGGTTTTCTTCCGGGATTCCTTTAGACATTTCTCTCGCGCTTACATCAGGGCTTCATCCATCTATTCATCATTGATTTCTCCCAGGTTTCCTTAAGAGTTTCCTCAAGAAATTCATGGATTTTATAAGGGTTCATCCTGGGATTCCTTTAAAAATTTCAGACATGTTCTGTGATGTCTTGATTGATTTCCACCGCGACTCCTTCATTGATTGCTTCTAGGATTTATTTTTGGATTTCTTCCGGAATTCCCTTATGTGATATTCCCGAATTTGCATCTGGATCTCTAGTGTTCTGCTTGTGTTTTCTCTCGGTTTTTCTTGAGATATTTTGCGCCGGATTCTTTCAGGAATTTATCCTGGAATGCCTTTAGTTATTTCTGATATGATTCCTTTGGGAATTTCGGAGAAACACATATCTCCGTAGGATTCATCCAAGGATTTTTTCTGGACTTCTTGAGTGGATTTCTTTCGGCAGATTGTTAAATGTACAGCGTGCCGCATGGAAATAAATAATCGATGACATAGATGGATCTACTACGAGTCAATCTTCGTTAATCGTATTGAAGAAGGTTTATCTGCTGTCCAGTAAAATAAAAACACAATTCAAACATTATCAGCCGAAAATGTTGTTTCGCAGTATCAGTACCAGTAAAGGAGAAGACGTGACGGCCCATCAGAGATGCTAAGCTGTAAATACGTGGGTATTCGGCATGACCATGCCGAGGATGACGGATTCTATTCCCGGGCGATCCAAGAACTTTTCATTATGGAAACTTTCATGACTTCCTTGAGCAAAGAATATATTCGTGCCTGCTACATAATATGCACATGTAAAACGATCATTTGCAGAGGAAGCTCTCAATTAATAACTGTGGAAGCAGGTTTGCCCTAGTAGGGACGTTACATCAAGTAGAAATCATACAAATATCACCAACTTTCCAAAATTTAGAAATCCATCATTTGCCCACTATTCACCAGCCTCAGATGAGGTCAAGCCTGTGGTGGATCAATTTCCTCCCAAAATGTGCCCTGTCATGCCCCCTCGCTCGGAAAACCTTTCGACACCAGCTTCTGTTCAGGTTGACGTTAATAAATTATGAGTACTTCTGTGTAGTGATAACACGATTAGAAACTGCTTCTTCGCTCTTCAAAGGCTCAAACTGCTGACACGTACTCCTTTTGACTTCAGACTCCGGACTCGAGTCGGTCGGGTAGTGCTGTGGCTTCGAACAGTGTGCGGTTTCTTCCCACCTCCACGCCACGGCAGGGTGAGAGGCCTCTTCTGTTTCTGATCATTATTGAAAGAGATTAATTAAAGCCCGATGGCAGTCAGTCAGGCTGCTACCTAAACGCCAGGGTGGCGGCGCAGGGGGCTGGCGAAAGCTGTCGTCAGCGTAAAGTGACACAAAAGTTAACTCTTTCCGTTTCGATGGTGGCCCCGATGCACAAAGCGACAAACGACGGCGGGGATCGGGGTTGTTCACTACTAAATGAAACGGAAAAATGGCAGTGTTGCAAGAGTTTATAATAAATCACTTCAGTTAATTGACAGGTCTCTTACTGACACGGAAGCGGCAAACTGGGCGAGAAGTTTCACGAAGCATTCTTTCATTTTTTTTTCTTCTGCTGCTTGTTTCGCGCGATGCCTTCACCTTCTTGTGCTCGTTTTCAGCCTTTATCACGCTCATCACCACGGGGCCGTCACTGCCGCCGCCACGTCCTCTGCCTGCCACCATAGTTTTCCGCTTTGTATCGTTATTACACACACGGGGATCAGATAGCCCAAAAGATTGGTAAAAACCTTCACAAGAATTAAAAAAAACTCTAAGAAAATCTCCATTGAGTATTTGCAGGGATTGCAAAACCTTCTTCACGAAAATGTTACAGCCTCCAACAAATTTCATCCGCATTTTCTCATATTAACCCCAGTGTGCAGCATGGTGTGGCCGCATCCAATCCGTGTGAAGTGAAGTGAAGCGCGGCTCGGGTTCGTGTCAGCCGTCAGAAAAATGAACATCTTCCGAAACTCTACTGACTGTGAGCCAGTGAGTGAATGAGTGAGATGCCGTGCACTTGCTTGCTGATTTCCATGCAGCTGTAAGCCCAGCTTGTAAAATGGGTGCTGCTGGTTCTCAAAGGGAAAGGGTCCTGCCTGATTTTTCGTCCCTTTTAATGACGAGGCAGGTTCTTAGGATGCATCATCGCGCGGCGTAGTGACCTTTTTTATCAGGAGCAGAACAGATACTTGAACATGCCCTGATCGAAGATATTGCTGAAGAAGTGTTACCAATTTATTGAAAATCCTAGGACAATACCGCGTGTCAAAATAATGAGTTGCAGATAGGAGAGCGGCTTTGGTTGGAGAACAGCTTTGACTACGTCCTTTGATTCAATTCAATCCACCCTTGTTACAAAAAAAAGATAAAAGGGATGGATCGTCCTGATAATCGCATTACTAAAAATAGTTTTATCAAAATGATTGCGTAGCCCTGCCTTGATGGTACATATGGTAGACTTGTTAGCATCTACATAAACGTATAATGCATCAAATTCATCTTTTGGGACTAAGTTTTTAAAACTTTGACGAAATTACCTTCATTGTAGCTTTCTTCTTTCCAGCAACCGGCCAGCGAAATTCTTTTCTTGGATTTGATTTTCGAAAATGAATAAGCGAAAGCACTAATTGTTTTTTATAAGTGATTTCAATGAGTTTAATTGCAACAAAAGAAATTATTTAAGATACCTAGTTATCATGTTGTTTCTGGGAGAAAATTTGAAATATTTTTGGCAGATATTGGTGGGACAGGTTTGAATAATATTTGAAATAGCAATGTGTAAATTTCCATTGTGAAGTTCTCCTTATATTCTCAAGAGTTTTTGTTTCTTAATATAATAGTTTTCCTAAGAGAATTTCCTGATAAATCTTAAAAAAAATTTGATAAAACCTATTTTTAATGTCCAACAAACAATCAAATCGTGATATCTGGTAATATTGTGGTAGATATTCTGGAAACACTTTGACAAATATCAGAAGTAATTTCTGGCATAATGTACAGCTGTGTTCATAAAAATAGCAGGTAAAGCCGTTTTCCATGCAAAATGACCAACTTTGGCATGCTGTAACTATGTTCTCCTATGAGCGATTGAGCTGAAAATTTGACAGCGAGCTACAAATGTGGTGAATATTGTAATTGCAAAATATGAGAAATTTCAAAGCACGTTGAAAAAAATTAAACACTATGTGAAATTGATCAGAATAATAGCAGTGTCTGTATTGATATTTTTTACCCAGCAAACATTTTCAATTTTTTTTAAATTTAATCATTATCTTGTAACCCAGGAAACTGTTTGAATAGCGTACGAAAATATTTCTTGCTTCTTCAGGGTAAAGCTACATTTCATTTTATTTACACTGTTATTATTTTGAACGTTTTCACATAGTGTTTAACTTTTTTTTCCACGTGCTTTGAAAATTCTAAGATTTTGCTGTTACAATATTCACCATATTTGTAGTTTGCTGTCGAATTTTCAGCTCAATCGCTCATAGGAGAACAAAGTTACAGCATGTCACAGTTGGTCATTTTGTATGGAAAACGGCTTTCACTGCTATTTTTATGAACACAGCTGTACGTAGAAGTTTTCCAAAAAGCGCTTTACTAAATAGTAAACCTCTACCCAAGTAAATATTTTTCAAAATTCATAGTATTTCCGTGATTGAAGCAATTTAAAATATAATAGCTAATTTTAGTTCATTTGGAATTCAAGGAAATCCAATCGGAACTATTGGAAAAATTCCTAAAGAGATTTTACATAAAGACAAGAGTAAGATCCCTTTAAAAGAATTCATCCAATATTGAAATGCACATTAAAAATTAACCGTATGGACCATCCATAAAGTACGTCACATTTAAAGGGGTAAGAGCTGTTTGTGAATTTAACCTTTTGGAGCCGATTTTTTCACCGCTGTTGACGCAACCACGCTGATGTCGAACACGTTTGTTATGCTCGGTTTCATCGCCGGGGTCATATATGACCCCTCCGGCTCCAAAGGGTTAAGACAAGGCCGTACGAAAACAGGAGGTGAGTTGAAAAATCCCATTTTTAGCGTGACATATTTAATGAATGCTCCCCGACACAGTTAAAGGAATATCTTCAAATATGGAAAATAGCTCCGGAATGCCTTTAATTTTGGGACGTTTTTGCTAGAATTCCAGAACAGTTTTGCAAGCATTCTTAAAATTTCTGGAAAATTCTCAAGGGTTACCTCCAGGTATACCACCAACTATTCCTTTTGGAATACTTTCAGGTTTTGGCAATAGTTTTCTGGATAAGGATAAGGATAAGATATCCTTCTTAAGTATCCCTTCAAAATGCATCATTTTCCATGCATTTTCCAAAAATTCTTTCAGTAATTTCACTTGGTACTTCTTCAGGAGATTTTCAAGAAATTTCTCAAAATATTCATCTTGAAACTGGTCCACAGGTTCACTCAGAAATACATACCTTCCAAAATTTCTCCTGGGTTTCCTCAAGGAATGCTACAGTAAATTCTTTATTAAGCTACATAAGTTCATGCTTGAATTCCTTCATGTAGTTCTCCAAACGTGTCTCCTAATTCTTCTAGATATATGTCAAGAAATTCTTCTATGAATTGCTATAATTTTTTTACAGGAATTCTTCCAAACGTTTCTTCAAACGTGCAATTCGAGAAACAATCTTTCCACAAAGATTGTAACAGTAATGATTCCTTTAAAATTATGGAATTATTCAAGGAACTTTTTCAGAAATTTTCGCTTGAATGTCTCCAGAGGTTCCTTCAGGTTCTTCGGATTTTTTTTTCTGATATCCCTCCAGAATTTTCTAAAGCTTTTTTTCCTTGGAGTTACTTGAAAAGTTATTCCAGAAGTTTCGTATGACTTTTTTTAAGCATAAAGAGGTTATTTTAAAGTGTTTCTTCTGATTTTATCCTACGTTTTATCCTGGCATTTGTCCAGGAATTGCTCCAGAGGTAACCTTAGAAATTGTTTAAGGACTTTTTATTCCAGAAAATTTTTAAGAATTTCTTGTAGAAGTTTTCAAATGTATCTGTTGAAGTTGTTCAAGAGATTTCTTGGGACTATTCAATAGGAACTTCTAAGAAATACTGTCGGGAATTGCCTAAAAACTTCTTCAGTAATTTGTATAGGATTTCTGGCGGAAAAATTCCTGCCAGAATATGTGAAAAAAATCTTTGGGAATCTCTGAAAACATTCCAGGAGATATTTTTGATGAAACCGCAGGAGCAATTTCTTTAAAAAACCTTCTGCGGGAATTACTGAAGAAAATTTCTCAAAGAATTATCGATGCAATTCCTGTAGAATTTGTGAAGCAACTTTTTTAAGAATCTTTGAAAAACCGAGGAAACCGAGCAGTTTCCGAAAAAAGAATCGCTCGAGGACTCAGAAATTGCTTTTGATTGAATCTCTCTAGGAATATCTGAAAAAATCCCACGGAGACTCTTGAAGGAATCGCAGGAAGTATTTCTTAAGAAGTTCCTTCAGAAGCTTGGTGTAATTCCTAGCAAAAAAAACGCAACTTATAGGAGGCATTCCTGATAAAATTATATAGCAACATTCTTGGATAATTTTATAAATCCATTCTAAGAAAAATCATTTGTCGGTTTTTTGAAAAGCGTCCTTTTGAAATACCTGGAGAGATGCATAGATAAGCACATGCAAAGATCCTTAGAAAAAAAAATAACTGATAAAGTGTTGTCTTACGGAATGTTCGTAGAAATTCATATGATGATTTTTGAATAAATTTCTTAAAAAAAAATGTGGCCTAATTATAGTTATCCTTAGAGTAAATGCCGGATAAATTTCTAGCGACATACAAGGAGAAATATCTGGAGCAAATTCCGAAGGAATCTTAGTATGAGCTCCTGCAGGAATCTCTGCAGAAACACTGACAGTAATAATGCAAGAATCTCTGAAGGAGTCTCTGCAGGATTTTCTTGATGAAAAGTTATATAAAATCCTTGACACATTCATTTGGAAATTTTCAATGGAATCCCTTGAGCAATTTTTGACCACATTTCTGGCGCACTCCCTGAACATTCTAAAGGAGACTGAAAGATTTCTTAGAGAAATCTCCCAAGGCATTCAGGATGTTTGGATGAATTTCTGAAGATATTCATACATGGTTTTGAAATACATCCTTCGATAATTTTCTAGTGAAATTTCTCAAAGTTTTTTTTAAAGGGATCACATAAAGATTTCTAGAGAAAGTTATGCATTAATCTCTGAAGCAATCCATGCAAGATTTTTTAAATAATCTTTTCGGACATTTGGGAGACACAACGAGTGAAACATCTGTAATAATCACTGTAAGATACTAAAGAAATCCTTGAATGAAATTTCCGCATTATTCTTTGATAGATTTTAAAAGAGCCCACATAAAAGCTTATGGGTTAATTGTTGAACATGATATTGAAAAAATCACAGAAATATTTCTTTTGAAGGATATCTGGAAGAGATTTTCTTTTCTCAAATTGTGTTTTAGTGCAATAAGGCCGGAACAAATCTCCTTTTCTTCTTTTGTCACAATACTCGTTGGCTCGTTAAGGGGGAGGACAATAAATAATAAATGTATTTGACGAAGAAATACCCAAACAATTCGGCAAAATCTATAAACTTATCAGATTTGTTAAGAAATTTTCTGTGCAACTCTAATTTCACCTTAAAATTTTAAAAGTTCTTGAATTATTTATTGGTGCCCCCCCTCAAAATGTTGAATTTCGACCAAAATTTTCCGAGGGGGCGGTGACATAAGAGAAAATCGAAATTTGTGTCAGCCTAAATGTACACGTTTAAGTTTTTTTCACGTTGTAATAGTCTTGGAGCCAAAAGAGTACAGCGATTTTTTTGTTTTTGTTTTTTTTTTCAGAAAATATATGGATTCCCATACTAGACACATTTTAAATTTGATTATATGTTGAATCCTTAAAAAAATATGGATACAAAAAATGCCAAGTATTACGCGACAATGCAATGCATATTTTTAAGAAGATTTATAATGTAAGATATTTGCATATTTTTGCATCAATACACAATTTGACCCTCTTATCGTATTCTTTCCGAAAACTGCAATTGTAGGGCCCAGGGCAAAGGGGTGTAAGTGACCATTTTGTCAACTTTGAGTTGAGCACATCAAAAAATTCTTCAGATTTCAAACTTTCAGGAACTTTTAAATATTATTTTCACGATGAATAGAAAAATAACAATAAATTGAAGAAATTTGGGTTGATTTTGAAGCTCCATACATTTTGTGTGGGAAGAAAAATTGGTGAAAAACTTTAAACCTTATTTACTCGAAAGTGAGTAATTATCACTTACACCCCTTTGCTTCTATCCCCTTCAATTCATTTGTTTCAAATAAAAATGAAAATTATAAATGCAACTGGTACAGAAGTAATGATTTTTTTTTTTGCAGCCGTAGTTGTGGGGATGAAGTAGTGCTAGGTGGTTAAAATTCTGATGTTGTGGTCGAATTTGTTTATCTTGGTACTCTAGCGGTATGCGATTACGGTGTTACTCGTGAGTTGAGAATCGTGAACGTTAAGAAAAACTCATCGGAGAGCCTTTGGAGGCTTCGAACGCAAAGTACTGTGAACAATACTCGGCAAACTAGAGGGCGGTATCTTATGGCGTTCCATGCACTATGAATTGTACCAACTATATAAAGAGATGGATATCCCAACTAACCAAAGTAGTTGCATAAGAGCTTATGGAACAAACGCCTATGTAAAAGAAGTTGATTATGCTCTTAAGCAGCAAAATTGTTAGTTGGGATCACTAGTAAAGTAAATAAAGCACGGCAGGCTGAGGTGGGTTGGGTAAGTTTCTCATATTCCGGAGGAACGACAAACTAAAACCATGTTCAGTAGAGAATCAGGAAGGGACTGTCGGCTTCGTGGAAGGCCGCGCGCGCGTTGATACTATGCAGTTGAGAAGACCCTAAGAACTCTAAACTTTCAGGATGACTGTAAGCAATCGGCCCACGACCGAGACCAGTCAGTGAAGGCGTACGCTTCTTCGCCGCAGACTCACCGAGTTGGAGGCCATCTAGTTTTAAATAACTGGATAATACTACTGTCGAGTGGAAGGAAGGGGTAACCTCTCCCATTCAAAAAAGTGTGAGAACTTCAGAGCGATCTTAATTTTGAATGCTGCCTACAAACAGCTATCCAATATCATCTTCAGTCGCCTGTCACCTAAAATGAATGAGATTGTTGAAAGTAATCAAGCCGGCTTCATCGACGACCGGTCGACAACGGACTAGATGTTTACCGTACGACAAATCTTCCAGAAATGCCGTGAATACCAGGTCCAAACGCATCTCCTCTTCATCGACTTCAAAGCGGCATACGACAGTATCGACCGCGCAGAGCTATGAAGAATCATGGACGAAAACGGCTTTCCTGAGCTGACTAGACTGATTAAAGCAACGATGAACGGTGTGCAAAGCTGGGTAAGGGTTTCGGGTGAACTATCCAGTTCATTCTAATCTCGCCGGGGACTGCAACAAGGTGATGGACTCTCATGCCTACTCTTCAGCATCGCTCTGGAAGGTGTGATGCGACGATCCGGGCTCAACAGCCGAGGAATGATTTTCACAGAATCCGGTCAATTTGTGTCCTTTGCGGACGACATTGACATTGTCGTCAGAACATCTGGAACGGTGGCAGAGCGATACACGCGCCTGAAACGGGAATGCCTCAAAAACAAAGTACATGCTGGTAGGCGGAACCGAACACGACCGGATCCGTCTGGGTAATAATGTTACGATAGACGGGGATACCTTCGAAGTGATGGAGGAATTCGTCGAGTGGAAGTCATCAGTGGAAGTTGTGCTTACCCCGGGCTCCAGAAGAAGCTGCGGTCTAATAAGGTTCACCCACGAACCAAGTACACCATGTACATGACGCTGATAAAACCGATGGTCTTCTACAGACACGAGACGATGGTTTTCTATGGACCATGCTCAAGGAGGACCTTCAAGCACTCGGAGTTTTCGAGCGACGCGTGATAAGGACGATTCTCGGTGGTGTGCAGGAGAACGGTGTGTGGCGGAGAAGGATGAACCACGAAGTCGATGCACTTTACGGTGAACCCAGCTTCCAAAAGGTGGCCAAAGCCGGAAGGTACGGTGGGCAGGGCATGTTGCAAAAATGCGGGACAACAACTCTGCAAAATTGATGTTTGAAACTGATTCGGTTGGCACAAGAAGGCGTGGAACGCAGAGAGCATGACGGGGTGACCAGGTGGAGAGTGACTTGGCGAGCATTGTGCGCAACCGAGGTTGGAGAGCGGCAGCCATAAACCGGGTATTGTGGCGTACTATTGTTGATTATGTCTTATCTTAAAGTAATGTAGAGCAAAGAAATGTATGCATGTATGTTATATACTACTGTCAAGATTTTTATCGGTTACTTCTCTATTTTTTTACGAAAATGTTTCTAAGACATTTGCACCCGCAATCAAAAGCCGTATCGCTTGCCCATTTGATTGCCGGGTTCTCTCACTTCTGACTAAATGTTTGCCCTATCATTGCAAGCGGCAGCATTGTTCAACGTTCCTCATTTTCCCAGTACCATGATTCCAGTACAAATACTCAAGAAACTTACTGAGCGCAGGTATCCGCCCGGTGCGGTGTGGTAGCAAAGGTGCGAAAGGGGCCGCAGCTTCAGCTCCTGTGAATCGCAATTGTCATGTTTGTCGTTCATTTCAGTAGCACAGATCAGAGTCTCTGGGTGCAGTTGGAAGGTAGGATGCTGACTAGAACGTGTGTAACGAACGGTGTCCGCTTTTCACTCTCTGATGCTGTGCTGTGCTATGCTGGGGATAACTTCCGTTCTCCTGTCTCGTGTCCTGTCTCGGTCGGTGTTTGTGATTCGTTGTCCACCCTCCAACACAGGGGATGGAAGAAACGTACGCGGATGATGGAACTATTCGTGCTTCGTTACGTCGGTTTCATTCAGGACAATTTAATTGTAATAACATTTCATAAACAGTAATTGTAATGGGATTATAATGCATTTATTGTCTCTATGATGTGGTCAATTTAGAAATGGTTCCACCGAGAGGACCCAATTGCTGACCGTATAACTGTGTGTTAGTGGAGAGGGGAGCAAACTTTTCCTGGTCGAACAATGACCAAGCTGCTAGAAAATGGAATCACAGATCAGGGGCAGAGATTTTTTCTTGCTTGCAGTTTTGGACGTGACTTTGATGAATTAATGGGAGGTAATCAGAATTCCATCAAGTAGGATTTGAATGTGGGTTAATGGATATGGGGGTGATTTACTCACTCTCTTCATGACTGGAGCAGATTCTTTCAAGATGATTACGTACCTGAAAAACAGATAGAGAAAAAAGTACATTAATTAGCATTTCAAAGGAAATTAGAAATATATGTTTAGAGTAGGTGTGTTAGTTCTACTTCGTCATATTTGTAATGTTGACTTGAGGATAATTGCAAGCAATCACATTTCAAACAACCACCATATAAAAGATCAACAAATTCATCGAAATGACGGAAATCGTTTTGCTCATCTCAATCATCTCCCAGCACTCTTTCCGCATCGCTAACGATGTCGTCTCATGCAAAATGTTCAATTACTTCCGTTCCCAGCCGTTTGCAACCATCAATTTCAGTCGGAAGAAATCTCTTCCAATACGGGCGAGACGTGTGTTTGTGTTTCCATATATTTATAATATTGAAATCCGGAGCCTGAAACGTGTCACCAACAGTGTGCCGATGCCGATGGATCAATTAGATCCAGCGGTGGGGGGCGCTGGTAAACTATTCCTCCCAAATCCTGCGAAGACTCAATCCAAACATTTGCTCAAATATTAATATGCCGTAAACATTCGACGCAATCTCTCATGTAGGAAGCTTCGGGTGTGACAGAAGAGAGCATTCCGAAGCAGGCAACCCAGGCTGGTTGACTGCAAATCACGATTTGAATTTTAATTTCAGTCATCATATCTCGCATATGCATATTTCGGGCAGGCACCCGGCAGCCGCCTGTCTTTCAGTTTTTGACTGCTACATATATGGTGTGTTTGTGTTTTTCCAAAATCGAACGGCTGGCAGTGGCAGCTAAAGATGCAACGATAAGCGATGACATGGGCGTTGATAGGGATGAATTGATCAAAATTGTAAAAACAAATTGTTGAAATTTGTCTTCAAATCATTTTCTATGTTTTACTTCCTTCGGCTCCGTAAAGCGTCAGACACGATTGAGCCCTGAATTACTAAACACGGTCCATTTTTCTGTCTTCTCTGTCTTCTCTGTCTTCTCTGTCTTCTCTGTCTTCTCTGTCTTCTCTGTCTTCTCTGTCTTCTCTGTCTTCTCTGTCTTCTCTGTCTTCTCTGTCTTCTCTGTCTTCTCTGTCTTCTCTGTCTTCTCTGTCTTCTCTGTCTTCTCTGTCTTCTCTGTCTTCTCTGTCTTCTCTGTCTTCTCTGTCTTCTCTGTCTTCTCTGTCTTCTCTGTCTTCTCTGTCTTCTCTGTCTTCTCTGTCTTCTCTGTCTTCTCTGTCTTCTCTGTCTTCTCTGTCTTCTCTGTCTTCTCTGTCTTCTCTGTCTTCTCTGTCTTCTCTGTCTTCTCTGTCTTCTCTGTCTTCTCTGTCTTCTCTGTCTTCTCTGTCTTCTCTGTCTTCTCTGTCTTCTCTGTCTTCTCTGTCTTCTCTGTCTTCTCTGTCTTCTCTGTCTTCTCTGTCTTCTCTGTCTTCTCTGTCTTCTCTGTCTTCTCTGTCTTCTCTGTCTTCTCTGTCTTCTCTGTCTTCTCTGTCTTCTCTGTCTTCTCTGTCTTCTCTGTCTTCTCTGTCTTCTCTGTCTTCTCTGTCTTCTTTGTCTTCTCTGTCTTCTCTGTCTTCTCTGTCTTCTCTGTCTTCTCTGTCTTCTCTGTCTTCTCTGTCTTCTCTGTCTTCTCTGTCTTCTCTGTCTTCTCTGTCTTCTCTGTCTTCTCTGTCTTCTCTGTCTTCTCTGTCTTCTCTGTCTTCTCTGTCTTCTCTGTCTTCTCTGTCTTCTCTGTCTTCTCTGTCTTCTCTGTCTTCTCTGTCTTCTCTGTCTTCTCTGTCTTCTCTGTCTTCTCTGTCTTCTCTGTCTTCTCTGTCTTCTCTGTCTTCTCTGTCTTCTCTGTCTTCTCTGTCTTCTCTGTCTTCTCTGTCTTCTCTGTCTTCTCTGTCTTCTCTGTCTTCTCTGTCTTCTCTGTCTTCTCTGTCTTCTCTGTCTTCTCTGTCTTCTCTGTCTTCTCTGTCTTCTCTGTCTTCTCTGTCTTCTCTGTCTTCTCTGTCTTCTCTGTCTTCTCTGTCTTCTCTGTCTTCTCTGTCTTCTCTGTCTTCTCTGTCTTCTCTGTCTTCTCTGTCTTCTCTGTCTTCTCTGTCTTCTCTGTCTTCTCTGTCTTCTCTGTCTTCTCTGTCTTCTCTGTCTTCTCTGTCTTCTCTGTCTTCTCTGTCTTCTCTGTCTTCTCTGTCTTCTCTGTCTTCTCTGTCTTCTCTGTCTTCTCTGTCTTTTCTGTCTTCTCTGTCTTCTCTGTCTTCTCTGTCTTCTCTGTCTTCTCTGTCTTCTCTGTCTTCTCTGTCTTCTCTGTCTTCTCTGTCTTCTCTGTCTTCTCTGTCTTCTCTGTCTTCTCTGTCTTCTCTGTCTTCTTTATCTCCTCTGTCTTCTGTGTCTTTGCTGTCTTTCTTGTCAATTGAATGACAATGGAAGGTCGATTGAATGGCAATCGAATGGCGATTGAATGGCAATCGAATGGCAATGGAATGGCAATGGAATGGCAATGGAATGCCAATGGATTGCCAATAGAATGCCAATGGATTGCCAATGGAATGCCAATGGAATGCCAATGGAATGCCAATGAAATGCCAATGGAATGCCAATGGAATGCCAATGGAATGAGAATGGAATGCCAATGGAATGAGAATGGAATGCCAATGCACTAAGGGCCAGAATCGCAATCTAGCGGAACTAAATTAATTACTCCAAAACGAAGCATTTCCGACACATGGTGTCTTCGACAAAGTTTTTTGCCGTCAGCAGGGGCATCTATTACTTAGAAAGTAATAGTTCGCAACTCGTCCGTATAAGTGGCGCCACCATCTAACTTCTTTGTTTTACGTACTAGAGACTTGGTTCCTTCGGCAAAGTTGTTTATTTTGGCAAAATAAACAACTCTTTCTTAGACGTCAAAATTCCACAGCCTACTGTTTTCGAGTTATTTAAAAAATAGAGACCAATCAATAAAAAACAGTTTTTTTTGCTCATTTTGACATTTTTACTTGAAAACACGTTAGTTCAATTTTTTTCCTAATGCATGTGTGTCAAACCAAACACATTGTATGGGAATATGTTGAATATTCACATTAAAAACTCAAAATAAAAATACAAATTCGTAAAAATAGTGTGAATTTCAAGCCTTAATATCTCACAAAGCGCAAAAAATCGCAACTTCAAATTTTCAACAAACACGAAGCAATACTAGGTGAACATACTGTAAAAAATTTGGAGAAGTATTTTTTGGTGTTTTTGAGATAATAGCTTTTTAGTAACAGTATTAATATAAGTAGTATCAGCATGTAACTTTTTACTGTTACACATTAGAGAGTTTATGTCTTCGAAAAAGTTGTTCATTTTTACTAAATAAACAACTCTTTCTTAGACGTCAAAATTTCATGACCTACTGTTTTCGAATTATTGCATATACATTAGATTATATTGAGAAAAAATGACAATTAAACACATTTTGATGCCATAGTATGAACTATTTTTATTGTTTTTACTTTTACGATACATAGTAGATCATGAACATGTCAGTTTAGTGGAGCTACAGTTTCACAATCTTCGACCACCGTCCTTTCCATCCAGGAACAGATCCACGAGCTTTCGACAAGATATTTCGCGCTCTAAAATTTAAAAAGGTTGACAAAATTGGTTAAGCATAAAACATTTTGAAAAAGACATGCCAAAAATTAAAAGATATCTTGACCCATGCTGAAATAGTAAACTGTCATTTGCTTGACCTACTATGTATCGTAAAAGTAAAAAAACAATACAAAAAAGTTCATAGTATTGCATCAAAATGTGTTTTAATATAAGTTTTTATCAATAACACCTAGGTTATATACAATAATTCGAAAACAGTAGGCCGTGGAATTTTGACGTCTAAGAAAGAGTTGTTTATTTAGTCAAAAAGAACAACTTTTTCGAAGACATAAACTCTCTAATGTGTAGCAGTAAAAAGTTGCATGCTGGCACTACTTATATTAATACTGTTACTAAAAAGCTATTAATCTCAAAAACACCAAAAAATACCTCTCCAAACTTTTGGCAGTATGGTCACCTAGTATTGCTTCATATTTGCTGAAAATTTGAAGTTGCGATTTTTTGCGCTTTGTGAGATATTAAGGCTTGAAATTTACACTATTTTTTTAAATTTGTATTTTTATTTTGAGTTTTTAATGATAATATTCAACATATTCCCATACAATGTGTTTGGTTTGACACACATGCATAAGGAAAAAATTTAAACTCACATGGTTTCAAGTAAAAATGTCAAAATAAGCTTAAAAAACTATTTTTTCATTGATTGGTTTCTATTTTCTAATTAACTCGAAAACAGTAGTCTGTGGAATTTTGACGTCTAAGAAAGAGTTGTTTATTTTGCCAAAATAAACAACTTTGCCGAAGGAACCAAGTCTCTAGGACGTAAAACAAAGAAGTTAGATGGTGGCGCCACCTATGTGGACGAGTTGCGAACTATTATGTTCTAAGCAATAGATGCCCCTGCTGATGTCAAACAACTTTGCCGAAGACACCATGTGTCAGAAATGCTTCGTTTTGGAGTAATTAATTTAGTTCCGCTAGATTGCGATTCTGGCCCTTAGTGCAATGGAATGAGAATGGAATGCCAATGGAATGCCAATGGAATGCCAATGGAATGCCAATGGAATGCCAATGGAATGCCAATGGAATGCCAATGGAATGCCAATGGAATGCCAATGGAATGCCAATGGAATGCCAATGGAATGCCAATGGAATGCCAATGGAATGCCAATGGAATGCCAATGGAATGCCAATGGAATGCCAATGGAATGCCAATGGAATGCCAATGGAATGCCAATGGAATGCCAATGGAATGCCAATGGAATGCCAATGGAATGCCAATGGAATGCCAATGGAATGCCAATGGAATGCCAATGGAATGCCAATGGAATGCCAATGGAATGCCAATGGAATGCCAATGGAATGCCAATGGAATGCCAATGGAATGCCAATGGAATGCCAATGGAATGCCAAGTGAATGCCAATGGAATGCCAATGGAATGCCAATGGAATGCCAATGGAATGCCAATGCAATGCCAATGGAATGCCAAGGGAAAGGTAATGGAAATGCAATGGAATGCCAATGGAATGTCAATGGAATGCCAATGGAATGCCAATGGAATGCCAAGGGAAAGGTAATGGAAATGCAATGGAATGCCAATGGGATGGCAACGTAATGGCAATGAAGGCATTGGAATGCCAATGGAATGCCAATGGAATGCCAATGGGATGCCAATGGAATGCCAATGGAATGCCAATGGAATGCCAAAGGAATGCCAAAGGAATGCCAAGGGAAAGGCAAGGGAAAGGCGATGGAATGGCGATGGAATAGCGAATGAATGACAATAGAATGGCAATGGATTGGCAGTGGAAAGGAAATGTATAACCAACGGAATGGCTACGGAATGGCAATGTAGTGGAAACGTAATATCAAATAAGTGGAAAATTTATGTGTTATAAACCAACTTGAAATTTTTTTTCTTGCTACGTCTTTGAAATAGCAGTGTTTTACCAATAGTGCTAGACATTTGGCTATTCAAGCTTACTTTCAGCTTCCAATATTCTAACAGTCTTTCACTTCATAATTCCTATTCCCACCCCTACTCCCATGTCTCCCAAGAAGCCCACATCATCTGAAATCCGTCGGGAAAACTCGAGCTCATCTTTCGCCTGACTGCGTTCACTTCCAATAACAGTTTTTTCCCCGGAATTTTCTCGCTTTCCAACGCATCGACTCTCACTCATCCTCCGAGTGAGCTTTCCTTCAATACCGCCTATGATGATGACGGCACAAAAGTGTGGCACTGGAGTATAGGCAGGCAGCCACCGACCGAATGGCACTGAAGCCGTCTTTCCGATTTTCCCCGAGAGTGAGGTGCGCATATGTTTTCGAAGGATACCATTCCACCACCACCTCCGCCATCCAGGCTCGCATGGCAAAACACAACACACGGAGTAAGATAACAAATAAAAATATTTTCTCCATTTCGAAAAATGATATATTATTACACGAAACTATCGCAGGCAAATGGTGAAAGCACGCTTGGGAGTTCTTTTTCTTCTCTCACTGGTTGGTATTGAAAGTCGACTCGCGCTAGGGCTAGGGCTCTATCGGACATTGCTGGAAGGTATTTTCTGTTCCGATTTGGGACTGGCGCAAATCCACTGTACGACCTCTCATTGGCCAAGCTAGCTGTGCCTCTCCGCCGTATCAAGTGAGTTGAACGCTTCGTTGGCAGCCAAAGCAGTAGTTCAGGTTCAAACTGGGGAAAAGCGAATGGGCCTTTAGAATACACTCTTTTCGAAATCATAAAACAAATGGTATTTTCAGTGGATGGAAATGGTGTCCTCTCGTCTCTCGACATTCCTGAAATACTCCATTAAATCTTTATTGGCATCTCATCAGCAATCCATTGCTTTGGGAACTGATTGGCATTCTACTAATATTTGATTGGCATTCAATTGGCATTTGATTGGTATTTGATTGGCAATCAATTGGCATTCAAATGGCATTCAACTGAAAGTAGACATTCAACTGGCATTCGATTGCCATTCGACTTGCATTTGATTGGCGTTCCAGTGGCATTCGGTTTCGGTATTTGAATGTCATTTGACTTTCCTCTGAATGGCATTTGTTTGGTACTCGATTGGCATTTGAAATTCGATTGATATTCGATTGGCATTCAACTGGCATACGATTGGCCTTCGGTTGACAAGCTACTGGCATTGAATGGCAATCGATTGACATTCTACTGGCATTCGATTGGAATTCGATGTATATTCAACTAGCATTCAACTGACATTCAATTGGAATTTGTTTGCCGTTCGATTTGCATTCAACTGGCATTCGATTGCCATTCGAATGGAAATGGGGCACGTTCGGTGTAGTACTAGATTTGTAGTAATGAGCTGAATTTTAGTATGGTGAGAAGGTCAATTCTCCGTTTCTGCAATGAAATGGTGCAAAAAGCGTGGGTATTATGATTTCTTGCCTAATTTGATGCTGTTTGAGCAAAACTTTGGATAACTATGTTGTTTATGTTGCAAGAAATGGAGAAAACAACAACACTGTTGCTCAAAGTGTTGCTCAAACAGCATCAAATTAGGCAAGGAATCATAATACCCACGCTTTTTGCACCATTTCACTGCAGAAACGGAGAATTGACCTTCTCACCATACTAAAATTCAGCTCATTACTACAAATCTAGTACTTCACCGATCTGTCCTATTGGCCATTTGCATTGGATTGGCATTCAACTGACATTCAATTGACATTTGATTTGTTTTCAATCAGCATTTGACTAGCATTCGATTGGCATTCGATTGGGTTTCGATTGGCATTCTATAGGAATTCGATTGGTATTCGATTGTTAGTTGAATGCCAATCGCATACCAATCGAATGATAATCGAATTTCAGTTGGTCAATCGAGTTCCAATCAAAAGCCAATAGATGGCTAGTCCAATGCCAATCGAATGCCAATCAAATGCCACACGAATGGCACTCGAATGGCAGTCAGATTTTTATCGCATTGGAATTCAATATCTATCGAATGTCGGTCGAATTCCAATCGAATGCCAATCAAATGGCAATCAAATGCCAATCAAGTGCCAGTCGAATATTAGTCAAATGGCAATCTAATTTCAGTTGAATTCCTTTTGAATGCCAGTTGAATGCCAATCAATTGCCACTTGAATGGCAGACAAATGATTAGGCAAATCTAATGTCATTTGAATTCCAATAGAATACCAATTCGAAAGCTAGTCGAATGCCAATCAAATTTCAATCGAGTGCAGTATCGGATCGGATCGAATAGCAATCAGATTTCAGTTGAATGTCAATTTAATACCAACTGAGTTCCAATCGAAAGCCAATAGAAATCTAGACAGTTGCCAATCAAATTCCAATTGAAAGTTAGTTGAATTCCAATAGAAAGCAAGTTGAATGGGATTGAAATGGCAATAGAATATCAATCGAATGCCAATGTTAATCAATTGCCAGTCGGATTCCAATCGAATGGCAATCGAATGCCAATCAAATGTCAGTTAATTGCAATTCAAATGGCAAACGAATGTGATACGAATGCCAATCAGATGTTAATCAAAAGCTAGTCAAATGCTTATCGATTACCAATCAAATGCCATATGAATGTAAGGTGAATGCCAATAGAATTCCAATCGGAAGCCAAACTAAATGCTTGTCGAATGCCAGTAGAATGTCATTAGAATCCCAATCGAAAGTCAAAATAAATGCTTGTTGAATGCCAATCCAATGCCAATTGATTGATATTTGATCGGTATTGGACTAGCACTCAACTGGCATTCAATTGACATTTGACTGGTGTTTTGATTAGCATTCAAATAGCACTCAATTGGCATTTGGTTGGCACTCATTTGGCAGATTGGCTTTCGACGGCCATTCGATTGACATTTAATTGGCTTACCATTGGCATTTGATTGGCACTCGATAAACATTGGATTAGAGCTCGACTGCCATTCGATTGGCATTTGATTGCCATTTGATTGCCATTTGATTGGCATTCGATTGGCAACCGATTAACATTCGTTTGGAGTCCAACTGGCAATTCAATTGGCAATCTATTGGCATGGCATTCGATTGGTAACAGTATACTACCGTAAAGTTATGCGGCATTCTTGTTTCCCAACTGTAGGCAAAACCTTTCATCCTTAAGGAGCAATATTAGCTTTTTTGCTGGTTTGTGACGTCTTCGTCATCGTTCGACCAAAGGAAAGTAAACCCCGGAACCAGAGGGACCTGATCCGTCGATGTTGTCATCCATCGGTGGTTTGGTCGCTTTGCTTTCCGTTCGATGAATCTGATGTTTTGCTGTGCGCTTCCTGCACGGACTCCGATAGCGTCATCGTTTGATTTCCTTTCGACAAGACGTTGCAAAAAATCTACTAGAAGGACACCCTCGCATATCGCGTCATACTTTTTCGAGAAGGGGGAGGGGCGCATATCGCGACAAAAGTTGGCCGGAGGGGTTTGCCAAAAAACATATCGCGCAAAGTTGTTTTGGACGGAGTTTCCTCCTAGAGTGGCACGGTGGCCAGCCAGGCAGTCAGTTGGCAACAGGAAAAATAACTTACAAAACTGGTTCCGACAGCTGATTCGTGTGGCGACAGGCGGGTGGAATTGAGTTTTGGCTTCGAGGACATCCCCAGGAGGAGAGTCTGGGATGTGCTTACTGAGCAAGATGTGTTTAATACAGCATGTAGTTCGGAAATCTTGCTGTGGTAATGGAAGAAAATGAGGTGAGAGGTGGCTGAAAGTTTATATTGACAATTCATATAATTGCAGGAAGATGTTGAATTACAACGTTTCCAAACATATAACCATGTTTTATGTCAGGTCTGGGAAGTTTGTGACTATGCAGTATCTGGGAATCAATTTTTGTGATATCCTACCAATTTGTTTGCTTTGCTGATGTTAAACTGCCCGGCTTCGATTCCCGATCAATCCGGAACTTTGCGAAATGGAAATATTCTCAATTTCCTTGGATAAGGCCGATATTTTATTAAAAAAAAAATCATCAGCGAAGCAAACAAATTGACTGGATTCAATGAAAATTGAACTGTTGCAGTAGCATAGAATTTTCTCCACAAAATTCTGGATCAGTCACTCCTCTAGAACTTGATATCACCAAACCTTTACAAAAGCTTGCAAAATTTCGCGGTTTATTAGGTATTTGCATTTCTACGACTTCCACAATAAAACCGCCCACCAACTCGTCTTTATGACACCTCATTGAATAATTCACTCCTCCCCCCACAAAAGCTGCCAACGACCACTTTCGAACCATCTCCGAAGGGACTTATTAAATAAATTGCGTGCTCTCGCTTCTCGTTGCTCTCTGCGCCAACATGCGAACCAAAGGCAGTCAGCTCCAATCAAACCATCCACAACGATTGTCCTGGGCCCCCAAACGTTCCACACTTGTGTTCAATAATTTAAAATCAATCCCATATTCACGCGGGTGTACCGCCCAGTCCATCCATGGATCCCGACAGCCAGCCGTCAGTCAGTGTTGCCAAAGGGGTTGTTCGTGGCCGTCACCTGTACTGTCGTCGCCGTTATCGCTACACGAAAATCCGAAACAAAGTTTATAACTTTTCTTGAAAAAACAAAACTGCCACATTCTGATCTGATTGCATCGCGCTGAGCACGACAACGAGCATGCTGTTGACCGACGACCGCTTATAGGTAGCCACTGATTGTGTGAAGGTGTTGTTGGCTGACTTGCCAAAGGCAAAGGCAATAGCATGCAACGAAACACGGAAAGAGCAAATAACACTAACCATGAAATAGGCTTCCCATTTCCATTTCAATTTCGTTCAGTTGTTTTCACTTGCAAACTGGGGGCAGCGGAAAGATGGCAACTAGGGTAGTGAGCCGGTGAGAATTTTGTTTATTTTCTTTTGTAAGCTTTTCTCTGGAATCGCTTGGAGATAAAGATTCCTCACACCGATGTGTGAACCCTCTGCCAACCATAGCGACCAGAGCGACACACAGCCAGAGCAGGTACAGCCAATCTAGATCAAAATCGAAGGCTTGTAAGTGTGGTATCAATAAATCCAAGATACTTCTTCAAACACTCCAACTCTTCATGATGCATATCTAGAACACAACATAATCATATCAAGAGATACAACTGATCTAGATTTGTTAAAGCATATCTAGATCAAAACCGAGGACGTAAGAATGTTGTACCAACCAATCCAAAGCACTTTTCCGAAGACTCCAACCCTCTAGGGTGCATATCAAGAAAACTAGAGCGTCGTATTGAAAAAAAAAAAACTTATCTAGATCAGTTTTAGCAAATCCAGATCAAAACCGAAGAAGTTAAAATGTAGTTCAAACCAATCCAAAGCTCTTTGCCGAGGACTCCAACTCTCCAGGATGCATATCGAGAACACCAGGGCTTCATATTGAAAGATAAAACTTATCTAGATCAGTTTCAGCTGACCTAGATCAAAACTGAGGCCGTATAAATGTAGTGCTAACCAATCAAAAACACAGCCGAAGACTCCAACCCTCTAGAACCGAGAACCGAGAACACAACAGCGTCTTATTAAAAAATAAGACTTATCTAGATCAGTTTCAGCAGATTTATATCGAAGACATACAATTTTAGCGCCAATCATGCTTGACAACTTTGCCGAAGACCCTAACTCTGACCCTCTAGGATGCTTGGCAAGAGCCCTTGTTCGTCGAGAGCCGCAATTGATCGTAGCTGCTAGAGATGTTCAAGATAGTTGCGAACATTTTGTATTACCTCTGCACTATGCCTTATTAGCAGAAATAACACATTTTGCTGTCATTTGAAGTAGTCGTGATTTAAATTTGGCATACAAACAAAAATGTCTCATTTTTCAAAAAAAAAAAAAGTTCCTTACTTACGCTATACTGGAGAAAAAATGAGCATCTCTAAAAACATAATTTTTGGTTAAATAAAAGAAGAAAAGTTGGCTAAAAGTTCAGAAAATTTAACGAATCAAATCCTACAGAAATCCCTTTAAGAATTCTTCTGAGAATTCCTCCAAGAAAACCCAAGGAAATTCTTGGAGAATTTCTCCTGGAACTTCTAGAAGGATTCCTCCGCTCCAAGAAATACTTCGGAAATCATTTCAAAAATACCTTCACGAATTCTCCAAGGAATCCCTCCAGAAAGTTCTCCAGGAATTTCTAAACGATTCCTCCAGAAATTGAATTCCAAGAATTTCTGCAGATATTCTTCCAAGACTTTTGCTCGGAATTCCTCCAAGAAACTCCAGAAATGCAATCAATAATACCTACAGGAACTCTATTAATAATTTTTCCAAGACCTACTCCAAAACTTCTGTCAAAAGCTCCTCCAAGAATCCCCAAAGAAATCCCCAAGAATCTAGCCAGGGATTCCGTTATAAATTCTTCTAAGAATACCTCCAGGGATTTCTCAACAAATATTTCCAGGATTGAATCAAGAATTCATCCAGGTATTCATCCTGGAATTTCTCCATGCAATCCCGCAGGAGTTCAACCCAAATTTCTGTCAAGAAATCCTATAGGGATTCCACCAGGAATTCCTCCTCAGACTCCTCCAGCAATTTCTCCCTGAATTCCTTTAAAGTTTCCTCCAGGGTTTTCTCCAGGCTTTCCTCCACGGTTTCCTCCAGAAAATTCTTCAGAAATTCCTTCAGAAAGGCCTGCAGGAATCCCCCGACGAATTCCTCCAGGAACACATCCACTAAGAATTCCTCCAGCAATCCCTTCCAGAACTTCCTTCCGAGAATTTCCCCAGGAATATCTCCAAGACTTCTTTCAAGAATTCCACCAAGAATCTCTCTAGGAATTTCTCCAGGAATTTCTCCAGGAATTTCTTGAAGAATTATTTCAGAAATTTCTCCAAGGATTTCTACAAGAATAGTTCCAGGAATTTATCCACGAATTTCCTAAATAAACTTCTGGAGGAAATCCTGGAGTTATTCCTGGAATACTTACTGGAAGAGTTCATGTAGTAATTTGTCAAGGAACTTTAAAAGAATTTTCTGGGGGAATTCTTAGAATAATTGCTGTAGAATTCCCCGGAAGAGCTACTTTAGAAATTCTTGATTTTTTTGTGGAAAAATTTCTGGATTGATTTCTGGAGGAATTCCTGAAGGATTTTCTGGAAAAATGTATGAAGTAATTTCTGGAGGAATTCCTAAAATAATTAATAGAGGAATTCCTGGAATATGTCCGTAAGGAGTTCCTAAAGTATTTTCCTAAACAATTCCTGAAGGAACTTCTGCAGGATTCCTAAGAGTACTTCCTGGAAAATTTCCTGGAATAATTTATTACTCCAAAAATTTCTACATGATTAGTTTCAGAAATTTATTCAATAAAATCCTGAAAAAAATTCTGGTGGAAATCCTGGAGTAATTCCTGGAGTACTTTCTGAAAGGATTTATGTAGTTATTTGTTAAGAAACTTTAGAAAAAATTCCTAGGGGAATTCTTAGAAGGATTTCTGTAGAAATTCTTGAAGTTTTTTTTTTAATTTTAATTTTCTGAAGGAATTTGTGGAGAGATTCCTGGTGAAATTCCTGAAGTACTTCCTGTAAGAATTTATGAGGTAATTTCTGGAGAAATTCATAAAATAATTCCAGGAGGAATTCCTAAAACATTTCCGGGTGCAGTACCTAAAGTATTTTCCCAAACATGTCTTGGGGTAATTCCTGGAAGAACTTCTGTGGGATTCCCTAGAGTAATTCTTGGAAAATTTCCTGGAATAACTCTTAGAGGAATTCCTGTAGTAATTTCTGGAGGAATTTCTGGAGGGATTCCTGTAGTAATTTTTACAGAAATTGCTGTAGAAACTCCTGAAGTTGTTGCTGGAGGAAATCCAGGAAAATTTCAGTAACAAATTTTAAAAACGACGTATAATCAATGGTTATACGTCGTTTTCAAAATTTGTTACTGAATTCCTGGATGAATTCGTAGAGAAATTTCTGGAATATTGTCTGGAGGAATTCGTACAGGAATTCTTGTAATAAATCATGGAGGAGTTCGTACAGTAATTCCTGGAGCAACTCCTGAAGGAACTCCTGGAGTATTTGCCGTAGGAATTTCTGGAATACATGCGGGAGGAGTTCCTGAAAGAATTTCTGAAGGATTTCGTGGGGGGTTTTCTGGAGGATTACGTGGGGGAATTTATTAAGGAATTCTGGAGGAATCCTTGGAGGAATCTCTAAAGATTTTCTCGGAGCTGCTACAGGAAGAACTTTTGGAGGTATCTTTAAAGGAATTAGTTAAAAAGTTCCTGAAGGACTACCATTCAGAATTCCAAACGGAAGCCGTGGAAGAATCCCTTGATGAATTTCTTGGGAAGTCTCAGAAGTAATTTCTGAATGAATTTCAGACTGTATCCATCGCGAATTTTTTGGAGGAATCCCGGGAGAAATTCCGGAAATCACTGGAGGAATTCCTGGAGAATGACCTGGAGGGAACCCTGGAGGCATTCCTGATGGAATTCCTGAAGGAAACTTTGAAGCAATTCAGGAAGGAATTGTTGGAGGAATTCCAGGAGGACTTCCTGGTGGAATCCTGTAGGATTCCTTGGCGCAATTCCGAGATGAATCCCTGTGGGATTTCATGGAGAAATCCTTGGAAAAATTCCAGGAGGAATCGCTGGATTAATTTGAATTTCCTGAATAAATTTCTGGTGGAAATCCTGGAGTAATTCCCGGAGTACTTTCTGGAAGAGTTCATATAGTAATTTGTTAAGGAACGTTAAAATAATATCCTGGGGGAATTCCTAAAGGTTTTCCTGTAAGAATTTATTAAGTATTTTCTGAAGGAATTCCTAAAATAATTCCTGGAGGAATTCCTGGAATATGTTTGGGAGGAATTCCTAAAGTTTTTTACTAAACAGTTCTTGGAGTAATTCCTGAAGGAACTTCTGCAGGATTCCCTAGAGTACTTGTTGGAAAGTTTCCTGGAATAATTATTTCCCCAAGAATTCCTACCAGATTAGTTCCAGGAATTTATTCAATAATTTCTCGAAACAAAATTTGGTGGAAATCCTGGAGTAGCTCCTGGAGTACTTTCTGAAAGAGTTCATGTAGTAATTTGTTAAGGAAGTTTAAAACAATTTCCTGGAGGAATTCTTACAAGGATTTCTGGAGAATTTCCTGGAGGAACTGCTTCAGAAATTCTTGAAGTTTTTTTTAGTTTTTGGAGAAATTTATGGAAACATTCCTGGGGGAATTCCTGAAGTATTTCCTGTAAGAATTTATGAAGTAATTTCTGGAGGAATTCATAAAATAATTCCTGGAGGAATTCGTGGAACATTTCCAAGTGGAGTTCCTGAAGTATTTCCCTAAACATTTTTTGGGGTAATTCCTGAAGGAACTTCTGCGGCATCCCCTAGAGTAATTCTTGAAAAATTTCCTGGAATAATTAATTGAGGAATTCCTGGAGTAATTCCTGGAGGAATTCCTGGAGAATTTTCTGCAATATTTCCTTGATGAATTCATAGGAATTCTTGTAATAATTTCTGGAGGAATTACTTTTTGGGAGAATTAATGTAGAAATTTGTGAGGGAACTTTAAAATAACTTCCTGGGGGAATTCTTAGAAAAATTTCTGGAGAATTTCCTAGAGGAACTGCTTTAGAAATTCTTGAAGTTTTTTTTAAATTTAATTTAATATGTTGGGGGAATTTATGGAGAGATTCCTGGGGGAGTTCCTGAAGTAAGAATTTATGAAGTAATTTCTGGAGGAATACATAAAATAATTCCTGGAGGAATTCGTGGAACATTTCCGGGTGGAGTTCCTGAAGTATTTCCCTAAACATTTCTTGGGGTAATTCCTGAACGATCCCCTAGAGTAATTCTTGAAAAATTTCCTGGAATAATTCTTTGAAGAATTCCTGGAGTAATTCCTGGAAGAATTTCTGGAGCAATTCCTGTATTAATTCCTACAGAAATTCCTGTAGGAACTCCTGAAGTTATTCCTGGATTAATTCCTGGAGGAAGTACTGAAGGAATTCCTGGAGAATTTTCTGCAATATTTCCTAGATGAATTCGTAGAGGAATTCTTGTAATAATTCCTGGAGGAAATCGTGGAGGATTTCGTGGGGACATTACTGAAGAATTTCTTCAGAGAATTCATAGAGGAATTCTGGAGGAATCCCAAGAGGAATCTCTAGAGAGTTTTTTAGAGCTGCTACGGGAGAAATTATGGAGGAATCTCTGAAGGAATTAGTTGAAGAATTCCTGAAGGAGTACCATGAAGAATTCCAAGCAAAAGCTTTGGAAGAATCCCTTCATAAATGTCTTGAGAAGTCCCTGAAGGATTTTTTTAAATGAATTTATAATGGAATTTCTAAAGGAATTTCTGGCTGTATCCGTCATTGATTTCCTATAGGCATCCGTATAGGAATCCCTGAAGTTATTCTTAGGGTACTTACTGGAGGAATTCCTGGAGGACGCCCTGGAGGAAACTTTGAAGAAATTGAGGGAGGAATTGTTAGATGACCTTTAGGAGGAATTCCTGGTGGAATCCCTGTAGGACAGAAAACCGGGATAAACTCCTGTGGGATTGCAAGGAGAAATTCCAGAAGGAATTCCTGGATGAATTTTTGGTTGAATTCTGGAGAAATCTCCGGAGGCATCCCTGGAATGATTCGTGCTGGAATCCCTTGGACGATTCCTCAAGGAATTCCAAAATGAATTCCTTGAGGAATTATAGAAGGAATCTTTATGAGAAATCCCTGGAAGAACCCTTGTAGGAATTGCTGGAGGAATTCCGAGAAGAATGTCTTGAGGACACTGTGGTGGAATTTCTGAAGGAATCCCTTGATGAATTCCTAGAAGAATTAGCAGTTGTTCATGGAGAAAGCCCTGGACGTATTCCTGGAAGAATTTTTGGATGTATTCCTGGAAGAATTTGTGGAGAAATTACCTGGAGAAATTCCCTAATGAAATTACCCGGAGGAATTTCCAGGAGGAATTCCTAGAGGAATCCGTGGGAAACTTCCTGGAGTTCGCTTATGGAAATTTATGGAGGAATTCTTGGGAAAATTACTTGGAGTAGTTTTCAAGGAACTCCTGGAGAAACCCTTGGTGGACTCCCTAGGAATCCTTGGGGAACTCCCGTGGAATCCTCGGAGAACACTCGCGGGTATTCCCGGGGAACCCCTGGAGGAAATCCTTAGGAACTCCCGTAGAATTTTTTTGAAAGGGTCTTGAAGTATTTTTTGAAAAACTCCTGGAGGAATTCTAGAATAGCTCCTGTAGAAATTTCCTAGAATGTCCGGAAAACTCATGAATTATTCCACGGAAAGTCCTGGAGGAAGTTCCCTAGCGTTTCACAGAGGTAGAACATCCCGATGAATTTTTGAGGAACTCCTGGAGAAATTCTTGGGTAATTTCCTAAAAACTTTTGGAGGAACTTCCGAGGATCTTCTGGACTCTGGTGAACTCCCTAGGAATCCTTGCGGAACTCCCGTGGAATTCTCGGGGAGCTCTCGCGGGTATTTCCAGAGAACTCCTGAAGGAATTTTCTAGGAACTCCTGCAGGATTTTTCGAAAGGTTCCTGAAGTAATTTTCGAAAAACTCCGGGAGGAATTCTAGAGTAGCTCCTGAGGAATTTTCCTACAATTCCCGGGAAACTCATGAAGTACTACACGGAAAGTCCTGGAGGAAACTCCCTAGGATTTCATAGAGGTACAACATCACGATGGTATTCCAAGGAACTCCTGGAGAAATTTTTGGGCAACTTCCGAGGAACTTTTGGAGGAATTTCCTTGAAACTTCTGGCCAAATTCCCAGTGAATCTGGAACTCGTGGAATTATGCCCGATTAAGTCCCTTAGTCATATTCGGAAAAATCTTGAAAAAAAATCCGAGTGAAATTCTAAAGAGAAGCATGCATTATTGCTGGAGAACTTCGGTTCTAGTTTCGCGTAGGATTAACCAATCGAGCTCAAATGCACATGTAATAGGTTGAAAAAAGTCAAAATTTGCGAATATTCGATGCACTCTATGAAAAGTTACAGCTTGTTGAACTTTTTTGTGAGAGGAAAAAAAGTTGAGTATTCTAAACATTTTGCCAACCACGTGTATATACCAGTGGAAGCTCAACTAGCAACACATACACACCAAACGCTTTCAACAATATTTTGCTGAATTTTGCCGAGCTGAAGAGTCTAGCAAAATTGTTTGCTGAACTTTCAGCAAAGTTTGCTGAATTTCAGCAAAACGTTACTGGTGATCAGCAGAGTTTACTGAACAAATCAGCAAAATTTTGCTGAATTTCAGTACTTTTTTTGCTGAATCCTTCAGCTCGGCAAAATCTAGCAGAATATTGCTGAAACCCCAAGTGAAACCCTCAATCGATTTTTGGTGTGTAGAGATACTCGTAATATTATGAGGTGCAACAGACACAATTGTGAAAGAATTATGCCGATAGAATGAATAAAAAGAAGAGTAGAGGCTGTAGGCCCAAGTAACACACTTGTCACCGAAGAGTCACGGCGGCGCAGGTTTTTGTTGCGCAGAAGTCACTGTGACTTACTTCTAACAAATAAACACTTACTTGCTAGAAGTTAGTCACAGTGACTTTTGCGCAACATAAACCTGCGCCGCCGTGACTCTTCGGTGACAAGTGTGTTACTTGGGGGCTTTGAAGGCCCTAATTCCAGAATAGTTTGGAAAGCCTGAAATAGCACATTAAAGTACCAGAAACATTATAGTTGTGTACTGAGGTTCCATTCCACGATTTTGTTTACAATGGAAACATGTTACAGTATGTAGACATTGCAACCCAGACTTCAAAATGTATTGAAGGCCATTTGAATTTCACGGGATGTCCAACTATGTACTACAAAATCAAGCTGCACGTTACATTACGAGGTCTAATGGACATCAACGTGACTAAATCTATTAAACAAAGTGAACACAAAGCACGGTATAGATCTTAAGAAAATTATTGTCAGAGTAGTTTGGGTGACCTAGATCATCCAATTCATGTCTCATGAATTTTCTAGGGGTGCTTTTAAGCTTTCCGAGTACCGTAGAGAATGTTTTGTGATCATTCATCGTGTTTGAAATTTGGTTTATAATGTTGGATTTAACTTCTTCAAATTACTGAAGGCCTTAGAATAGTTCTGGGATAGAAACTTCAACAGACTATGATGGGTAGTGTAACATTGCATGTCAAGACTCAGTCAAAACTATTGATGATAAGCTATCATCGTTATGCCCAAAAACATGTGGAATTAAAAAAAAATACAAAAAAGCCACGTAACTTTCGGCTACCAGCAAAACAAACTGCCTGGTGGCTAGAATTTCGGAGTGCGAGAATAAGTCTCGGCTTCATAAAAATAATTCGCTCTCACTTGTAGTTAGTTGGCGTTAGCGTTAGTGTAGTTACGGTATACTTCGTAGATTGGATACTAACAACAATAATGTACCTTTTGCTAATCTTGCTCGGATTGCTTTCCGGAACAAGGCCGGGGAGTTAGCTTTACTCCAATCTTATGCAGGAATACCAAAAGCACAAATGTCATTATTCCCGGCCACGTCTATCAATTTGCTCTCACTTGTAGTTGGTGGGCACAAACGGGAGTGTGTTGTGAATTCGCATCTAAGCCGAAAGAGAGATGAGTTTGTGAAATACGAGTGTTCACGGTGCGGCTTCGAAATCAGGTTGTCTTTCTTTTCCGCAGAACCATTACTTATTATGTGGCTTAGTTGGTTAAAACGCCGGTCTAGGGAATACGAAGTCGTGGGTTCGAATCCAGGAAGAACGTGTTTTTTCACAAATTTCATCTCTCATTTTCTCAATTAGCAACATTTCGTGCCTTCTAATAACATGTATTTTCAGTATGTATCAGACATACCAGTAAATCTGGTACGATGCCAGTAAATTAGCAATATGTGCCATTGTCTCAAAAAGAATTCTTGAAGCTTGAAGCTCCAGCGGAGTTTTTTACGCATTTGCTTAACATTTTACAAGACAATACTGCCGGTGTCGGACTCTACCGCACCCTGTCTATAAGAGTGAACTCAAGGTACTCCATGATTGTCTCTAGATCTAAACTGAGACACCATGCATGTGGTGGCATTTTTCACGTGTCCATTACCTTCGCTTACAACCCGTACGTGCAGGTTGGTACCTACGACAACAAAACGAAACGGACGGCACCGTCAACGACCAGTGTTGTTGCAAAAGAAATCACAATGTGGACTGTGGAAAGAACGAACAAACTCCTGCTGCCGCACAATTGTCTATCGCCGATCAAGCCATGAAATCGAACCAGCTTGGTGTCAGTACCGTGTACCGTGCCATGCCAATGCCAAAGAAAGCTTCCTTAATTTTTAAAAATTTGCGCTGAATAAAGTATGAGTGCAGCTTACAAGATTTTCAATTACGATGAAACGTTCTCCAGGGGCGCAATCGGATGATGGTTGCTGTTGTTGCTGCCAGTTTTTGGTCAGAGACCGTTTTCGATTGTTTTTTTTGCGTCTTCTGGCTTGCTTTGAAACTCGATCACACCAAAGCAAAACTGTAGGAACAATGAATTTTTAATCAGTTGGAAAGCACCATTAGGGTTTGATTTTCTGGTAAGGGTGATTGAGCCGTTTTCAGCGGTTGGAAGATTTTTTTTTATTTCGAAAGGGGTTATATCGGATTGGTCATGTGAATTGATTATGAGTACTATCTTATTTTATTACAGCATGTTGTTAAAATGAAGAATCAATCCTAGCTTTGATTCGAGTCAACTGCGAAAAGTTCAATACTAAATCGCCACACAAAAACCAGGCAAGAAGTTACCTAGTTTTTTCTTTGTTGTACGTTGATAGGGCCATTCAAAGGTTTTAACAAACTGAATACTGATTATCAGACGATAATCAACCTCACCAATTCATCCAACCAGCGACAATTTCTAAATTGACATTGCCAGAAGTATAACAGCCAATACCTATCAAAGAACCGAATTGATGCTGTCCAATTGTATGGGTTGCTCTGCATTCTTCACATACATGGTTTACGTAAACGATGCGAGACTGAATTAAGCAAAAACACATTTTACTTGCAAAACAAGTTTTGTGATCTCAATTTCCCGTTTGCTAATCTGCCACCAACAAAAGCTACATGACCAAGTAAACTGTCATGCGTCCTTTTGCTGACTGCCATCATTTTCTTCTTACAAACTTCCAAAGAAAGCGAAAAACTATCCCATTTACCTCGGAAACCCCGCGATGCTCGTCCCCTGCACTTCCTAATGGTCCGTGAATGTGCAACTTGAAATGCATTTCTACATCGCGACAACCTGTCCAAGCTCACTCTCAGCAGGAATCGACCATCCTCCCACCTCCGCCGGACCCCAACGACCACGAACAAACAAAAACCGCAAAATACAATTTGTCTATTCAACCGCAGAAAATATTAAATTTTAAAAAGCATGCTTTCAGGAAAACCCCGCTAAAGCATTCATACATGGATGAACGGACCAAATCGCAGCCAAAGTCCTCGCAAGAATGAACGCTCGGCTCCGTTCGCGAACGAAAAAAAAGTCCCCCGCATAGCAGCTATTGGAACCAAAACTAGCTTTTTCCTTTCTCCGGCCAAGCACATTGAGGAAAGCAAATAAAAATTGCTTCCCACTACTATACCTAGTTTCCTGAACGCGGTCGCCAGCCGCCCAGCCAGCCAGTCAACCACCGCGCGCGTATGAATGCATCCGATTTCTTCCGCCAAATGCGACCAAAAAAGCAGATCTTCAATGAAATGTAATAGAATAAAATGAAAATATTATTTCTCTTGGCCCTTCTCCCCCGTGGCACCACTACTGCACTGCACTGGGACATACCGCGTCGAGACCACCTGAACGAAAAAAAAGTGAAGGGAACACACATGTGGGAACTGGGGGCGTTATGGGCCTCAGAAAAAATGGTGCACGATATAGGAGAAGAGAAGGACATCTCCGGAGTCAGAAATTGACAAATATTTCATGCTGTTGGTCACGACACCTATCGGTTGAAGTCACACTTTTTACACGGAAAATTTCAACCGTGTTGACACGAAAGAGCAAAGTATTTCGGAGGCAGGAACACCAACTCAAAAAATGTTTCGCAAAAATATATTGTTTAACTATAACGTATGTCGGGGAAAAGTCAAAGTAGCTTATCTCTTAAAACCATAAATAGAGATCGCAACAATAGTTGTGGGAACACGTATAATATCATTATGATAATTAAGAAAAATTGGTATTGTGCTTTATAACAACCTGCAATTGCAGAAAACATCTTTGTTACGTCTACCATATTATTGCGATAGTGGTCGGAACAACAATTGATGTGCTCTAAATGAACGAAAATTTTGAAAAATAAGAGAATTAATCATCGATATGACGTCATCTATTCAATAAATTTGATTATACCTGAAAGTGATCAATACACTTTGAGCCATGCAGTTGTTTTGACGTTTATACACGATGGAAACGAAGTGGGCAGAAACAAAATAAATCGTGTCGATTTTTGATGCCTAAAATTTATCACTTTTCGTGTGGTCGGTTTGTTCTGAGATGCCCTTCTCTTCTCTGACGATATCTACTTTACCTTTTTCTAGAATGTCCTGTAAAATAGAAGTGGTGGTATCTTTGTTATAATAATAAAATGTTAAAATTATGTAACCTTTAATGTTAAAATTTTTAATTTTAATCTGAATAAGTCTAAGGGAATCTTCAGAAACTTTTCCAGCAATTTGTTCAGGTTATTTTTTCAGTTATTTTTTTTTATTTCTCCAAAAAATTCTTTAAGTTCTTTTGGACAATCTTGCATGAATTACTTCAGAATTTGCGTCATGGACACAATCAGAAATTTATCTCGACATTTATACAGAAAAATTCCAGGGATTCCTTTAGGAAATTATTTGGGGATCCCTCCAAAAAACTTTTAGAGGTTTTACAGGTTACAACCAAATTCCTCCAGGGATGACTTTGTCAACTTCTCAAAGGAATCTCCCGGAAATGCCACTCGGCATTCCTGAAGATTTTTTTCAGGATATTTATTGAAAACCTGGCATGGATTGCTTCAGAATTCATGAAATTCTTCAGGAACTCTTCCAGAAAATTTTCTCACTTTTATTTTTGTCAGAATATCACTAGGAATTTATCCAGAAATTTCACAAAGTTCTATTGGACAATATTGCATGAATTACTTCAGAAACAGCCCCTAGGATTCGATTTTTTATCAGAAAAAAAAAGGCATTTCTTAAAGAACTCCTTTTGCAGTCGCTTCAAAAATTTTCCGGTGGTTTTTCAAAATGCAAAGCCTTAATAAATTTCTTTGGAAGCCTTCCTAAGAATTGTCCCAGTTTTTTTTTCTACATTTCTTTCAGGGATTATGAAAAAATCGCCCATGGATTTATTCGGAAATTTTCTTCCAAGATTGTTTTGAATATAATTTCCACTAGAGATTTCTAAAGAATTTTCACAAAGAATTATTTTTAGAATTTTTCAGTGATAACTGTACGAGTTTTTTTTTAGAAATTAATGCGGCAAGTACTTCAAACCTCTCTACCTTCAAAACCTTCAGAAATTGCTTAATTTTTTTTTATTGATTCTTCCAAGACTTTTGCAGGAATTTTTCAAAAATACCTGCCGGATTTCCTTTCGAAACTTCTCTAAAAAATCTTCCAGAAAATCTAGCAGCAATTCCTTCACAGATAATTTCAATAAATAATCCAAGGTTCAATTTAGGAATGTTTTCAAGGAATAGTTTGTGAAGTAATTTCCAGGAAATAAATTCCTCTACAAATTCCTCCAGAAACCTTTTTTGGTATGGATTTCAGGATTCTTTTTGAAATTCATTATGAGATTCCTTAAAAAATGCAGTAAATATTTTTTTGGAAATTTCCCTGGGGATTTTCAGGATTTTTTAGAGATTTCTTTAATAATTTCTTCTTTTTTTGTGAAGTTGAGAATGCACCGCTTTAAACTTTCTTCTCCCGACGTTCAAAATCGTTCTCTGAGAGTTTTCGAATGACAAAGTCTCGATGGAACGACATCGACGTATCGAGTGTGGAAGTTTTCAAAAACCCCTTCAGGGATTTTTCAGAAAAACTGTTAAAAATGCGTTCTTAAATTGCTTCAGCGTTTTTTTTTTAATACTATCAAATTTAAATAATCCTTCAGGGATTCCTTTTGGAAGCTTCTTCTCAGTCAGGAAAGAAATCGTTATTACGTTTATTTACAAATGGCCTTCAAAGATTGTTTTTGAAATTACGCTAGGGATTTCTCCAGAATTTTCACAAAGATTTAAAAAATCTTGCATGGATACTTCAGAACTTTTTTTTCGGAAACTTCCTACATATTTATTCAAAATATTATTTCAGGAGTTTCTTCAGAAAACCCTTCAGAGATTGCTTCAAAATTCTTACGGAGTTTACAAAGATTCCTTTATTCGTAAATCTTATGCAAGCACTCCTCCAGTAATTCCCCAGGAATTCCTTCAAAGATTATTTCAAAACATCTTTCAAATATTGTTTAGTACATTTTTTTTAGGATTTTTTAAGATATTCCTCCGGAAATTTTGCAAGGAAATCTGTCAGAGAATCTTCAGAATTTCAACAGTGTATTCTTGGGAAATTGATCTTATTCGAACATTTCTTGAACAATTTTCTTGAAAAAGCTTCAGAATTTGTTTCAATAATCTGTCATAGAAAATTAATAAAAAATGCTTCTTCCAGGGCTATAATGAGGAAACAAAGTTCACGATAGTAGGTCTTGCTCCAGAGCATTTTTGTTCGGGTAAAAAGCGTTTACAGGGAGTTTCCAGAGTGCCTAGAGGAAGATAATTTCAAGGGTTCAGGAGCGTTTCGAAGGGATTCAGGAGTCTTTAGGAGCGTTCCGACAAACCTCCTAAAGCCCACCTAACATCCAATGAAAGACCTCTGAGACCTTTCGGTACCCACTGGGATCCGCTTCTAAGACCCCATGAAACTCTCTGGAATCTGGAACGGCTATGAAACCACCTAAGACCCCTGAAGCACCCTGAGATCCCTTGGAACGGCCCTGATATCCCCTGGTACCCCATGAAACCGCATGGAACCCCCGTGAACGCCCTTGAAGCTCCCTTAAGTTCCTCTGAGATCCCCTGGAACGACCCTGGAACCTTCTGGAACGCTCTTGAAGCGCCTACCTGGAGCGCCCCAGAAACCCCTTGAAATGCCCATGAGACCCTCAAGAACTCTCCTGGAACACCATGAGACCCTTTTGTGGCCGCATGGAAATTGTTCGAACATACAGGGGATACTCAAAATAAATGGGACAGATAAAATTTTCACTTTCAAAAAATGTTCAACTCGCTGTAACTTTTCGAAAAGGGCATCAAATATTCTCAAATTTTTACTGTAAGTTCATTAACTAGTTATGTATCAGTGGTTAAAATTTGGAAAAAATCGGGCAATTTTACACAAAGTTATAAAGGTTCTAGGAAAAGGTATAATTATCCAATAGCCAACTTTGAGCTGTTATATCTCCGGATTTAATGATCCGAATGCAATGAAATTTTGTTAATTTATGACTTATATAATGAGCTATTAAAAACATTTGACTAAACTTAAAACTCTTCACACGAATGAAAATTATTTCGATTAGTTTATTTTTCTAATATAACACCAATTAATCCAAAACTTCATCATCGTTTCAAAATTAGAGATAGTAATTATAGTTCATTTAAATTCACTGTAATTGAATTGAATATATTTATGTTTCAAAGGAAAGCAACAAAATAGCCGGCATTAAATTGAAAAAGTAATGGGATGCATATGAAAAAAACATGGAATAAATGAAATCGCCTGTCAACTGTTTTTTAAAGTTCATTATATAAGTCATAAATGTTCAAAAATTCATTGCATTCGGTTCATTGAATCCGGAGATATAACAGCTCAAAGTTGGCTATCGAATAGTTATACCTTTTTCTAGAATCTTTTTAACTCCGTGTAGAATGGACCGATCTTTTTCAAATTTGAACCACTGATACACAACTAGTTGATGAACTTACAGTAGAAATTTGAGAAGCCCTTTTCGAAAAGTTACAGCGAGATGAACATTTTTTGAAAAGTGAAAATTTTACCTGTCCCAGTTATTTTGAGTATCCCCAGTATCTCAAACAATTTTGTTGGAAAATCTTCAAAGATTTCCTCAATAAGTCCGATGTTTTATTAAATTTTTCAAAAATGTTATCATTGATTCTTCCATAAATGCCTTTTTAAACTTCTCTCAAGACTTTCCTAGAAAATACCTCAGGAATTTCTTTAAGGGTTGTTTCAATATCCAAGGATTATTTTGGAATTGTTCTAAGAATATGGTTTTGAAATTACTTTAGGAGATTTTTAAGAAATATCACAAGCAATTCGTCAGGAAAAAACAGATTTTTTGGCAGAGACTTTTCAACAATTCGTCTTGATGTTTTCTCAGGAAATCCTCGTGGAATTTTTCAACTGCTTTATTTGTTTAGAAATTTCCCAAGAAATTATGAAGTCTTCAATGTTTTTCTTTCTCAAAAATCTTTTCCAAATGCCTACGGAAATTTCTCCGGAAATTTGTTCGGAAATTTCACCTAGAGTTCCTCCAGAAAATCCCCCAGAAATTTCATCATTGATTTTTATTAATTTTTCCAAGGATACACTCGAACATGTCCTACAGGGATGACATAAGTAAATATTCCAGGGATCTTTTTTGAAGTTTTCTTATGGTTTCCTCCAGACCTTTTATAGAGATTTCGTTTGGAGAACCTGGCTTGAATTTCTTCACAAATCACTCCAGGGATATTCCAGGAGATTTCATCAAATTTTTTTAAAGGATATTTAAAAATAAATTTCCATGAATTTTCAGACATTTTTCTACTTATTACGATTTATAAAAACTTTTTGTTTGGTATTCCTTTAAATATCACATTGGAATTCTTTCTGAGAAGCAGAAACTCAGAATTCCTTAAAAAAATTATCCTTATATTCCGTTGCCAATTCTTCCAGGGATTCCTTTGGAAGTTTCTCCAAGGACAGAGAGACAAAATAGTTCAACGTAACAAAACTGTTTTAGGCGTGTAATTGTCTGGAGAATAGCATTAATTTTAATTAGCTCAATAACTCAGAAGGAAATAGGGTATAGGCTATGAAGGGTTTTTTTTAGAGAGGTATGATATAAGGAATCGATTGGAAACTATAACAGTAGCCGCGCGAATGTTATTATGTTCATTTTACCTCAATTCCTAACTTTTATTGAGTTTTACATGAAATTAGCTCTACAACTTAAAAATTATTTATGAGTGATTTGCCTTGAAGAGACTTTCTGGAAGATGATGTTATATATAATCGATGAGAAAGAAAGCAAAAAGAATCTATTTAAAGTTAATGATCCGTGCGGTCTGTTCAACCACTTCCAATTGTATGCCAAAAATGGTTTTGTTCATCAAATTGACTAGATGCGATCAAAAAAAAAATGCGATGTGTCTCACAGAATTTAGTGTAGGTGTAAACTATTTTTTCTCACTGTGATTGCTTCCTGATATTTACCCAGGGATGCCTTAGGAGTACTTTCTGCGAACTCCTTCCAAAATTCATTATGGGTTGCTTAAGGAATTCCTCCAAGACTTTTTTCAGTAAAGATATCAAGAATTGCTTCACATATTATTCCACAAATCCTGTCATAACAATTTCAACGATTCTTCCAGATATTCTAGCTTGATATCTTTGAATAGTACCAGCAGGTATTAATGCAGAGATTCACACTGGCGTTCTTTCATCAATTACTTGGGGCATTTCTCTATGCATTTACTCATAAACTCCTCCAGCAGGCTTTGAGAACCTTCATAAAACCTATTAACTTTAATTTTGGTTTTATGATGGTTGTAAGTACCTATTTGACTAAAAAATGTTATTTGGGAAGAAGTCAATCGCAGTGATCAGGTTTTTCAATGTGCTACATAAAACCAGAATTGTGTTAGGCTGATTGAAGCTCTTCATGTGAGCTCCTGGAAGTTCAAGAAGGGCACAAGGGGTGGCCTTAGAGAGTTTCGGAATTATTAAGGAATTTAAGATAGATTTTGTGGAGTTTAAGTTTCAGGGTTTTCAAAGGAGCTTCAGAGTTGAATAGGGTAGCTTCAAAAATGTTTATCGATGATTCCATGGGTTCAATAGGTATCTTCAGTGGTTTCCAAAGGTTCTTAAGGGGGTTTCAATGTTTCGATGACCTTTTCTCTAGGGATTTTTTCTGGGACTGATATCGGACTTTCCAAGCAACTTTTTTATGAGCAATGAGTATTGTAGATGTTTTAAGAACCGGCATATAACCCAGACAACCAGTATAAGATGTTGCATAAGATGTTAAAGTGTAGGCGATATGCGTACATTTTTATGCGCCCACGTATATGGCCTCCACTTTATCATCTTATGCAACACCTTATACGATTACTGGTTGTATGGGAACTTAACACGTTTTATTTTGGTTTTATGATTGTTTTAAGAATCACTTCCAGTCAATTTAACCTAAAATTGCTACTTGGGTTATCACTCGACAGACCATAGTTACATGAGGCTGTGTAATCACGAACTTCCTTCATAATGTTTCAAAAGGTAACTGCTTACGCCTATTGCTTAAGGAGAAACTTCAGAGAATACAAACATGGCTGCCACAATGGCCGTCTTGGTCCTCGATTCACGTTTTCAAGAGCACCAATCTTGAAAATTCATAAACAAATGCTCTTGCTTTGTAAAAGCTGCCTCTTTTTTCAAGTGAGCAAAGCCAGGATAAACAAGTGCGGCTAGATTCGATGCTTCGTTCGTCACATTTGTGCCTCTAAATTTTGTATGCAAAATTGCAATGGGTTTTCTTGATGTTTCACCTTTTTTTTCTGTATTAACAAGAGATTTTTAGCCCTGAGTTAGTACATCTCGGGACCCACGCTTTACTTCCCTTCCGAAGGAAGAACTCACGTTGCGCAAGTTTGTCGGGAGAGGGATTGAATCCCAGGTCCTCGGCATGATAGTCACGTACTTTAACCATCACACCAGGTCCGCTCCACATGTTTCACCTTAAATGACATACTCTTAAGGGAGTTTTTTGAAACCATAAACCACTACGCTCAATTATTTGCTTTGCTACAGTAGTAATTTTCAGTTATTTCGTAAGGAAGTTCTTGTACCGACTTTTCGAACTCTCTAAGCAGAATACCTTCTTCGAATGAGGGTAGTTAGTTTTGTACCATTTAATTCCGCCCTATTTTGCTTATCCTTTGACAGATACTTGTAATCATCCTGGATAACTGACACTGAGGAAGATTACAAGTGGTAGTCGAAATATGCGTATCTGTCAAAGGATAAGCAAAATAAGGTGGAATTAAAAGGTACAAAACTAATTACACTCATTCGTAAGTAAGTTGTTTGAGCAAGAAGTTCCACCAAAATATCTTGATGTAATAGGTTCCTTAAATGCATCCTAAAACTCTCTTGTTTCGGTTAGATTCCTACTGCCCATAATGCCCCACATCACCCCATACAAACACGTAAGCCATGTGGAATAGTTTAGTCGGTCGGAGAAAAACACACACGCTTCTTTTCGCAGATTCTTTTGTACCATCATAACCATGAGCGAGCATTGCTGGGTCCACAATTCGTAGTCGGCGTCGGCGCTAGCTGTGTGCGGGGACTTTTCAAGAGTTTTTGGCTTGATAGAAACCACACCGTCGCCTTTACCACTGCACACACCATCTCACTCCATGTCAAATCGTGGAAGGGAAGCGGGAGTGGCAGAAGCACGCGGTCGAGTGCAGAATCCTTGGCGCCAGCATCATACCTTTACGGGGGTTTGCCCATCTAGCAGCGATGATGGTCGACGACGATGACTATGTGGGCGACGGACGTAGAGCAACAACTTGGGATCCGTTACGCCAAACGGGACGCGGAACTGTCCCCCAGTGCAGCAATCTCATTCTTTCAAATGGTTGGATATTTTTCCGGTTTTTGCTTCGCTGGTGAAGATGGAAAAGTTTTTTTTTCCTTTGCTGACTTGATGATAGTTTCGCGGCTTGATGGGCGGACGGTGTGGGAGTGGATGACTTTTTACAAAGGAAGTAGTTACGCTTGTATGAGATTTTTTTTTGGAAATTTTTGAACTGCTGAATGTTAATTGTAATGTGGTTTTATTTCTTTTGCAGTTTTGTTTGAAAATTGTGATTTCAAAGCAGATTTTGATGCAAATGCATAAAAAAAATATTAAAAATTCGAGATGTTTAAGTTCACTCCACTTAAAACTTTGTTTCATACAAGAACAATAGGACTTCGAAGAAAATTTGAAATACATTTTCTTGAATGTGAGTAAGAATAGGTTGGAAAAAGAACTGAAAATCGGCACTCTCAGATAAAATTTAAAGATTATGATGCTTACAGAAAAACTTGTAGTAAGAGAGCACAGAATGTTGCTAATTGATAAATTGAGGGATGAATTGGTGAAAAAAAAAATCACGTTCTGGTGGGATTCGAACCCACGACCTCGTATTCGCTAGACCGGTGTTTAACCAACTAAGCTACAGAACAGGTAATGATTCTGCGGAATAGAATGGTGCTCTCTGCTGAGACAAACTTCTCTTCATGTCAAATTCATTTGGGAGTTTTATAACAATACTTATCTAACATTATCCTTAAAAAACACTTACCTATTTAACGACTATAAATTCTTCATACAGATTGCCTCCTTATTTAATATTCTTAATCACTTTCAACCCCACCGCTGGCCGTCATCTTGTGGGTCAATCTCACCTTTCGGGCAGCGATCTCAGATCACCGCTCAGATGTCCCCTCCATTCAACTAGCTCATCAAATTCGCCGGAAAACTTCTTCGCTGAATGGCCTCAAGAACATCTTGTGTCCCAATCCTGAAAATCTCGGTAAATTTATCGCCCGTCTCTATCTGGGGAAGCCCATAAAACTTTTCACTTTGCTTCGAATCCCTCCGCTGCCCCCACCCACGAAGAGAAGGCTTTTTTATTGCCACGATGGTGTTTCAAACGATGATGAAAACCGGAAAACGACTACCCCAAATGAAAAGAAAGAACCGGGGGAAAAAAGCACATCATCAAACCTCAACCCTTCCGCACCAGGCTGGCAAGCGGGAGACTGAAAAGAATCGCGGCGAGCGCGTTCGGGGAAGAACCCGCGTTTCCATTTTTACGACCGAATCAGCACGCGCGTTTTGTTTTAATGAATCATTTAATTTAATCGACAAATTTTGATGGGAAAATGTTTAACCCGCAGCAGCAGCAGCAGCAGCAACTCAGCCGCCACTTTCTGGCTGGAGTTCTAAGAGTGTGGAGTAATCGGTATGTTCACAGTCACGCTGTTCGAAAGATCAATCGGATTTCAATCTGCCGGGGCGACGAAAGGTTCCCGCATGTTTGCTTTGCAGAATGAGTAGCTAAAGAACGGTTGACACCCAGCGAACCGAAACGAAACGGGTAAAGATAAAATGTGTGGAAATGAGATATATACATGTACTTCAAGCACTCTTTAATCCTTGGTAAATGTATTCGCAACAAAGTTAGAAATGTGGCAGTCTGTACCAAAAAACACAAAGCAGACAGCTAAATTAGACTGGTGACAGAAATTGAGCAGACTGAAATCGCACAGAAGACAAGAAGACAGAGTAGACAGAAAATACAGGGAAGATAGAGAAGACAGAGAAGACAGAGAAGACAGAGAAGACAGAGAAGACAGAGAAGACAGAGAAGACAGAGAAGACAGAGAAGACAGAGAAGACAGAGAAGACAGAGAAGACAGAGAAGACAGAGAAGACAGAGAAGACAGAGAAGACAGAGAAGACAGAGAAGACAGAGAAGACAGAGAAGACAGAGAAGACAGAGAAGACAGAGAAGACAGAGAAGACAGAGAAGACAGAGAAGACAGAGAAGACAGAGAAGACAGAGAAGACAGAGAAGACAGAGAAGACAGAGAAGACAAAGAAGACAAAGAAGACAAAGAAGACAAAGAAGACAGAGAAGACAGAGAAGACAGAGAAGACAGAGAAGACAGAGAAGACAGAGAAGACAGAGAAGACAGAGAAGACAGAGAAGACAGAGAAGACAGAGAAGACAGAGAAGACAGAGAAGACAGAGAAGACAGAGAAGACAGAGAAGACAGAGAAGACAGAGAAGACAGAGAAGACAGAGAAGACAGATAAGACAGATAAGACAGATAAGACAGAGAAGACAGAGAAGACAGAGAAGACAGAGAAGACAGAGAAGACAGAGAAAACAGAGAAAACAGAGAAGACAGAGAAGACAGAGAAGACAGAGAAGACAGAGAAGACAGAGAAGACAGAGAAGACAGAGAAGACAGAGAAGACAGAGAAGACAGAGAAGACAGAGAAGACAGAGAAGACAGAGAAGACAGAGAAGACAGAGAAGACAGAGAAGACAGAGAAGACAGAGAAGACAGAGAAGACAGAGAAGACAGAGAAGACAGAGAAGACAGAGAAGACAGAGAAGACAGAGAAGACAGAGAAGACAGAGAAGACAGAGAAGACAGAGAAGACAGAGAAGACAGAGAAGACAGAGAAGACAGAGAAGACAGAGAAGACAGAGAAGACAGAGAAGACAGAGAAGACAGAGAAGACAGAGAAGACAGAGAAGACAGAGAAGACAGAGAAGACAGAGAAGACAGAGAAGACAGAGAAGACAGAGAAGACAGAGAAGACAGAGAAGACAGAGAAGACAGAGAAGACAGAGAAGACAGAGAAGACAGAGAAGACAGAGAAGACAGAGAAGACAGAGAAGACAGAGAAGACAGAGAAGACAGAGAAGACAGAGAAGACAGAGAAGACAGAGAAGACAGAGAAGACAGAGAAGACAGAGAAGACAGAGAAGACAGAGAAGACAGAGAAGACAGAGAAGACAGAGAAGACAGAGAAGACAGAGAAGACAGAGAAGACAGAGAAGACAGAGAAGACAGAGAAGACAGAGAAGACAGAGAAGACAGAGAAGACAGAGAAGACAGAGAAGACAGAGAAGACAGAGAAGACAGAGAAGACAGAGAAGACAGAGAAGACAGAGAAGACAGAGAAGACAGAGAAGACAGAGAAGACAGAGAAGACAGAGAAGACAGAGAAGACAGAGAAGACAGAGAAGACAGAGAAGACAGAGAAGACAGAGAAGACAGAGAAGACAGAGAAGACAGAGAAGACAGAGAAGACAGAGAAGACAGAGAAGACAGAGAAGACAGAGAAGACAGAGAAGACAGAGAAGACAGAGAAGACAGAGAAGACAGAGAAGACAGAAACAAGACGACATAGGAAACAAGGAAAACAAAATAGACAGAGAGAAGATTATATCGGTCAAATGATAAGTTCTCAAAGAAAAACTCAACGATCATCAACTCGAGCATTTACATATGAAATCGTTACGCTTTTCACAATGTTGAATTTTGCAATTTTATCAGGGTTTATTCATTAGAATATTCACACACTCACATTACGAAAGCAATCAGCGTTCCGCATTCATCATTGTTGCAAATCAGCACAATGGAACTCTCGCTTATTTTTCATTCCCTAAAACCATTGAGCCGTGCAGTCAAATTCTCATTTGCAGTCTCTTATTGTCATTCCGGTCTTGATGGAGTTGCAACGATGCAATTTTCGGGCCCGCCGAAACCAACTTCGCGGTCCTTGGTGTGCTTGTTTTTTTAGACTTTTGTAGAATGTAATTTTGAGAACGAAAAATATAAAGACACTCTCCAGCCACAGAAAAAGTCCCGCGACCTTACTGACTAAGTCTTGGTCGTCCTCGTCTCTGTTGTTGGCGCGAATCTTCAATTTTGCTGGTCTGGAATCTTTTTTTTTCCACACGGCGAAGGCTGCGGCTGTGACGTTCGCTACCTTTATAAGATGCCGGTGTGGTGGTTGCCATCATTTGCCACCAACATCACACGTACCAAGTTCCACTTCGGCAAAGCACTTCAACTCGCCCGGCGTTGTGGGTTACTCCCGCAATTTTGTCGGGCTTGGTTTGCATTTTATGCAAATTGCTCTTTTTCAAACTGAAATCCAACGCTCGGGCTGCCCTCTCGCCTTACTCCGCATCACCATGGTGGCTTTTATGAGGAACGGAACACAGGATGGCCGCCCCAGTAAAAACTGCACACATGCAGATTAGATTTTCCAGAGCTCGCCTCAGTGAGAAAAAAGTGATTCTCTGACGATGGCTTCGGGAGAGGCTGGAAAACCACCATCATCTTCTTCAAACTGAGCGGTGGTGGTTCTTTTTGTGCTGGATGGCAGAGGTTTCCAATTGGTATGACGGGGGACAAAACGTTGGAAGAACATTGGATCAAAAAGACTGGAAATTGAGCTGTACATGGAGCTTGATTAGCCACTCGTAGTTGCTGCTCCAGTACCGATAAATCAGCTACACTGAAACAAGGAACCAATGAGATTAGTTCTCGAAACTAACAGGAACAGATATCAATAGGTCGGCTCCAAAGGCACGTTCTCCTCCATTTGGGAAATTTGTGCCATCGGAATAGGGCTCGTCCATTTTTTGGTAAGAATGGCGTCGGCAACGTCAATTTGATGGTTTTCCGGGGATTGGGAAGGAAGTGCTGATGAAATCGCTGAAGAAATCTTCATAAAAAGGACACTGGTACAAATGCTTATTTGTTTTTTTTTTCCTTGATTATTTTGAATCAATATAGTTCCAAACATTTGCAAGAGTGATATTGCTGCTTTGGAAATTTAGTTTGTGGTCCAAAAAAGAAACGAACTTTCTGCCTTAAATTTGAGAACCCCTGCTCTCAAGCATACTTTTTCTAGATTCGGTTTTGGAGGTTCGTGTTTGCTCTGCTGCTGCTGCTTCAGAGTTCTTCTTTTTCGGTCTTGGGGTCATAAAACCGCTAAAACCACTAGACCGAAATGGGGCTCAATTCAGCAGAGTGCAATTTCATCTGAATTTCATTCGGTGGACTTGAAACAGAGACATTCATTCGAATGTTCCTTCTCAACGCTCCCCACCACAGTTAGTACCCCCCTATAAAATGCCACTTTCTTGTCCCTGCTCCCATCCAAGCACAGGGCGGGAAGACCATCACATGGAAGATATGCGCATCTCCGGAATTAATACCAATCACCAATCAACATCAAATCCATTTCTGTCACTTCTCCGGAATGCGCATCGATACGGGCTTCGTTGGCGTCATAGTCGTCATCTCCCACCTCCTCCTCCACTACTGAGGTCACCCAAGTGGATCACAATGGACCAAATGCCGGCACTGAATTATTGAATAAAATGTCATTTCCTGTCAAATATTGAAATGCGCTCGGGTGCAGCATTTTCGCCCAATGCGGACAGTTTTTACAATTTAGCACAATTCCCCGTCTTTTCCCACTGGACAACAGAGCGCAGAGCGGCCAACGACGACCAACCAAGTGTCCCTGCCTGAGCGAGAAGCACAAGGGATCCATTTTCCCATCAAACATCACTGTTTAATTTAACGTTTATTATCTCCGTTGTCCTGTCTCACACTCTCTCGGCGCTGTGTGCCATACCGGTTTGGATGGGCGGACGGACGGCCGGATCGGATCGTCGCCTATCGCCGTTTGCCAAATATGATTCAATTGATATGATGGCGAGTGACCCTTCTTGCGCCCCCACCTGACGACCGTCATCGTTATCTCCTACCGACGACGGACGGTCGGCGAAGTCCATTCTCAATGGCATTTCAATTTTCGGAAGGCACCACGATTCAATTTGTTCATTAAACACTTTGTCAATTGGACTGTGAGTTTCGGGGGTGGAATATTATATTGTCAGCGTTTCGGAGGGAGCAGGATGGTGGGGTTAATCCTATTGAAAAGGAAATTGAATATCGTTTCGTAATAAGCAGAGGTACGATTAATCAAATCAAAGAGCAGCTCTCTGGTAGGTCCTGAAGTGAAACTGTGGTGTACTGGAGTTTCGCCATCCAAAGTAACCATTGCATTGAAAGTTCAATTAGTTTCAGGGCATGTCTAGGGCGGTTTCATGACAACTATCAAACATCAAAGATTTAGTTCAAGCTTTATAAGTCTAAGAATATCCTCAAAATCCAGTATCAGTAGAATATGGCATGCGGTTCTTAAAATGTGTGATCTTAGCTTTTCCCATGAATTCTTATCTTCTGGAAATTTCTTCGACTCTTTCGGTATTTCCGTTGAAAATTGACTCGGTAAATCTTGAGGAGTTTCCCTTATTATTTCCTCCAACCCTTTCTTTCTTTAGAAATTCCTAAGCAGTTCCTTTGTTAATTTAATTGATAAAAATTTTCATATTTCCATTCGGAAGATTCTTTGAATCCGACGTAAATTCCCCTGGATTTATTTTTAATTTATTTAGGATGTGCTTTTCAAAATTTGGGGCTGCAAAACGGTGAGTCGATAAGGAGAGCGTCCAATATAGCTCTGGTCCTCACAAGTTCCTACCTCATGCTTCCACGGGTCAAACGATGACAAAGACCGCCAGCTAAGAGTTGTGTGCTTAGCTGGTAGCGCAGCCTGGGCACTGTTGTCCTTCTGACTTCAGCTAGATTGAGGAGGTACGATCCGAGTGTCTGTTCACCAAGGAGGTGCGGCTCAAACAGCGTCTGTTCTGGCATCCAGCGGCTGAGTAAGAAACGCTGCACCACGCCCAGCTAGATCCAAGGTGGTAGCCCCATCAGCGTGGTCGTCCCAGTGTTGGTTGGGACGTTAAACAGAACTGGCACGATGGCCCTCCGGCGAGACAGGAGTGTTGGCGTAGGCCCAATAAGCCACCCGTAAAAATCCCCATTGCGAATAACATAGGAGAAAATACGACTCGATACAATCGGCAAAGACCCACGCGACGAAATAAGGACTACGATTGGAAACTTGGAACATGGAATTGCAAGTCACTAGGTTTCGCAGGATGTGACAGGATAATCTACGACGAACTACATCCCCGCAACTTCGACATCGTGGCGTTGCAGGAACTTTGTTGGACTGGACAGAAAGTGTGGAAAAGCGGGCATCGAGCGGCTAGCTTCTACCAAAGCTGTGGCACCACTAATGAACTGGGAACAGGATTTATAGTGTTGGGCAAGATGCGACAACGTGTGATCGGGTGGCAGCCGATCAACGCAAGGATGTGCATGTTGAGAGTTCAGGGCCGTTTCTTCAACTACAGCATCATCAACGTCCACTGCCCACACGAAGGGAGACCCGATGACGAGAAAGAAGCGTTCTACGCGCAGTTAGAGCAAACATATGATGGTTGCTCGCCGCGTGACGTGAAAATCGTTGTCGGCGACATGAACGCGCAGGTAGGAAGGGAGGAAATGTACAGACCGGTAATCGGGCGAAACAGCCTGCACGCCGTATCGAATGATAACGGCCAGCGATGCGTAAACTTTGCAGCCTCCCGTGGTATGGTAGTCCGAAGCACCTTCTTTCCCCGCAAAGATATCCACAAAGCCACCTGGAGATCACCCGACCACCAAACAGAAAACCAAATCGACCACGTTCTAATCGACGGTAAATTCTTCTCGGATATAACCAACGTCCGCACATACCGCAGTGCGAATATAGATTCGGATCACTACTTAGTCGCTGTATGCATGCGCTCAAAACTTTCGACAATTATCACCACGCGTCGAAGTCGAACGCCGCGGCTCAACATCGAGCAACTTCGTAACGTAGAAGTGGCTCAAGACTACGCGCAGCAGTTAGCAGTGGCCCTACCAACGGAAGAGCAGCTTGGCGCAGCTACACTTGAAGATGGCTGGAGGGACATCCGATCCGCCATAGGCAGTACCTCGGCTACAGCACTAGGCTTCGCGACTCCGAATCACAGAAACGACTGGTACGACGGCGAATGTGAACAGTTGAAAAACGAGAAGAATGCAGCATGGGCGAGAATGCTGCAACACCGTACGAGAGCGAATGAGGCACTACAAACAGGCGCGGAACAGGCAGAACTCAGTCTTCCGGATGAAGAAGCGCCAGCAGGAAGAACGAGATCGCGAAGCGATGGAAGAGCTGTACCGCGCTAAGGACACGCGAAAGTTCTACGAGAAGCTGAACCGCTCGCGCAGAGGCTTTGTGCCACAAGCCGACATGTGCCGAGATAATCACGGGAATATTCTCACGAGCGAGCGTGAGGTGGTCGAGAGGTGGCGGCAGCATTACGATGAGCACCTCAATGGCGACGTTGCAAGTACCGAAGGTGGCGTGGTAACAGATCTAGGAGTATGTGCACAGGACGAAAGACTTCCGGCCCCTGACCTTCAAGAGATTGAGGAGGAGGTTGGCCGGTTGAAAAACAACAAAGCCGCTGGAGCAGATCAACTACCAAGCGAGCTTCTTAAATACGGTGGAGAAGCACTGGTGAGAGCACTACACTGGGTCATTACCAAGATTTGGGAGGAGGAAGTATTACCGGAGGAATGGATGGAAGGTATCGTGTGTCCCATCTACAAAAAGGGCGACAAGTTGGATTGCGGAAACTACCGCGCGATCACACTACTGAGCGCTGCCTACAAGATACTCTCATAAATTTTATGCCGCCGTCTATCACCGATTGCAAGAGAGTTCGTGGGGCAATATCAGGATTCATGGGTGAACGCGCTACAACGGACCAGATGTTCGCCATCCGCCTGGTGTTGCAGAAATGCCGCGAATACAACGTGCCCACACATCACTTGTTCATCGATTTCAATTCGGCGTATGATACAATCGATCGAGAACAGCTATGGCAGATTATGCACGAATACGGATTCCCGGATAAACTGATACGGTTGATCAAGGCGACGATGGATCGAGTGATGTGCGTAGTTCGAGTATCAGGGACACTCTCGAGTCCCTTCGAATCTCGCAGAGGGTTGCGGCAAGGTGATGGTCTTTCGTGCTTGCTGTTCAACATTGCTTTGGAGGGTGTAATAAAAAGAGCGGGGATAAACACGAGTGGGACGATTTTCACGAAGTCCGTTCAGCTGCTTGGTTTCGCCGATGATATTGATATTATTGCTCGTAAATTTGAGACGATGGCGGAAACGTACATCCGACTAAAGAGGGAAGCCAGGCGAATCGGATTAGTCATTAATGTGTCGAAGACAAAGTACATGATGGCAAAGGGCTCCAGGGAGGAATCACCGCGCCCGCCACCCCGAATTCATATCGACGGTGATGAAATCGAGGCGATTGAAGAATTCGTGTACTTGGGCTCACTGGTGACCGACGACAACCACACCAGCAGAGAAATTCAGAGGCGCATTGTGGCAGGAAATCGTGCCTACTTTGGACTCCGCAGAACTCTACGATCGAATAAAGTTCGCCGTAACACGAAGTTAACCATCTACAAAACGTTGATTAGACCGGTCGTCCTCTATGGGCACGAAACATGGACCCTACGTGCAGAGGACCAACGCGCCCTTGGAGTTTTCGAACGGAAGGTGTTGCGTACCATGTACGGCGGAGTGCAGATGGAAGACGGGACTTGGAGAAGGCGAATGAACCACGAGCTGCATCAGCTGCTGGGAGAACCAACCATCGTCCATACCGCGAAAATCGGGAGGCTACGGTGGGCGGGTCACGTCATCAGGATGTCGGATAGCAACCCGACTAAAATGGTTCTCGAGAGTCATCCGACCGGTACAAGAAGACGTGGAGCGCAGCGAGCTAGGTGGGTCGACCAAGTGGAGGACGATCTGCGGACCCTACGCAGAGTGCGGAACTGGAGACAAACAGCCATGGACCGAGTGGAATGGAGGCGGCTACTATGTACAGCAGAGGCCACCCCGGCCTTAGCCTGACCGGTAAGGTAAGTTTTCAAAATTTGGGATACTTTTTAACGAAATAAATCTCAATGTAAAAGAATTTTCAAAAACCAAGTTAATTCCTAAAGAAGCTTCTAATGGAATGTTCACGGTGTGGCTTCGGAGTCAGTTTGGCTTTCTACTCCGCAGAATCATTACCTGTTTTGCGGCTTACTTGGTTAGAATGTCAGTCTAGCAATTACGGATTCATGGGTTCAAATCCCACCAGAACGCATTTTTTTCACAAAGGCAGCATCCATTTATTACGTAACGCTAAAATCAACATTTCTCAACCCCCCTCCCCCCTCCGTAACGCTTTTTTGTATGAAAACCCGAATTTTTTTGTATGGACCGTAACGCTCGGTCATACTCCCCTCCTCCCTGTAGAGCGTTACGTAATTTGTGGATGGCGCCACATTGAATCTCTCAATTAGCAACATTTCTTGCCTTCTAATTATAAGTTTTTCCCTATAGCTTCTAGAACTTTACAAAAAAATACATGTTCGTGGTTAAGTGGTTAAAACACCCTTAAGGATTATCGAACGAATTTCCGAAGGAATACCAAAACAATTTTGAAGGCAATTCTGAAGGAACTGCGAAGGATCGCCCACATTTAGTGCAGCCATGGTAAATTCAGAGCAGGTTACTTAAAGTACCCTCATTTATACGCTCCCCGTACTGGTACGTCCCCATGGAAATAACGTCAATATTGTGCCTAAATAAGTTTTATTCCAGGGAAACCCCTCCAGGTTTTTTTTGCATTCTTTTATTCAGAACTTATCCCAGAAAGAGCATTCTAACAGAAGTTCCTTTTCGGCGAGCGTTTAGCAAGAGTTATTGCAAAGATTCCATCGACAATTATTTTGGAATGTTTGTCTGTAGAAAATCCTCTTGAAATATTATCGGAAATTACTTTAGGAATTTTAATTTGGGATTTCTTCTAAATTTTTACTTGAAGCTTCTCGAGAAATTCTTTTATGACTTTTTTTCTAAGAAGATTTCTTAAAAAGGTGCATGTTATTCATGGAGGTTCAGGATTTTTTCCAGACATTCCTTTATGGTTTATCTCCAAAATTTTATATTTTTCCCAGAAACTTCTTTAGATATTATTTTTGGAAATTCTGCTGGTTGATTCCTTTATGTTATAATCCTTATATTTAAGGATTCTTCCAGGTATATATTTGTTTATTCCTTTTAAAAACTCCCTAGTATTCTGGAAATTCCTCGTTTAGTTTCTCCAAAAAAATCTCCAGATACCAGAAATTACACGGCCTTTTTCAAGCCTTTTTCTTGGGATTCTTTCAGAAATTTAATCGGTGATGCTTCAGTTATATCTACGAAGAACCTCATCAATTCCTACAGAATCTATTCCTTGTCATTTTTTTTTTAAGAAAATCGTCTATGATTTCCCGGGTTCTCAAGTTTTTCCAGCTATTATTTCAAAGATTTATTCATATATATATACATATTTTTTTCATAAATTTCTTCAGTTGTTCGCTAAAGAATTCTTATATGATATTTTCTTGTTTCTGAAACATACTTTTTTTTTAATATCTCACTTCAGGGATTTTTATATACTACTTAGAAATTGTATAACAAATTATTTTTTCTTGGAAGTTTATGCTGCATTTTCTGCAAACATAAATCTAGAGATATTTTCAGAAATTCCTCAACAGATTTCGTCACCAATCCCTGCAAAAATGTTCAGAAGTTTTTTTTTTTTTTTTTCTTAAATGAGTTTTTTAGAAAGTCTTCCAGACATTCATCCAGAAAATGTTCTAGACATTCTTCAGACTTCAGAAGTTGCTTCAGGATTGTTTTTCTTCAGAACATTTTAGGAATATTTTCTTGAAACCTTCAATGGCATCAATAGGAGTTTTTAAAAGAATTTTTTTTTAATTCTCCAGGTATTTCTATACAAATTTCTTCATGAATTTTTACAAGAGTTTTTACATTTTTTTCTGCAAAATTTTACAAACTTCTGAAAAAAAAATCCCTTGAAGAATATCTGAAGTAATTCCCGCTAAAATCTCTGAAGGAATCCCAGGAGATAATTCTGATGGAACCGCAGGGGTAATTTTTAAAATAATCTTTGCAGAAATTTCTGCTGTAGCCCTTAAAGGAATCCCAGCAGAAAATTCTGAATGATTTCCTGGTGACTTTTCCGAAGGATTTTTTAAACGAATTCCAAGCAAATCTGGAGGAAACATTGGAGTAATTTCTTAAGAAATCTCTAGAAGATCTTCTGAAGCAACCGTTGAAGGTGCTTCTGATAAAAAAATATTCGGTCCGAACTCCTGCAGTTATTTAATATTAATATTTTGGAATCCAATTCTGGAAAGGAATCCATTGAAGATTTCTTGAAGAAATCCTTTGGCAAATTTTTGTAGGAATCTCGAAAAGAATTTCTGCAAGAATTTCCAACGAAATTTCTAAAAGAATCCCTGGACGAATTTCATACAGAAGCACTGGATAAATTTCGTGGACGTGGAAGATTTTCTAAATAAATTGAGGGGCCCATATGCAAAGGGGTGTAGGTGCCCATTTTTCCGAATTTGAGCTGAGCATATAAAAAAATTAGTCAGATTTCAAGCTTTCAGGAACTTTTTTAAGATTATATTAACGATGATTAGAAGAATTACAATAATTCGTAGAAAATGAGTCGTTTGTATGAAATGAAAAATTGATGATAAACTTTAAACCTCAGTTACTCTAAAGTGGGGTTTTGTTCCTTACATCCCTTTGCATTTAACCCCCTCAATTATTGGAGGAATTTCTGGATGAATCTCAATCTTTCGTTTTTTGGAAGCAAACGCTGTAAGCATTTAAGGAATACGTTGATCATTTTCTGGAAGAATTCATGTACGGATTTCTAAAATAATCTACTCATAAATGTCTGAGGATGCTTAGGGAAACGTTTCTAGGGGAACACTTGAAGAAATTTCTGAAGGGTCCAAGAGGAAATTCTAAAAGAAATTCCGAGTGAAATTTTAGAGGAGTTTCTGAGACAATCCATGGAAGATATACTCAAAGGACATGCTGGAAAAAATCGTGGAAGTTTTTCTGAAAAGAGTTATTGGAAAATTTTCTAAAGGAAGCCGTGGAGCAATTACGGAAGGAATCCAAAGAGAGTTTTTTGAAGGGGTTTTTAAATTAATGAATTAATGATCTCTGAAACATACTGGAAAAAAACTTGTAATTAGAAGGCACAAAATGTTGCTAATTGACAAAATGGGAGATGAAATTTGTGAAAAAAAAAATCGCGTTCTGGTGGGATGCAGAGGTATGCAGAGTGCGAGAGTTAGTCTCGCAAAAAATCATAAAAACAATTCGCTCTCACTTGTAGTTAGTTGGCACAAACGCGAGTGTGTTGTGGATTGGCATCTAAGCCGAAAGAGAGATGGGTTTGTGAAAAAGAAGTGTTCACGGTGTGGCTTCAGAGTCAGTTTGGCTTTCTATTCCGCAGAATTATTAGCTGTTTTATGGCTTAGTTGATTAAAGTGCCGGTCTAGCGAATACGGAGTCTTGAATTCGTATCTCACTGAACGCAATATTTTGCACAAATTCAAATGAATTAGCAACATTTCGTGCCTTCCAATTACAAGTTTTTCCAACTTGTTCTTGAATAAATTTCTAGTTTGAATTCTATTTAACGGCTTTTTTCTGCTGAAAGCTACTTCACTTCTGGGATTTTCCTGAGATGGTGATTGAATTTAGTTCTATCTATAGAAGTTCTTGCTAGGACAACAGAAATGTCAAACGATGTATTCAACTTTACAACTACAGGTCGGACTCGATTATCCGGAGTCGGGTTCTGGCGCTTCCCAAGATAATATCTCGCAAACGGAATGCTGTAAGAAGCTGAAATTTCGACTGATCACTCATCAAAGTAGGCTTGACAAAATGTCAAAATTTCAGCTTCTTGCAGCTTTCTTTTTGCGAGATATTATTTTGGGAAGCACCAGCACCCGACTCTGGATAGTCGAGTCCGACCTGCATATCCAAAATGTGTGCAAGTAGGGACAGTTTTCTAATTATGGCTATGGCTATGGTTTTCACCCTTTAACGATGTAAATCAACAAGATTTTTTTTGTAAATGGCAGATCACTTTCATAAAAGATGGATGCACTCATTTAAGCTCCACATTTTGCTCAAATTATGGTAGAAATAAATCATTTTCCTTTACCAGTTATAGCTGATCCCATAAGGAATGCATGCAAATAGTGCGAAAAGGAACCAAAGTTAAAAAATGTTACCATAACTGATACAGGGTTCCTGTCATTGGCACACGCAGTAATAAATACAAAAATTAGTTTTGGCTCCGTTTCTATACTTTTCCTATAAAGTATGGAAACTAAGCTATCTTTCAACATCTTGATGACATTCATTGGTTTTATCGTTATTTCTGTACAGATAGTTTTCCTTAGGTAGTGTCGAAATTTATTCATGATTTTAGGCTATGATTTGAATTTATTTTATTATATTAATTTATCCCTGTATGAAACAATAAATTCATGGAAAAAGTTTACGAATGAATCTTCGATAGACTTTTTTCAAGACTCATTAGTGGAATTTCTCAGATATTACTACATATAATACAAGACGCTCTTCCGCCTTTTCAAAGCTATTTTTAACGATTACGAATTGGAGCGCAAATAGTAAATAGAAAAGTGGAAGTTCATCTTTCGTGGGCGCATACACTCCCGTTCAAAAGTTTGGGGTCACCCCCTCAAAAACATGTCATTTTTTTAGGCCCATATCTCTGCCAATTTGCATCCGATTTCAAAACCCTAGATTTCATTCAAAAGATAATAAGTCAAAGAAACTTTGAACATGATTTAAAAGAAACTTTTTCAAAAAATTTTGTATGTAAACTTAACCCAAAGTTGCCAAATTTTCTAAAAAATGAATATAAACTTACGGCAGTGTCGCTGGAAGTTGGGTCGACCAAATTTTAAGATGAGAGCGGTAATATGACCCATTTTCTATTAGCTTTCAACTGCTTTTTACAGAACTTAGCTAAAAAATCTAGAAAAAAAGTTATTAAGTAAATTAATCCTTGATGTCATCGACCAAAAGTTTGGGGTCACCCCTCAAAATGCTGTATCGGCCAAAAGTTTGGGGTCACTATCGTAAAACATGGAAAAGTGATTTGTTGATATCTTTGTCATCTTTCATTCAATTTTAATTCTTCTTGGCTTATTTGAAACAAAATGAATGATACTTACTGCATAGACATTGAACCACACATATTTGTTGAAATTTACATATTAAAACTTAACGTGAAGTTGCCTCATTTTTTGAAGCGTGGTAAAATGTTCTAACTTTACATAACATGTTTATATACAAAAATCGTTAAATACGTTAAGTTGAAGACATCAAACGTAAATTTAGTTAATTATCTTTGAAATGAGCCAAAAATAATTAAAATTGAACAATAGATGACGAAGATATCACCAAATCACTTTTCCATGTTTTACGAAAGTGACCCCAAACTTTTGGCCGATACATCATATTGCGGGGTGACCCCAAACTTTTGGTCGATGACATCAAGGATTAATTTACTTAACAACTTTTTTTCTAGATTTTTAAGCTAAGTTCTGTAAAAAGCAGTTGAAAGCTAATATAAAATGGGTCATATTGCCGCTCTCATCTTAAAATTTGGTCGACCCAACTTCCAGCGACACTGCCGTAAGTTTATATTCATTTTTTAGAAAATTTGGCAACTTTGGGTTAAGTTTACATACAATTTTTTTTGAAAAAGTTTCTTTTAAATCATGTTCAAAGTTTCTTTGACTTATTATCTTTTGAATGAAACCTAGGGTTTTGAAATCGGACGCAAATTGGCGGAGATATGGGCCTAAAAAAATGACATGTTTTTGAGGGGGTGACCCCAAACTTTTGAACGGGAGTGTATATATCGAAAAAAAAAAAATGAGGGCACTCGTACTGGGAGTTTTTTATCTCAGGTTACTCGTTACTCAGTAAGTAACTTGGAGCAATATTGATTCTCGAAGATGCATCCGGAAAAGTTACTGTTGAAATTAAAAAAAAAACGAAAAAGTTTCAAAAGACACTCCAAAAAGAATTCCAAAAGAAATCTTGAAGGAATAGCCCGATTAAATCCGGAAGGAATTTCCGATGGTATTTTTTGGAACTGCCGAGGTAATTCCCCTCAGAAAGTTTCAAATACGCAAAGTTTCCTACGAAATTGCAGAGAACCAATAGCATAGCAAAGCATGAATAGTTGTTGAAACAACTTTTGACCCCGGGAGTCGAACGCGCCGGCCCAGAAGGAGCCGAGCCTAAGCCCCAAGCTGCTGGTCCAGCCAACGGCAGCTTCCGGGGTGGGCTCACAAGGCCTCTTTTGACTCCCGGTTTCCAGGGCGTTTCGGATGGGGGAGTTTTCGGTGGGGTTTGACCTAAAAAGTGATTCGAATTACGTACAGATTTATTAACTTCTGAAGAGGGCGTTGCGCAGTGGCTGGTGGAGCGACGGAACACGGATCCCGTCCATCATGTCGCCGGCCGGTTTACGGTTACCGTAGAGCGGTACAGGGTAGGCGAGCGGAGTGCGACGTTCTTCTGCGCCGTCGGTGATGCGGGCGTCCAGCTGATGCTAACAGGGCCGTCGTTAGGGTCCCCGACGGCGACCAGGTGAACACCGGGGGAGGGGGGGGGAGGGGTTGGGGGTGTTGGTGGCTTGGTTTGAGGGTGAATCTCGTCCTAGGTTTCCCCGAAGGCGCGTTGGTAAACTCTTCGTTTGCCGGGCGGGACAACCTTGAGGTGCCAGGCGGAGGTGATCGGACGATGGACCGGGGACCGGGGTCGATCCGGAGGTTTGGCGAGGTGATCGACGATTGGCCGAGGAGCGGCGCGGCCGGCAGGCCGTAGCGGTTCAGCAAAATAACTGCCCACGTGATCTCTGCGTGTCGTCCGACTCGGAGGTGCTTCGCTCAGTCCGGTGGTCGTGGTATTCTGACCGGACAAACCGATCGACGATAAGGTGAGCAGCGAAGGAATGTCCGCCGGTGCCGGCGGGTTGTCTTGGGCTAGCGGCTGCTACAGCCCATCCACCGTACAAAATTCACTTCTTCACCCACGAGGCTGAAATAACTGCCCAGATCGGAGGTCCAAACGTGGTAACACCGATCTACCGAATCTGGCACTTCTGCCTCCAAGCACGAGTCGCGATTAACTGCCTCCGAACACTTCTTGTCGACACCTGGCAGACCCATCGCCAGATGTTCTCTTCGGCTTTCTGTCAACGCTCTGTCTTTCCGCCCCCATCGCCGCATGCTTCAGGCGGTTGCTGGGAACTCACCACCTCTTAATTGCGCGTTGGCGTAACGCGGCGCGCATTGAATCGATACGCACGACGCCCACTCTTCGAATCGACCGTTGGAGTAAGGGGCCATCCATAAACCACGTGGTCACTAGGGGGGGAGGGGGGGGGGGTCAACCAAAAGACCACGAAAAGCCACGGAGGGGGTGGGGGGGTTGCGACCAAACCACGTGGTTTTTTTATTTGGTATTTAATTTTTCCTGTCTGTTCCAAAAGCATAAAATCAGTTTTTATTCGACTGACTAGGTTGATTTTTCCTGTTCACAGCATGAAAAATTGTGATGTCCATTTAACCCTCCTTTGGCATTAGGGTCATTTTTGACTCAATCCGTACACTACGCCAGCGAGCTGTTCCCAACGTGATGCAAAAGGAAGGTTAAAGTCCGTACAAACAAACCACCTGTATCTTACGAAAAACAAAATAACATAGGAAAAGGTCGAGCACTGAGAATAAAGACATTTAATGCAGTTTAGCCTCCCGTCAGGCGCGCGGTTGGCTACCACCGCTAGTACCACGCTGATGCAGAGTACAAAAGCGAGTTTTTAAGTGTTGTTCAAAATACAAAAAAATGAGAAAAATCTAAGAAACTTTTACTTTAATTTTGCATACCTTTCCGCTTTTTTTCTTAAGAATACTTGAAAGTTGCATAATCCCAGCTAATCTAAGTACATGTTCACAAGGTCAGGTCAGGTACAAGGTCCAGTTTACCTAAAATTCTATGTCACATATTTCTCTTCTAGCAGAAACAAAATAATATGAATACATAGATTCAGGAAAGGAAAAATTCGGGTGATTTTATTGATGATAAAGACTACCCAACTATTATGATACTACTGAACATCTCCAGCTAACGTGGCTGATCACCAAATCAGACTAAATCTTTACAGATCATTTATTGAATGTTTATCTTTTTGCAGATCTCTCGTTTACATTTTTCAAAAGCTGCCTCCTTTTTTTGAGGCTGTGGCTGTCTGTCATCCTTGTAAAAATTCCAGCTACTTTCTTGCAGCGAAATTTAAGACGTATTTTTTTTCTTTGGCCGCAGGGATTTGTCGTGTCTCTCTCCAAACAAGTATTTTTGTTATTGATTGAATTGCATTTCACTCTTTGTTTGCCTTGCATAAATGCGTATTTTGTGTGGCAAGCACAATGATACACAGATACACTATGCTGTTACTGCATTGTTGATGTGTTTTATGTATTTTGTCAAAAAAAAATCGCATATAAAAAAACCACGTGGTCACCCCCGGGGGGGGGGGGGGGGGGGTCAGCCTGAAACCACGCAAGACCACGGTGGGGGAGGGGGGGGTCTAAAATCTAGGAAAAAATGACCACGTGGTTTATGGACAGCCCAACTATACAATCGTTTCCCTACATTCCCCCACTATAAGCACTAAGTTGCCGTTCGGTAACATTGTACATCGTTACAAAGATTAGTATATAGATTGGTATTGTATATTTCGCTACTATCTACAACAAGCCCGTGCACAAGGGGGGGGGTGGGTTTTGGGTGTTAAACCCCCTCCATTGCCGACGCTCCTTACACTAGGCGCCCCTCCGCCTTTTGCCAAATTTGGGAAGAACCCCTCCCTTGGCGCCACTTCTGTGCACTGGCCTGATCTACAATAACATGGACTCACTCATCTTCACACACCTGACCCAATCCTTGCAAGCATTTCATAATTTTTATTATCAACTTAGAAAGCTTCCGAGACTGAAACGACTTGCAATAGATGATAAGATGGCGAAACAAGCCAACAAAGAAATATAGTAATACATCAAAACAGTGTACAAATAATAATCGGAACGACCTCACCAAGTTTCGTATCATCGGACGAGCGAACCCCATGTCTATCGCGATCGATTAGCTGCGATGCTCATCTTATACAGGAGGATGCATGCACAGAAAAGAACTACACAATACTCGGGATTGCAGAAAGGAGTTGAGGCTCAAATGAGAATTGTATATAATCCAAAACTGAAAAATCACTTTCATCCAGAATGACGATAAAGAGAACAAAACCAGCGTGTTCGATTGTTATAATTGAATAAATAAACAATCCGACATTCTTATTTTCTTCGATTTGTGGATCGATTTGGGAAAAAGTGCTTTTAGTTCTGAAACACTTGCCCATTTCAATTGAGCTTTGGGAAGAAATAGCCGGAGAAAATTATAATGTAATTGTCATGTAATATCTTATAGGAATTTTTAAAAGAATTGCAGAAGAGAAAAAAAATATAACTTTAAGAAAATTTTGAATAAAATTGAAAAAGTATTTCCAAATAAAAACAAAGGATTTTTAATGAGAATTGTTCAAAGAATTGCTTAAGACATTTTCGATGGAAATGGTCGCAATAACCGATATAATCAAATACTGAATGAATTCTCAAAAAAAAAAATATCGAAGGGAATTCCTGAAGGGATTTTCGAAAAAAAATTGATTTCTTCACGAGAACTGTCAAAGAAATTGGTTGAGGAATTACCGAAAAAAAAACAACGTAATTGCCTGAAAATTGCATAAAATAATTTCCGAAGAAATTTCTGAGAATGAAATGTAGGTACATTGGTTTTCCAAATGATGTGCTGAATCAACTAACAAAGGAATTGCCGAAGTAGTTTTCAAATCTATTACCGAAAAAAAATCTGTGGAATTCCCAGAAATGTTTTAAATTATTACAATTTCCCTAGAAATTTGCAAAAAGATTTCCTGAAAAACATAAAAAATCTGTTTTGCAGATGATTGGGGTCTCCAGTTAGCCTAGTGGTGTTCATGGCGATGGCACAAATTTCCCGAATGGAGGAGAACGTGCCTCTAGAGCCGACCTACTGATACCTGATACCTGATAGCCTAGTGGTCAAGGCTATGGATCGCCAATCCGGAGACGGCGGGTTCGATTGCCGTTCCGATCGGGAAAATTTTCTCGACTCCCTGGGCATAGTGAATTATTGTGCTTGCCTCACAATATACAAATTCATGCAATGGCAGGCAAAGAAAGCTCTTCAATTTATAACTGTGGAAGTGCTCAAAGAACACTAAGTTGAAGTGATGCAGGTCAAGTTCCAGTGGGAACGTAGAGCCATAAAGAAGAAGAAAAGGATAAGCCAGAGAGATTTATTCTGGCCTAATTCAAGAATCAGGCTTAGTCGCTGTGGACATCAAATGTCAACTAATGAAAGGTACTTTTTTTCTTCTTTTTTCTCATTTAAATATTTCAATTCTTTCTACAGATCATAAATTAGTTTAATGGCGACCCCACGTCTTCTTTCCAGAAAAAAAAACACCCATCAGACTATTAAGTAGCAACTTCCCTCTCCAAGCAGGCATAACATCACGCAGAGCTCCCCTTTTTTACCTGTTCTCACTTCAATTTTACGACCCCGGGAAAGAAAGGATTCCCTTCACGCCTGGAGTGCACAGTGGCAGACCCTCATCCAGCAGTGAAAGCTAATCGACGAAAAAATGGCAAAATTGTTTCCCTCTTCGCGGACGCTTCCGCCCACCACCCCGAGGCTCAAAATTGTTACAATGAAAGCGAACCGGGGAGGCAACATTGAAATTTTATGCTTATAAGACAAACGACTGAAATTGACGGAAATCTGCCGAGGTTGATGAAAAATTCGATACAAATTATCCGACACTCCCTCCGATCGGCGCACAACGAGAGTGAGAAGGAGCGTCATCAATTCGACAGCAGCGATGATGACGACGACTCCCACTCACCCTTTCATATCAGCTCAAAACGAACGATGGTAGTGTGGTGATCAAAAACCGATATCGTGCCGTTTGTTTGTTTCGCGCGCGCATGAAAAATGAAGTGTCTGTCTAGCTGTCGGTAAATATGCACGAGCTTGTTTTAGAATTTTCATAACCACTTTGTTAGTGCTCCACCGTTCTCAATGCAGCATGTCACAGTGAAACCCAAAAATAAAATATAGAAAAAAAAAGTGCTGGTTTAATTCGGGAAGCCTGGTCACAATTTGTGGCAAGGGTTTTGGCGAAATCGGTTGGTAAGGGAAGTGGACCAGCAGACGAGTGCTTCGGTGAAATGGGGATGTCGCTCTTCCGCTGTGTTATGATGTATGATAAATCGGGTGTTTATTCATTCATATCGGCTGAAAGCCAGCGCTTAGAATGATGGATTTTAGCCAATAAAATTTTAAGTTTGTTAGCTTCTTTTCAGTGACTATATGGTAAAGTAATTAAAGTGACTTCCTGAGAAATTATTTGCAAGAAAAATCTTACGGTGGTAGGATTATACATTGTTTTGTTTATTATGACACGCGTTTTTTTTGTCTTCTCAGTTTAGTACATTTGCTCTGTCTGTTTGCTTTTCCTTAGTATTTTGTCATTCTGATTATCATTATTTGTCTTCTTTATCTTTTTTGTTAACATATTTCAGATTCATCTGTTTATATGTTTCTCGTGTTTTTTTTTTAAATTTAATCTGTTCATTAAAAATCATTATTCTCTGCTAAATATATTCACCTTTTCATCTATTCTGATTGTGTTTCCAATTTCATTGTTCTCACTGATTTGTTTGTTCCCAGGTACTCAGTTCATCTTGTCTTCTCCATTTTCCCGTCTTCCTTGACAACACTCAATGTTAACAAACATCTTAACTAAGCATGATTTGAACCTTGCTGTTTACAGTTTAGCTCAGTGCATCATAGTAACGGTCTTTTACGATCATCAAAATGTTTGAGCACGTGTCAGAGCAACTTTATCTTTGCTCTGACCGATTTGCTCACGAAACTTCCAGTATGGTCCAATAGTGAAAGCAATACCCGTCGTCCACTTATGAAGTGTCAAATACTCTTGTAGATGGTATTAAATAAATTGCCTGGTCTGGAACCACTCCATCGTTGTCGATTCGAGTCCAAAACCGAAAACCAGTGGACCAGAACGACTCCATCCGCCCTTGAAGGAACTTTGATACTTCTCTTCGATGAAGGTGGCGATTGCTGGTTGCAACGATGGTCTCGTCGATGTTTAAGTTCCTACTCCAAACCGAGAAGGTGCAGTATTCTTGCAATTTATTGTGCTCACATGAACGCAACTTCGTGCAAGAGTGACAGCAAATGGTCGAGGATGTGAATGGCAGCTCTTTCTCTATGATGGGGTGCTCCATTTTGTTACTGCCGTGTGGCAAGGAATACATCTTGTTACTTGAGTAAATTGTAAGATTCATGAAACGTGTGTTTATTTAGGAGGTTGGCTAGATTATTTGAAGAAATATTTCAAATTTATTTATCCCCACAAGTCCGAGTATTCCAACCGATTTAAGTCTTCCCTGTTTTCTCTGTCTTCTCTGTCTTCTCTGTCTTCTCTGTCTTCTCTGTCTTCTCTGTCTTCTCTGTCTTCTTTGTCTTCTCTGTCTTCTCTGTCTTCTCTGTCTTCTCTGTCTTCTCTGTCTTCTCTGTCTTCTCTGTCTTCTCTGTCTTCTCTGTCTTCTCTGTCTTCTCTGTCTTCTCTGTCTTCTCTGTCTTCTCTGTCTTCTCTGTCTTCTCTGTCTTCTCTGTCTTCTCTGTCTTCTCTGTCTTCTCTGTCTTCTCTGTCTTCTCTGTCTTCTCTGTCTTCTCTGTCTTCTCTGTCTTCTCTGTCTTCTCTGTCTTCTCTGTCTTCTCTGTCTTCTCTGTCTTCTCTGTCTTCTCTGTCTTCTCTGTCTTCTCTGTCTTCTCTGTCTTCTCTGTCTTCTCTGTCTTCTCTGTCTTCTCTGTCTTCTCTGTCTTCTCTGTCTTCTCTGTCTTCTCTGTCTTCTCTGTCTTCTCTGTCTTCTCTGTCTTCTCTGTCTTCTCTGTCTTCTCTGTCTTCTCTGTCTTCTCTGTCTTCTCTGTCTTCTCTGTCTTCTCTGTCTTCTCTGTCTTCTCTGTCTTCTCTGTCTTCTCTGTCTTCTCTGTCTTCTCTGTCTTCTCTGTCTTCTCTGTCTTCTCTGTCTTCTCTGTCTTCTCTGTCTTCTCTGTCTTCTCTGTCTTCTCTGTCTTCTCTGTCTTCTCTGTCTTCTCTGTCTTCTCTGTCTTCTCTGTCTTCTCTGTCTTCTCTGTCTTCTCTGTCTTCTCTGTCTTCTCTGTCTTCTCTGTCTTCTCTGTCTTCTCTGTCTTCTCTGTCTTCTCTGTCTTCTCTGTCTTCTCTGTCTTCTCTGTCTTCTCTGTCTTCTCTGTCTTCTCTGTCTTCTCTGTCTTCTCTGTCTTCTCTGTCTTCTCTGTCTTCTCTGTCTTCTCTGTCTTCTCTGTCTTCTCTGTCTTCTCTGTCTTCTCTGTCTTCTCTGTCTTCTCTGTCTTCTCTGTCTTCTCTGTCTTCTCTGTCTTCTCTGTCTTCTCTGTCTTCTCTGTCTTCTCTGTCTTCTCTGTCTTCTCTGTCTTCTCTGTCTTCTCTGTCTTCTCTGTCTTCTCTGTCTTCTCTGTCTTCTCTGTCTTCTCTGTCTTCTCTGTCTTCTCTGTCTTCTCTGTCTTCTCTGTCTTCTCTGTCTTCTCTGTCTTCTCTGTCTTCTCTGTCTTCTCTGTCTTCTCTGTCTTCTCTGTCTTCTCTGTCTTCTCTGTCTTCTCTGTCTTCTCTGTCTTCTCTGTCTTCTCTGTCTTCTCTGTCTTCTCTGTCTTCTCTGTCTTCTCTGTCTTCTCTGTCTTCTCTGTCTTCTCTGTCTTCTCTGTCTTCTCTGTCTTCTCTGTCTTCTCTGTCTTCTCTGTCTTCTCTGTCTTCTCTGTCTGTATTGTCTCTTCTTTGCAAACAATATTGATTATCCATGGGGTTACTTAAAATTTCACCAAATTTAACAAAATGTATTGGCAAACAAAATCAAGAACCAGACAATGAGCTGAATTGTGCTTTCGTAGTCTAAATAAATCAATTGAATATAGAGAATTTGATCCGTCTTAAGAATGTTTTATGCATGCTGGATGTGTTCTTCTGGCTTGGCGCCATGACTCATCGGAGGCATACGAGGAAGGAATGGAAACCTCAGCCACACGTTACCAACCAGTAGTGGTGTGGATGCCGAAGCATGCATGTTTTGTATAACTCTAAGTGAGAATTATTTCGAACATGTACACACATTTACTGCCAGGAATCTGTACCCCGATCTCTGAGCTTCAAGCTCCGTCTGTCTGCCTGTCTGGACGGTACTGGTCCAGTCCGGTAGCAGTGGCAAGCAAAATATTTACTCTCCTTTGGCATCGGTGGTGGTTGGTTATCTTTGCTCCGGCCAGTCAGCCAGAATGTTGGATGATTATGGGAATATTGTTAATAAATTATCATATTATTTATCTATTACTCTCAAGATATGACTGTGAAAAGGGGCTCGCCGACACCTATGCTCATTGTCCGACTGCTCCAATGTCGAGAGGGAGTATGGGGTGCAAGACACTCTCACAGAAACCAACTGTGAATTCTTGGATAGATACTCGAAATCACACTTATAATTTAAGTTAACTGCTCTATTTCAGTGGCGCAATTTATGCTCATTCCCCCTAATTGGAAATGGAAGAAGAATGGGATCATCTTTAACGAATGTATGAGAATGCGAGCAATAATTGGAATCCGACCCCAAAACAATGAGTTATGATAAATAGAATTAGATCGAGATTCCAATCCGGTGGGACTGCCACCAAGAGTTCGGAATTAGTATCAATTATTCATACAATAACGATGCTAACTACCAGACACAGCTTGAAAAATTTCCCACAAACCGAAATCCCCTCAGATGCCACACCATTTGAGGCAAATAAATAGACGTCAATTGATTCGTATAAACATCGAATCAATTTGCTCGCTTGAGATTACACACAGACACGTTCCAACCACCCCAATCCGGGGGAAAGATTCCCCCCAGTAAAAAGCCCCAACAGCAAAACCACACAAACACGTACCCCAACACTTTCCAGATTCCAAAGAAGCATCTTCAGAACTCGCTCACCCTCATCTTTCTCCTTCTAATACGTAGAAGCGCACGGCACGGCACACTCGCAGGGAACATATTTCAGTTTATGATTTATCTAGCCAGCAAAAAACCAAATTTATCTCAATCATGCTCGTTTAGTTTTACCAACCTTCGTCGGTTTCCTTCCCCCGCTACCCTCTGTGGCACCCACACCACAAACCATCAACCCCATTGATCTGGTGGTCTTGGAAGAAATGCGAGTGAGTCAGAACTACAGTCGAAGGAAGGAGCCCTGTGCAGACACGAGTCTGCCTGCATGTAATAACCTTCCTCCGGAACCCGCTGCGGGCTACAACAACAACTTACCAGGCCAGGCCAAGCAAGGCCAGGGTAGGTAGTTCCACACACGGTCTACGGATGGGTGGATTCCGAAACGCATATTCATTGATTTAGATAAATTTATTCATACTTGAAATACGGAGCTAGAGCTGAAGGCTTGGCGGCACTGAGGAGAATCTACCGAGCGAGTGAATGTGCCGATAGATGTGGGCCATGGAGGGAGACAAGATGAAGGAGACTTCTAGAGGCTCGGTCGATGTATGATTTATGACGTGGGGATCGGGTTACTTGAAACGGTTCTTAGAAAGAGTACATTTTCTTCTTAATGGCTTACGTTTTCAATGTAGTGTGTTTGAATGATGCGCCGTCAAAACATTTAATTGCAGTGAAAGCATAGGTTATCGATATGGAGATTCCTTCTAGATGGTTCCCAATAAGGTTTGGAATACTACTTCCAGAAGAATTGGAATGCATTTCACGAAAGAGTTGGAATATTTCTTCCAGACAGGATGAAAAGCAAGGCAAGAATATTTTCCATGCATCATTGGAAGACTTTTTCAGGCGGCAAGAATGGAAGACACCTGCAAGGCAAGACTAGAAAGCTACTTCCAGCTAAGACTGGACGAAATGTTTCCGCCAGGACTCTTCCAGCCTGTACAGGAAAACTTCTTACAGGCAAGACTTGAAGACTTTTCCAAACAAGACTACAATTTCTTCCAGGCAAAACTGAATTTCCAAGGAAGGCTTGCAGGCTTTTTCCAGACAAGACTGGATGGAAGGATCAGGAAACTTCCTGCAGATGAATGCTGGAAGACGTCTTTCAATGAGTGTGGAACTAGCCTATGCTAATAAAGAAAAAAAAAAATAAACAAAAAATTCATTATGGATTTAGGCATTCCTTTTGGTAATTCTACCACAGATTTTTTTCAGTGATTCAGTCAAGATAACTAAAAAAAATCTTTCGGGAGTACCTCCAGGATTTCTTAGGAAATTATTCCGGGAATTGGATTTCTTTAGGGATTTCGTTGGTAATTCCTTCAGGGGTTTTCGAAATTTCCGAAAAATTCTCAGCGGAATCTTTCGGTGATTTTTCGAGAAATTTTTTATGGAATTTAATCATTAACCTTTCCAAGAGCCCCTTCTGGGAATACTTCAGTTTTTTCAGGAAATTTCTCTTGGGATTTCTTTGGAAGTTCTTACAAGGTTTCCTTCAAAAATCCTTCATCGATACATTCGATACATATTGTGAGGATTCCTTACGGAATTCTTATGGAATCTTCTCCAAGAACTTCTCGTGAACACTTCCGTAAAACAGTACATCGTAACATATTGTATAGCTTCTCTCTCTCTCTCTTCTTGGCGTAACGTCCTCATTGGGACAAAGCCTGCTTCTCAGCTTAGTGTTCTATGAGCACTTCCACAGTTATTAACTGAGAGCTTCCTCTGCCAATGACCATTTTGCATGTGTATATCGTGTGGCAGGCACGAAGATACTCTATGCCCAAGGAAGTCAAGGAAATTTCCTTTACGAAAAGATCCTGGACCGACCGGGAATCGAACCCGTCACCCTCAGCATGGTCATGCTGAATACCCGTGCGTTTACCGCCTCGGCTATATGGGCCCCGTGTATATTGTATAGCTTATCCATTGTGAAATGGTATCTCTATGGATTTATCCGAGATTTGTTCCTGGTTTTCAAATAAAAAATAAATAAACCATGGGATCCATGAAGCTTTTCTAATAATTATGCCGAATCATTCAATCTTAACCTTTATCTCTATGGCACGAAATACTTTTGGCCCAAGGAAATCAATGAAATTCTCTTTCCTGGGGAAATCCTTTGGATCATTCGTGGTAGATTCGTGGAATAAAATATTCAAAGCAGTAGAAACCCTTGAGATAATTTACTGAGAATTTTCTGGTAATACTGTGGGATAAATGCCTTTGGAAAATCTTACAGATACCTCTGAAGAAAAGCGAAAATTGCTGGAGAAATTCCTTGATGTATGCTGCGAGAAATGATTCAAGATATCTTGCTGGCATTCCCGATGGAATTTCTGAATGTGTTCAAGATGCACCTAAAAAAACCTGAAAATATTGCCTGAAGAATTCTCCAAGTTATTCTTAAAAAACCAACATGAACTTGGAAATATTCCTGATTAAATTTTTGGAGAATTTTCTGAAGAAATTGCTATTGTACAACAAAATCTGTGGTGGTTTTCAATGAAGGCAATTTAGAACTCTGGTAAAAAAATACATGGCAATATTTTTTTGAAGAAATTGAACCCTTTGATAAATCCTTTAGGCAAGGCCCCGGACGTATGTTTGTCGAGTTTCATGGCCATATCCGTGGACATACGGAGGTAAGAAGTATTCTTAGAGCAATCTTACGAAGTGTTACTGAAGGCCGATGCTAATATTCAATTTCTTTTATATAACCCTCTCCCTTAAAAAATCTCAAAATATTAAAGGAGCAAAAAAAAAACACGGCGGCCCATGACTTTATTTTCAATAGAAAAATGTTTTCAATCAATAATTTTTCAATAGTTGAACAATATTTTTTTTCAAAAGTGGGTTGTTTTTTAACTTTTCAATATTTTTTTCTCTTTTATATTTGCTTGTTCCTTATTAATTTTTGTCCAACCAGCCCACAACCCCCCCTTGTACTCGAGGAGAGGCCACGGACATAACAGAAATATAATATATGCATCGGCCTAACGGCTAGGAGAAAAAAATCCTAAATGCATTTTTGAATAAAGTTTCTGAAAAATTCAACGAGGCATTTCGAAAGAAAACCTGGAGATATTCTCGATGAAATTCCGAAAAAGATTTCAAAAGAGGTTCAGAAAGATGTCACGGAAACTCCAGGGAGAATGTGAAAAGCAGGCGGTTCCAGAGAGTTTCCGAAAGAATTTCAACGAAATTTCGGAATAGGGGGAAAGTTTCACAAGAGGTTTTCAAAAATCCTCATAAATCTCTAAAGAACCCAACCCGAAACTCCTAGCAATACTATTGAAATTTTCCTGACATCACTTAAACCTCCAGAACTCGTTGAAAACTTCCATCATTACCTCACTGAAGCATTGAAAAATATATACATATGAAGCTTTCAGGAATTCCTACATATATTTTCATTGTTTTTTTTTCAGAAGTTTCTAGAAAAAATTCTTCCTGGAACAAGTCAATGGATTTTTTCACGATTTTTTCCAGATATTCTCCCAAGAAACCATTCAGAGATTTTTAAGAAATCCCTTAAACATTGTTCCATAAATTTGAACATGTCATACTGCAGAAATTTCTCAAGTAATCCCTTCAGCTATTTGAGTTTCACCAGCATTTTTTCTAAAAATTCTTTCAGCAGTTTTTCCAAAAATCTCCAGGAATTTCTTTAAAAAATTCGTTGCAAAATTTTTGTTGAAATTTTTGTAGGTTTTTCCAAGATATTCCTCAAGAAATTCCTTGAACATGTCGTTCAGGTATTTCTTTACAGCTTCTTGCAGGATTGCAGGATATCCTTCAGAAAAAAATAACTTAGCAGATTTCTTCAGAGATTTTTGAAAGAATTCCTCTATAAATGCACTTAAAATGTTTTCCCAGGAGTACCTTTAGAAATTCTGGAGAACTTCTCAGAGGTTCTCTGGGGTATTCTTCAGATATTATTATTGGGTACTATTAAGATTTACTTCATAGATTTCCTCAGGAACTTCTTCATAAAATTCCTCCACAAATTATTACTTGGCATTTCTTGAGAAATTCAAATAGAGAATTATGCAACTGAAACAGCTAAGCTAAGTTTCGAAGAAGTTTATGTTTCCGTGGTATAACTATCCCATCCAGTCAAACCCTCCAAATCCATTCATCTAGAAAAATCTCAATACATTCCCCAACTAACATTTTTGCTGGATAAAAGCTTAAGCGAGCTTTCTTCCGAATGTGTTTGCTTCATAAGCTTTTATGCAGCTACTTTTGTTAGTAGGGTCTTCTAGCTAGAGGTTCCTCAAAGTATCTGCTCCATAAACTAATTTTAGGATTTATTCAGACCTTTTTTCAGGGACTCCTTCAGACAATCCTCGAGTATTTTTTACGCATTTTCCCATTTGAGAATTTCTGCAGAAATCTCTAAAAAATCTCAAGGAATTTCTAGAGGATCTCTCGGAAGAATTTCCGCTAAAGTGAAGGCGTCACAAAAAGGAAATTATATAAAAATATCCATGGTAAACATTTAAAGAAATCCTTTGCTGACATTCCTAAAGAAGTCCTTAATATATTGGAAGAGTTCCTGGAAATATTTAAGAAGAAATAGCTGAACTTTCAGATAGTATCCATGGAGGAATTACTTAAAGAATTACTGAAAGATTTTTAAAAGAAAGCTCTTGCTAATTCCTGTAAAAATTCTTGAAGAAGTTTTGGAAAAAATCTCCGGAAAATTCCTGAAGGAATATCATGAGGACTTTTTTAGGCAATTCCTGGTGGAATGCTAGGTTAAACTTCTTGGGAAACGCTTGTTTGAACTTCACGAGAAATAATTGCGTAACTTTGGAAGAGATCCTGGAGAAATCCTACAACTTCTTAAAAATTCTAGAGGAATCTAGAAAATCTTGATTAATTTCCTTTGGAATAGCTGGGAAATATTTTTGGAGAAATTCCCGAATCCTTGGAAAAAATTCTAGATGGATCTTCGGAGGATGTACTGAAGGAGTTTCTGGGGAAATATGTAGAGGAATACTGAATACTGAATAAGTATTCTCATGAATTTGATGTTGACTAAATAAATGAATGAATGTAGAGGAATACTACTGGAACTCCTGAATGAATTTCTGTATGAATTTCTGCAGGATTCTCCTCAGGAAATCCTGCCAGAATCGCTGAAAGAAATGATGTATGAATTTCCGGAGGAATTCTTGCTAGATTTTCTTGACACATCCCTAAAGTAATTGCTGGAGACGTTCCTGCGAATATTTCCAATGGAGAAGTTTCCACATAAATATCTTGAGGAGTTTGTGAAGAACTGCCAGTAGGAATTCCTGAATATTTTCTGTAAAAAAAAACGCTTTCCGAAAGAATTTCTGAAACAAGAACTTTTGAATGCGGAAACGAACCGGCCTAGGGTAAATCTCAACAAAAAATCTCAACAAGAAATAAACAACTTCTGGATCCCTGTAGAAAGTTATGAGCAACTTCTGTTGGTTTCAGGAGGATTTGCTGAAGAACAATTCAGAAGAATTTCTGAAGTAATGCATACCAGGATAAGTTTCGGGACGCATCCATGGAAATCTTCCTAAGCGATTTCCTGGTGAGTTTTCTGAAGAAATTTTTCAGGGTACATCTGCAGAAGGCCCAAAGAAATTTCTTGAGGAATCTCTCAAAAAATGTTTGAAAGGATTAATGAAATATTTTACAAATGAATTCGAGTAGAAATTTTTAAAAATAATCACGGAGTGATTTTGAAAGGAATCCATAGAAGATTTTCTTAAGGTAAACGTCGGCATTTTTTTATGATTTACTAGTAGATTATAATTATAATAATCATTAATTTTCAAGATTTCAAGATCATTGATTTCAAGGAATCTTTTGTGAAATTTCTGATGGAATTCAGATTTTCTGTAAAAATCGTTGAAAGTATTTTCTGAAAGAATCTTAAACAAGATTTCTGAAACAAATCCATTGAGAGATTTGAAGGAAATTCATGGGACTCTGCAAGCAATGCATGGATGATTTTATTTAAAAAAATCCTTAGAGAGATTTCTAAAAGAATCATGTAACATTATCGCAAGGAATCCAAAAAAGGATTTATAAAAAAAAAGTTCTAAGATTTTAGTTTCTGGATAAATCTTGAGAAGAACTGAAGAACAATGACACATATTGCCCATTTTACTGGCATTTTACCAGATTTGCTGGCAGGCATGGGAATGAGACTTTTTTCTGTTTACCGTACATCGATACTGGCGGTAAAATAAACACAAAACAACGGCTGCACCAATACCATCAGACATCGCGCCGACGGCAGTCGAGCAGACGCTTGACGGTTTTCGCTTCCCCACGAAATTTTTATGAGCAGTCATGCTGAGGCGGGTGATTGCGAAAAATGTCAAATATTTTCAACTGCTAATAACTCACTTGTTTTAATAGATAACTTAAATCGATTTGCACAAATAGCTAGAGCACACTCCTAGCTTTGTGATGCATGTAAAGAAGTTTGTCTAGAAGCGGTTTGAAACGCAGAAAAATGCGAATATGGGAGAGACAGAAATTTCTGTCGTCGTTGTGCTCGAGTACTGGCGCTCTCGACTTTGGAAACCGTTTCGAGGAAGAAGGCTGCAGGAAAAAAAATGTTATGACATTAATTTTTCGAACAGTTTGAATTTGGCTGGGCGTGTGATGTTCGTGTGGAAAAATGTCAAATGTACAGCCGGTAACCGTTTTTTCCAGTACATTTCTCATCCCTGTTTGCTGGTATGTTTGAAACATACTGGAAAAACTTGTAATTAGAAGGCACAAAATGTTGCTAATTGACAAATTGAGAGATGAAATTTGTGAAAAAAAAAATCGCATTCTGGTGGGATTCGAACCCACGACTCCGTATTCGCTAGACCGGCGCTTTAACCAACTAAGCCACAGAACAAGTTATGATTCTGCGGAAAAGAAAGCCAAACTGACTCCGAAGCCGCAGCGTGAACCAAGCCCGTGCACAAGGAAGGGGTTTTGGGGGTTAAACCCCTCCCAGTGCCGATGTTCCATACACTAGGCGCCCCTCCGTCATTTGCAAAAAATAGGAAAAACCCCTCCCTTGACGCCTGTTCTGTGCACGGGCCTGCCGTGAACACTCCTATTTCAAAAGCTCATCTCTCTTTCGGCTAGTGATAACAGGCCTGTAGTGAATCAAAACCATCGCGCAACAATACCGACAATGACGCAACCTGAATTTGTTGCGACATTCTACCCAATGCGGCATAGGTTTGTCCTTACCCGAACAGAATAGGACAAAGATCGTGCACCACGAGTTTAGAGATTTTTAAGGCTAGCGGTAACTTCGTGTCGCTTAACACTGCAACGCTGCTGAAGATGTATCATCAAAAAGTTTCGATTTTTGGTTGGTAATAATTGATTATTCACGAGTTGAAAAATACGCAACAACTTCAGATTCCGTTTTGCCAGCAACAAAAATTTTCAAGATCATGTCATTATCTGTTACCAGTTGGGATAAAGAGTAATCGCCGCGTCTTCTTTGTTGCTTGTTTTGTGTCTCTTTTGTCTGACAATTCTCCTCACTGCGCGCCTGTCTAGTGAGTAGGAGTCGTGAATTCGAGTTTCACTGAGACTCATCAGTAGGTGGATAAATCTGTTTTTTGCACGTTTGGATCAAACAAGTTGTAGGGTCTGGGACCATTTGGGTAGGAGCACCTATGCTGGGCACTTGCTGCTATAACTCAGTCAACTTTGAAGCCATTGATTTGAATTTTTGTACACGATCAGATACGTACAGTATCTACCCATGTTCAAAAATTTAAGTCAATCGGTTCAAAATTGTCTAAGTTATAGCAGCAAGCAAGGATGGGAAAAAATCATTCATTTATTGCACTCACAACCACGCACAATCTGATGCGAGTGTGCTTCTCCCCCAGCCAAGCAAATTCCTTCCACATTCATTGCCCATTCTTTTTAATCGCCGAGCCCCGAGCGATGCAAGCAACGACGCCCGAATGATTCGGTACTGATTCTGTGTGCCGAAGGCGAACGAACCAATATTTAACGAATGTTTGTATTCTGAGTCGGGTGCGAGAGCATTCGTTTTGGAACGTTCATTTAGCGTTCAGCGGAAGCATTCAGTACTGGGAATTGAATCAGTGAGCGCGTTTTGATTCAATCAGCTGGATGCCACTCGGTAGTTGAGAGAGCGAACGTTCTTTTCGTATACACTGATCCAAGCTGATTCATTTCACACTCTATTTCTTTCTTTCTCTCCAGATTCGCTTCGGTGGCGAGCCATTCATGTTGCGTTCGTTCATGGTGTGCCATGCTCTCACTCAGTATTGGGTTGTTGGCGTTCTTTTGGCTATTGTGCATCGCCGGCATTCGGGTGAGCGAATGAGTTTTCCCATGCTTGGCAGCAAGTGCCAGAAATAGTTGCTTCTGCCCAAATGGTCCCAGACCCTATTTAAGCTAAGTCCTACCCTTTTATGAAATGAAAGGTACATGTTTTCTTGATTGGGAAAGAGTTCCAAAACGGCAAAGACTTCAATTTGACCTCAGATTTAAAAACTGTTGAATGTCCAATATATATTGTTAAAGTACTCCATCGTCTAAAAATATCTATCAGAATCTTATTTCTGCAACTCATTTGTCGCTTGAATAATGAAGCAACTTCCTACCTTGAACTCAAGTGACGATGTAGGACAGAGTATAATTTCCTCCTATCTCAAATAGCCCAAACAATCGGCAGAAACACTCCCAGACAACTACCCGCCATCTCATGACAGCTCGCATAACTTATTAAAATCTCATTACCAACAATAATCTGAATAATGTTGTTCGCTTCCACCGCCGCTGATTCCACTGAACCACATAAGACCCAGACTCAGTTGCAACTCATTCGGTTCGGACCAGCCCGTATTCCTTTCCCATTGTTGTTCAACCAACAATGACATCAGTCCTATTATCTAGGACTGCTTCTCCGGGAAAGTTTTTCTCCTCTCCGTCAGATATCGATATATCCGGATGAGCTGGGCCAAACAAGAGTAGTAATATAAATGCAATTAATCATATTGAAATAAATAAGCTGGCTTTTCGTAACAAAGTTGGTTTCTTCCGTTCGTTCCGTCTCTGCAGCAGTCTCCACCGCAAGCCAGGATGATGATGATTATGATGATTCGCCAAAAGTTGTTTCCGAAGCGGTTGGCCAAAATCCCCTACTAACAAAAGTAGCTGCATAAAAGCTTATGGAGCAAACGCTTTTGAAAGAAAGCTCGTTTAAGCTCTTATATAGCAAAAATGTTAGTTGGGTCGTCATAATTTGACGCTAAAATATTTACGTCTCTATTTTTCCCATGCGATACTGGGCACGGGGTGGCCTCCCAATCGAAGAAGTCCACCCGAATCGGTTCCATTCCGGTCCTAATTCCATTACGGATTCGACTTCAACCGCGCGACTAAGCATGTTACTTGTACGAACTGTCTGTTATTGGGCAAATTAGGCATTTCACGGGAAATTCGGAAGGAGAGCGGTATCCGTTCTCCTTTGGTTGATTCCGGTAAGCCAGGTGACATGGCATCCCAGAAATTGAAAATTGCGGAAACACGGGCATCGGAGAGTGCGGAAAATATGTGTCACTTTTACATTCGTTTCAATACAACACACGTAACAAAGCATAACAACAACAACAACACAACATAGAACGAACAGCACAGATCTCGATCAGGATTCGCCGACATCAGCAAAAGTAGCTCAAGCTTTGGCCATGTTTTTCTCTGGAACAATGTAGGTTCCAGTCTGTGTGTGTGTGTGGGTAGGGACAAGGGTTTGCGGGGGTGACGGTGACAAGATTTACCGTTGCTGTCTAAAGCGAGGGCTACAAACGCAGAGGACTGCTGCAACGTGATGAGAAGGGGAACAGCCGGGATAGAGACATGCACAACAACAACACGGGACTAGCAGCAGTATACGTAGTGTGACATGACAGAAGTGATTTTCGGGGCCGCTACACACATCTACATTCACCGACGACGACGGCATGGTGTTCCCACACCTTCCAGGAGTTCCGGACATACACGAACACGACCGGCCGGAAAACGGACTCCAATATTGTTGCTGATTTCGATTTAAATCGCTTCGGTTGAGTTTCTCTATCTCTCTAGGCTGACCAAATGCATGTTTTAGTAGGTCTATGTATGTTGTCTGGCACCGGTTCAGTCGCTTCGTGGGGCTTGATGTGGGTTTGCTGGGTTTGGCATTCTGGGTTGAAAGGCGTGTTCGAACTGATTCAATGTCAGTGAAGCCGATGGTAATGCTGATTCGAAGACAAAACGGTTAGAAATGTTACTCAATTGTCAATGTTGGCCATTCAAGAAAAACATATATTTTGAAGATTCAATACAAAACTTCTTCGGTAAAACCAACCTTGCTGAAATAACTGACACAAAAGTACGGTAAGTAACACTCCAGCTATGGCGTGTCGTCCAATTCTTCTTTAAAATAGTTTTTGAGCCTGATCTTTTCTGACCGCCTGTCGCGACTATTCCCATAAAGCCAATTCAGCTACACAAGCACAATGCACAATAGATATTGCTGCATGGGACTAACAGGCATCTTCAGTGCGTAAGTATTGATGATTTTCCATTTTTTACGAGAATGACACCTGCTACGTCAGACGCCAAATCAACGTGGGGAAAATAAAGTAAGCGATGACGAAACAGCAGACCGTTGTGTATTTCACGACAGATTGTAGACTGTATCTGTGTGATCTACGTTTTATACAAAGCACAAAGAGTTTATTAAATTATAACAATTTCCTGTAAGTATTGTTGGAAGTCCTTTCATGTGATCACTAAGAATTCTTGAAATTCCTAGAAAATTCTCACGATTACTGCCAGGGACACTGTCTGAAATTTCTTTGCGAATTCCCACAACTTTTTTCTGGAAGTATTATAGAACAAAGATTCTCGCAGCATTTCCTAGAATTATTTCAAACTAGAATTTCTCCAGGTATCCCTATAAAATGCATACTTGTCCATGCATTTCTTTGGAAATTTATCCAGGAGCTCGTCCAGAGATTCCTACATTAATGCCTCTAGGAACTTTTCTTTGTACCACTTCAGGAGCTTCGCAAGAAATTTATCAAAATAGGGGTAGGCGGGGCATAATGAGCAGCTTAAGCATTTTGCCACCAAATCGAGTAAATTAAGTGCAACCAATGTGTAATTTTATCGTTCAATCCGTTAATTTCAACGATTGAATGAAATTCCGAATAAAGTTATAAATGTTGTAAAATTTTACGATTTTAAAAACGTATAAAATCGCGAGTTTTGGGGGTGGAGCATACCCAGACAACCAGGAATCGCATAAGGATGCACGCTGTACATCGTATAAAGTACTATTTTAAGTCACTTTCGCATATATGTACGGCTGAGGGACAATTTTCATCGCATATGATGTTATTTTTTGAACTTACTGCGATGTATCTGGTAAAATCATATAAGAGTGCAAAATAACTTTTATACAATGCATGACTACATCGTAGTAGACGATATTCCGATGTTTTCTGAACTTTGCTTATTCGTAAATGCGTTCGAGTGAACTCGCAAAGTGTCAATTGAATTCGCATAATTGCGTACTGCGATGATTATATGACTTCGCTTGGTACTTGTCTAATTATGACAGTTAAACTCGCATTGGTGTACAATCTAAATCGCATAAAAGTGAAAATAAACTCGTTCAAATTTACATACAAACTCGCATAAGCTAGAATCTTTAACGTTGGCATATTGCGATGTGATATGTGATAACAATGAAAGAGGTGCTGTTGGAGTGCCAAAAAGCTAAAAGAAAGTGAAAAGTCATCATTGTGGTTACAAAACAAGTTACAAAGTCATCATTTTGGTTTTGTTGACCTTATAATTAACAATGGGTGGTGCTAGTAAGAGAGGAGTAGTGGTAACTGTGCGGGAAATAATGCTACATCATATTGATTTCCAAAGAGCCTGTGGAGCACGTACAGCGCACGGAAACCAAGTGCATTCCAACAAGCACTGAGATGAGTTAGAATGTCATGACATTTAATCAGTGTGTTTCATAAGTAGTGTTTGGTGTTGGTTAAGTGTGAAGTGCGGCTCGATAATCCAAAGGTTATTAGTTCTATACTTAGGTGACAAGATTTTTTTAATTCGAATATTTTCAAGTCGCATAAGGTGCTATATTACGTCGCAATAGTGCATACCGTACATCGCATAAGATATCGCTTCAAGTCATATAGCGTCATTATTTTCCCGTCAATGCACATATAGCGCTTCCACTTTTGTACGCATAAGGCACTTTTACTGCATCTTATGCGATGTAACTTTACCGCATAAAAGTACATATAACATGAACATAAACTTCATTATACGTGCAAATTGGTTGTCTGGGTAATGAGCACTCTAGGTGGGGCAGGATGATCAATACCAGTTTTGTACACATTCAAATGATAATTGACTATTCTTGTCAATGATAAAGCATACCGGCAACAATGAATGAGAATTTAGGGAGATTACGGGGTTTAATTTGTAGGGAACTGTGGGGTTCCAAGGAGTCTTCTATTGAGGATTTTTAAACGGTGATAATATACAGATACTGAAATTTGAAAGCTAATAAATTGAAAATAGCAGTTAAAACCTTACTATATGCATCAAAACAGAGAAAATCAAAATTAAAATTTGCTTGTTGAAGAAATTTACCATTTACATTATTTGTTTACCAGTTGCTTATTTTGCCCCACCCTTCTACCACCTCTTTGAAGCATATTTTTTCAACCAAATAATTATAAAAATAGTTGAAAAGTGTTACAAATACATTTCATTGGTGTAGGGAATATCAAGAAAATCTATAGATGCACACTAAGTTGTGATTTCGATTCCCAAAATCTTATTTGAGGTCAACTGATTCTTATAATATTTTCCCAGTACATGACCACTTAACGCATTTTGAATAATTTTTCAAGGTAATCGGATATTTTGACTAATGTTTTGTCATCAACTCATTGGATTTAAGATAATTAAGCTACAATCAAGCAATTTGTATTGTTAATTTGAAGATTTACAGTGAAAATACAATGTGCTCATTATGCCCCACTTGCTCATTATGCCCCACCTACCCCTACTTATTTGGGAAGTGGTCCACGGATTTCCACAGAAATTCCTCCTGGGAATTCCTTCAATTCCATCAATAACTGCTACATAATTTCATGCTTGTATTCCTTGTATTTTTCCAAACATTTCTAAAATAATTTCTTCAGAAATGTCTGATTTTTCTCCAGGTGATTTTCTTTGCGGAAACAATTTTCTACAAATTTCTCAATAAGGTATTTTTTAAAGAATTACTTCAGGGATTTTTCCGGAAATTCCTCCAAATTATTCTTTTTGTTAAAAAGATGTAATTCCAGGTGAATTGATTCGCAATAATTTGGTGATATTTTCAAAGGATGATTTTTTTTAGAAATTCAGATTTTTCTCAATAACTTTTTCGAAAACTATTGCATTGATTTCTTCGAGGTTCTTCACAGCCATTTATTGGAAAACTTCTCCAGCAAATTCCCAAGCGATTGTTCCGTACGGGGATACAATAGTCCTTCCAGGCTCCTTCAAGGATTGCTTGATTTTCGTGTACACATTACTACATAAATTGTGAGGGATTTTTTTAAGTGCTTCGACATTTTCGAATAAATTTCTTAACGTTTTTCCAGAATATTCTAAAAAAAAACTCTTGGAATTACTTGCAGAGCTTCTTCAGAAATCTCTTTTTTCTAGGAAATTATGAGGTATGTTGAGGAATTTTTACGTGTATTTCCCTAGGTGTTACCCTAGGTATTGACCAAGGCGCCGCTCCAGAGATAGACATTTCTTCATGAATTTTTGCCCAGGAGTTCCAGGAAATCCGTTTTCAGAGATTTCGTAAAGATTTTTCCACTATTTTATGTGTAATGTATGGAATTACTCCTGAAAAAACTTTGAACGAAATATCATTAGATATTTCTGATATAACTGTGAGAGCGAAAAAAAAAATCCTGGTAGAAAATTATGCCAGAATCAATAAAGGATTCTTTCAAAAAAAAAATATGTTAACAAATACTTGTAGAATTTGAAAAAAAAAAAACAAATAGAGTTTGTGAAAAAAAATATGGAAAAACAGTTACTTACTACTGAAGAAATCCCAAAAAATCTGAAGAAGTCGCTCAAGATAAGAACATCTCCCTTAAGGAATTTGGAAAGGTGTCGTCCTGGCATGGATTTCTGAAGATATCTTCAGTGGATTCAGGGATTCCTTTTAAATGAATCTCTGGATGAGTATGTGAAAAAAATCCCTAAAATCTCTTTAAGGCATTTTTGAAGAACTTCCTTGAGATATACCTGGAGAACCTTTTCGGGAAATCCTTAGTGAATTTCTAGAAAAAAAAAAAAATGGAAATTTCAAGGAAAATTCCTGGAGAAATACTTCTACCCTCGAGTGATCGCGCTGTTGTATTTTGTACAACACGATGTTAAAATCTCGCTCTTTATACTCTGCATTAGCGTTGTAGTGTCCATCCGCACGAGTAACGGAAGGTTAATAAAATACTTGGAGGATTTTCTTAAAATGCTCCTGGAACAATCTGTGGATGAGTTTCTGAAAACATCCTTTTGGAACACTTGAAAAAAAAACGCCTACAAAAGCATCTGAAGAGATTCATTTTTTTTTTTTTAGATATTTCTAATTGAATTTCTGTAGAATATTCTAGGAAATAATTCTGAATAAGTTTTCTCACGTATCCGTGGTTGAATTCTTGGAGTTATCGTAGGAAAATCTGGATTTTATGGATTAATCGAATCGAAATTTATGTACACATTTGTGCGGAAACATTCAATGAAGTCCCTAGATTAATTCCTGAACACATCTTTGGGGACTTCCTGAATAAATTCCTGAATTAATTTGTGAAAACATCTGTGGAAATTTCTTGTAAGAAACCAAGGGAAGAATTCATGAAAGAATATTTGAAAAAGTTTCCAAGGAAATTCATATAGAAAATTCCAAAAGAATCCCTGGAGAAATTTCCTAAGATTTTCTTAACGAATGCCTTGAAGAATTTCTTAAGTGATTTCTGGGGGAGAAGCAACCCATAGAGTCCTACTAAAAATTCTTTAGATATTTTAGGAAAAATTCATGAGTGCATATGTGAAGGAAGTCTGGAAGAATTTCTGAAAAGAAAAGTTGGATGTAAAGATGAAATCTTGACTATTCTGATCGCCATTCTTGGACTTCGGACATCTCCCTTATACCAAATATACCCACATTGCTTAATATTAGAGCCTAAAACTTATTAAAATAGCTGCCATCGTGACCTTTATTTGCGTGCATTTTAATTTAGGCTTCACATAGATATGTGTTTAAAAAAATACCTAATTTCTGCAGAGACTATACAATACATGAAATAAGAATATCAAAGTGAGCTAAAACACCTTCACAACCCTATCCAGTTTCACGAGTTATTAAACAACAGAACCAACGCGCACCAAAATGTTCAACGCTTTTGGCCGAAGAAGATACGAGAGACCGCCGGATCTGGCGATGTCAATTGGTTATGGGAGTTTATCAATGAAACAGTGGAAATAATAGTGCCAGAGGTGATAGAAGTGGAACCACGAACTCTGGACGGCGTTAAGAAGGCCCTTGAGAAGATGAAAAACAACAAGGCTACAGGATGAGGTTCTGGTCGAATTTCTCGAGCATTGTAGTGAACAGCTACATCATAAATTCACTAGGTTGTTACAAACAATTGCCCACCAGCTGGTTCGATGCCATATGCCCAATCTACAGTATGCGGCAGGAAAAAATGCGGAAGTGTTTTTCAACTTCAAACCTCGTTTTCGTCCATTTGACGTCAACCAATCTATGTTTCAACGTTCCATGATCTCTAATAGGAAGTTAATTAAAAATTTTCCCATTTTGGTCACTAATCTTTACAGTGCGGCGTCTGAAGCTGAATGCAATCAGAATTTTCAAACCGCAAAAAAGTACACAGGTCGCTGAATTTCATATCTGATAGAACAAAATTTTTAATTTCCTCTACAATATCATCAAATATATGTATTTATTTCATCCAGTATGTGAAACTACATGGCTCTGGATCAGTGTGGTCTGGATGTTCATCGAACTTAAGCTATTTTTTTTACAGTTATAGTCATTTTGTTTAATGACCATTGGGTGCGCAGTTTATTGATACCCGCTTATTAGATTTACATTATCACATGTTAAACATCAAATATGATCATTTTTATTTTGTAGTGCTAGAATATAGACATTGACTGATACACTGTCATAAAAATTAGTCATATATATTCCATATTTAACGTGCGATAGTGCCTAGAACTTTTCGCATTTTTTCCTGCCGCACCCTGTACATACTACTTGTTGCTACTTTTCACCTCACGAGTTCTCATCAAAAATAATTATAAATTGTATTATAATCGCTTGTGATTGAACTATGCACTGATAATCAAAGACCAGATAGCAAGTGGCGAAACCAGTATTATGTAACTCGCAAACGATTTTGTATACACCTGACAGTGCCGCCACACGCGCGCACCACCAGACTAATTTTCGTGAACGCTGATCAACTTTTCACCTATAGATGATCCTAGACAAACTTATTGATCTATAAAATAGCGAACAATTCAGTGAAAGGAAATAAGCTTAGACAAATAATGTCAGAACATGGTTTTCCGGCGAAACAAAATGGACGGCTACGTGCAGTACTGGATGGTGTCTACCTCATTCAATACTTTGGATGAATTGAGGCAGTCTGTGGCTCTTTCAAAGTAACTGTTCAACTTTTCACTCAAAGGAGCGATCAGAAAGTCTGGTGTGCAAATGAATGGCAGAATCTTCTTCTTTTTCTTGGCGTAACGTCCTCACTGGGACAAAGCCTGCTTCTCAGCTTCAGTGTTCAATGAGCACTTCCACAGTTTTTAACTGAGAGCTTCCTCTGCCAATGACCATTTTGCATGTATATATCGTGTGGCAGGCACGAAGATACTCTATGCCCAAGGAAGTCAAGGAAATTTCCTTTACGAAAAGATTCTGGACCGACCGGGAATCGAACCCGTCACCCTCAGCATGGTCATGCTGAATACCCGTGCGTTTACCGCCTCGGCTATATGGGCCCCTATGGCATTATTGTGACACATGAATGCCGGAAGAGAAAGAGGCGCGTCTAGTGGTATTAGAGTTGATGTACATAGTGATTGACGGGGATGTGTTTGAAGTTGCTGAAGAATTTGTTTGTTTTACAAAACTTGTGACGTGTGTCATTGATGTTTCCCGAGTAGTGCAAAAGGGCATTGCAGTTGTGAAAAAGGCCATTTACGAATTGAAATCCAGCTAAGAAGCCGCATTGAAAACACAAACAAAATTCTATGTAAGTCGCTCATTCTCCCGGTGGTCCATTACGTTCAAAAGGTGTGGACGTTAGAGGAGGTAGACCAAAAAGCTTTCGAAATTCTTGGTGAGAAACAAGCAAATGGTGTGTGGCACAAACGCATACGATACGCGTGTACAAAGAAATGAATATTGTGAAACTAATAAAATACGGCATGACTGTAATGCGAAAGTCAGAAAGAAGCATTGCAAAATAATCAACAATTAGCAGGGAACCAGGGAGAGGTGCTGTAGTATATAGTCGGTATGGTTAGGTATATTACTCTCTTTGTAAACAAAACCAGCGCACCTGCTATTCTCATTTTCAGTTTTTTCACAAATGAACAAGAACCAAATAGAAATTTCAATGTTGTTTCAAACTTGCTTCTTGAGATTTGTGCGCCTAAAGTTCTTAAACTCTCAGTTAAAAATTGTGGTAGTGCGCATATGATAATGGAAGGCAGGATATACCCCAGTTTGGACATAACGCCACAAAGAAGGAAAATTCACTTGTAGGATTAACTTCAGAAGGAGCCAACTGTAGCAAGCTTCCTGGAAGAAGCTATGCCGAAAGCTTTCACAAGCAATTTAAGCATAAACGATTTGACCTGGTTCCAAGAATCCCTTGTCATTCCACATAACCTTCCCTGAACTCAAAACCTTTCAATCAATCCGGCAGTAACGTAATCTAATAGATTCCATCCCAAAAGTTCAACCCATATCCCGTTGCCTTTCATATCACTTCACAACAGGGTTGCACAATTGCATTAAACTGTCAAAGTCGAAACAGATACCAGAAGCGAAAAATTCAGAACCCACAATCCACCTTCGTTCCGAGAACCACTTCCGGACCTGATTTCTTCCCACATCCGGTCCCGCACATATTCATACTCGCATACCGAATCGACCAGATGGTTTCCATTCCAGCAAACCGGATCCGGATGGTTTTGTTTTAATCGATTCCATTGCCGCACCACCGCGCCGCGCGTCACCATTTCCCCATTCAGCAGAACCTGTCCCAAATTTTGACACAAAAAGCCACCGTCCATCACTTTCTAAATCGATTATTGCCAATCGATTCAGTTTGGCTTTGCCACTCGTCTCGTCCGCAAGTCCAATTCACTTGCACGGTGGTCCTATTCCGGCCAATATATGCACTGGGCACGTTTGGGGGGGATGATGCGAAAGTGCCACACTACTGGCCCCGATTCGGACCCGATCCTCAATCCCCAGGCACTTCCAATTCCAGTACATAGTGGCATTGCATTGCTTTGGCATGCATTTTTAAAGTGTTTTTATCAAATTTGCAATTTTTATCATTTTCCGAAACTCCACAGAGGGGAAAGCGCTTGTCGGTCGGAATCCAGCAACCAGCTACGTCTATCGAGTGTTTGGAAGGGGTAGTGGGGTGAAATGAATTATTGGTGAAAAACATTCAAGAAATCTACTAGTTCTGTCGGATAACAAGAAAGAAGTTATAAAGAAATGTATATTTCAAAGCTGTTGATGGAAGTTCCTAGAGGAATCCAGGAAGATTTTTTATTATCTTCATTACGGAATTTCAGGCCCGGGACACCATTTCTTGCAAGAATTAGAGAATAAAAGATGTACTGGAAAAATCCAGAGGAAGTTCCAGGACGAAACCTAGAAGAGATTCTTAGAGATATCCCAGAAGGAGTTTCGGTAGGAATCCCTAAAGAAGTTCTGGAAACTGTTCCGGAAGTAGTTTCTGAAAGAATCCTGGAAGAAGTTTTTGGAGGTTTCCTGGAAGAATTGTTTAAGAAATTACTGAAGAAATCTCAGAAGGAAATCCTGTAGGAATGTTGCATGGAATTCCTGAAGGAATCCTGTAGGAGTCCCGGCCCATTTTTAATGGAATCTAATTAAGAAAACAGAAGACTTATCGATTTCTGACTAAGTCCAAGTCAGTCACTGAGTAGATATTTTTCTCGTTGCAAAACGCATTTCACCCTACTGCCACACTATGCCACCACATGAGGAATCGAAAATCGCTGACGACGATGGTGCCAACGCTGCCAGCGCTGGCTGGGTCTCATATCCACCTCCACCTAAAACTCGAAAATGCAACCATCATCGACACACTCGCACACATTGCATTGCTTGTAGATATGAAGGTAGGTAGGTACACAGGGAGACGATTCGAACCCAAAAGTGTAAGACCGGAACATCGATAGTCAATGAATTGTAAATTTTTGTACTGATTTGCTTCCACCATCCGGGCAGCCGAACGGTTGGTTGGTTCGTTGGTTTGGTTTCACTCAGTCAGTCAGTCCGTGTGTTGCAGCAATGTTGCAATCCAAAAAGCGCATCTCCACTCAACAGTCGAGTGCTTTGGACAAGCAGCAACTAGCAGCGACCATCCAGTCGGTCGTTCTGAGTCAGCCCTGGGAGGTGATGTCGGATTGGATTGGCACAAATGGAAAACCGCATCCTCCATGGTTCGCTCTGGTCCTGTGTGAACAATTGTGTGCACCACGATGGGCGATTTATTGTTCTGGGTATGGAAATAGGAATAATTATAAAAGAAACATACTAATGGTGAACACCTCTGGAAGTCAAAAGTTCTAACTCAGAGATTTAAATAGAATTGGAAGCAAATATATATGAATAGTTTTTTTTCGGGTTTTATCTACATATTTACATACATTTTCTGCTCTCAGTCTTCATCCTCGTTCTCGTCCAATGCTCGGCAAATCACGCTCCACCTGGTCTGCCCATCATGCTCTCAACACTCCACGCCTTCTTGTACTAAACAGATCAGTCGTGAACACCAACTTTGCAGGGTTGCCATCCGGCATTCTTGCAACATATCCTGCTCACCGTATCCTTCCGGCTTTGGCCACCTTCTGGATCCATTCTTCTCCTGCACCCCGCCAAAGATCGTCCTAAGGCCGGGTCGCTCTAAAACTTCGAGTGTTTGCAGGTTCTCCTCGAACATGGTCCATGTCTCGTGTCCGTACATGGTGCATTTGGTGCGTGGGTGAATCTTTTTAGACCAATGATTCTTCTGGAGCCCGTAGTAGGCATCTTCATATTTCACGACTCACGTTATTGTCAGCCGTTAGCAAGGAACCGAGGTAGACGAATTCTTTTTTTTTTTTTTTATCTAGTTCATTTATTTGGGGCTCAATCGCGTATAACGCTTTACGGAGCCGAAGATCTCTTTTTGCACTTAATAATATACTATGTACAAGATAATAACTTTTCAATCATGTTTGTTAGTGATGGGTGGAGGCCAGAGTACTCGTGGCAGCTCGAGGTTAGAAGGTCACATTTTGCAGGATGGACAGGGTGAGGACTGGACCGAAGGTTTACTGCAGCTCATCCGGGTGCTAATCGCATTTTGCTAACGTGTTCGGTGCCTTGTGGTGTTGGTACCAGCTTGTTGAAGGGCTTGGTCTTCCGGATGGCCAGGAGCAGCTCGGTAACACGAGGAGGACAAAACAGAGAAAAAAAACTGGAGAAGAAAACACAAGCGAATTAAACTTTTATATCAGATGAGCGGAGAGCAACACGAGGAGGACAAAACAAAGAAAAAACTGGAGAAGCAAACACTAGCGAATTAAATTCTTATACCAGATGAGCGGAGAAATTCATAAATGGATTGCATATAGGGGAGATCGCGGGTTCCCAACACATCCCTTACTGGAACAAAGGGTTGTCTACCTCGGGCCTCAAGGGTATCCAATAGTAGTGCTCTGGAGGCGTCATTATCCGGGCATTGCCAAACTACGTGGTCGATGTCATCATAACCGGAACCGCACTTAGTGCAAATATTGTTGAGCGCGAGCTTTATTCTATGCAAGTGTGCGCCTAGCGAGTAGTGGTTTGACATAAGTCTTGACATTACGCGAATAAAGTCTCGACCTACGTCCAAACCATAATGCCACGCTCGCAAAGAAACTTTAGGAATAATCGAATGTAACCACCGTCCCAGTTGGTCATCTCGCCAATCATGTTGCCAACTTTGAAGAGAACTCTGGCGAACTAAATGGAAAAATTCATCATGTGAAATTCTTCTATCATAGATCTCGCCTTCCTGTGCGCCCACCTTTGCGAGAGAATCTGCCTTCTCATTGCCATAAATTGAGCAATGAGAGGGGACCCATACAAAGGTAATCTTGTATGATCTTTCGACCAGTGCACACATCTGCTCTCTTATTTTTGTAAGAAAGTAAGATGCATGCCTTACAGGTTTCATCGACCGGAGTGCCTCAATAGAACTAAGACTATCCGAGAAGATGAAGAAATGGTCTGCGGGCATGTTGGAAATCATCCCCAAAGCGAAGTCGATTGCTGCCAGCTCAGCAACATAAACAGAACAAGGTTCTTGAAGTTTTCGGAAGGCGGTGGAATTTTCATTGAAAACACCGAAGCCAGTAGACCCATTGATGCGGGACCCATCAGTGAAGAATCTCTTACAGGAATTGACATTTTGGTACTTTTCGTTAAAAATGCGAGGAATAGATATACACCGAAGTTGATCTGGTATTCCCTGAACAGCTTGTTTCATGGACAGATCGTATTTAACAGAGGAACTGTCATTGGTGAAGTGTACACGAGGAGGATTATAACCTGGGAGGCTTATATCAGATGACATGTAGAAAAGATAGATTCTCATGAATTTTGACTGAGTGTTCAGACTGAGCATTTCTTCGAAGTTTGCAATAACAAGTGTGTTGCTCACTCCACACTTGATAAGTAACCTTAGCGAGAGCTCCCAGAAGCGGTTCTGGAGAGGTTTCACCCCTGCCAGGACCTCCAGGCTCGCATTATGCGTTGAGTGCATACAACCGAGGGCAATACGCAAACAACGGTATTGAATTCGTTCCAGCTTTATTAGGTGACAGTTTGCTGCTGAGTGGAAGCAGAAAGAGCCATACTCAATAACAGAGAGAATAGTCGTTTTGTAAAGTTTTATGAGGTCTTCCGGGTGAGCACCCCACCATGTACCGGTAATTGTGCGTAGAAAATTGATCCTTTGTTGACATTTTTGCACCAAATACTTGATTTGGGTACCCCAAGTGCCTTTTGAATCAAACCAGACCCCAAGGTATTTCGAAGTCAAAGATTGGTCGATTTCTATTCCCAAAAGATTGAGTTTCAGTTGGGCTGGGTTCCGCTTTCTAGAAAACACAACCAATTGAGTTTTTTGCGGAGCAAACTCGATCCCCAAATCTCTTGCCCAGGTTGACAGATTATTTAGAGAATTTTGCAATGGTCTTTGCAACATTTCTGCATGTGGGCCTTTTAGAGAAACCACAGCATCATCTGCAAGTTGTCTTAGCGTGCATTGTCCTTCCAAGCAACTATCAATGTCTTTCACGTAAAAATTATAAAGCAAGGGACTTAAACATGAGCCTTGGGGTAGGCCCATGTAACTAAATCTGGAAGTTGTCAGTTGTCCGAGATTGAAACTCATATGTTTTTCTGACAACAAATTATACAAGAAATTATTTAAAATTCCTGGAAGTCCACTATTGTGCAGTTTTTCTGACAATATTCCTATGGAAACTGAATCAAAGGCGCCCTTAATATCCAAGAAAACTGAAGCCAGTTGCTCCTTTTCCGCAAAGGCCAGTTGAATATCTGTTGAAAGCAACGCTAGACAATTGTTTGTTCCTTTGCCCTTGCGAAACCCGAACTGTGTATTTGAAAGCAAGCTATTCGATTCAACCCAATGGTCGAGTCGCGATAGGATCATTTTTTCCAACAATTTCCTTAAACATGATAACATAGCAATTGGGCGGTATGAATTATGATCAGACGCTGGTTTACCAGGCTTTTGAATAGCTATTACTTTGACCTGTCTCCATTCATGCGGAACGATGTTGTTCTCCATGAATGAGTTGAACAGGTCCAGTAATCGTCTTTTCGCGATATCTGGGAGATTCTTTAGAAGATTGAACTTGATCATATCGCATCCCGGAGCGGAATTGTTTGATGAAAGAAGAGCCATAGAAAGTTCCAGCATACTGAAGGGTCTGTCCAGAGAACCGTCTCTTGGGGATGTTTCCCAAGAAATCGGTTGTGCTGGGACTGAGTCTGGGCAGACCTTTTTCGCGAAGCTGAATATCCAACGGTTGGAGTATTCGTCACTCTCATTAGAAGAAGAGCGATTTCGCATGTTGCGAGCCACTCTCCAAAGCGTTGTCATTGAAGTTTCTCTTGAGAGACCCTCAATGAAGTGTCGCCAATAACTACGCTTCTTCGCTTTCAGCAGGTTTCTCAGCTGTCTTTCGAGCTTTGCGTACTCTTGATAAAGATCTGAGGTACCGTGCCTACGAAAAGATTTGAAAGCATCAGATTTTTTAAGATACAACTGGGTGCAATCATCATCCCAGCCTAGTGTGGCTGGTCTTCTTTTGAAGGTTGCACTTGGAACACGTCGTTTTTGTGATTCTAATGCACTCTTATATATCAGTTCAGACAGGAATCGATACTCATCCAAAGGTGGGAGAGGATTGAATGATTCGATGCCAAAAGATACCGCTTCTGCATACTTTTGCCAATCGATATTCCTTGTGAGGTCAAAAGGAACCTGAATTGGATGGTCTGACCTTTCACTATTATGTTTGATGGTGGTTATAATGGGCAAGTGATCACTACCATGAGGATCCTCGATTACCTTCCACAAGCAATCGAATGATAGTGAACTTGATCCCAGTGATAGGTCGAGACGACTTTCTTTGCCGTCAGATGCAATACGTGTCACTTCACCTGTATTTAAAATGTTCAAATTGAAATCGTCGCACAAATCATAGAAAATGACCGCTCTATTATCGTCATATGGTTCGCCCCACCCTGTACCATGTGCGTTCATATCACCCACAATTAATACTGGATGTGATAGTGCAGAAATCGCATTCCAAAGATGACGGCGGTTAATTGAAATTCTTGGAGGAATGTAAACGGAAGCTACGCAAAGATCTTTACCCTTTACGTTTATTTGGCAAGCAACGATTTCTACGCCAGGATGAGTTGGGATTGGAATTTTATAAAATGAATAACTTTTTTTGATCCCCAAAAGTACCCCTCCATAATGATCATCTCGGTCCTGGCGAATAATGTTAAAATCGTGGAAATTGAGTTCGTCTTCAGAAGATAGCCATGTTTCACAAAGTGCAAATATATCACAATCTGAGTTGTGAACCAAAAATTTAAACAGGTCTAATTTAGGTTTTAAACTATGACAGTTCCACTGTAGCACAGTGATCATATCTTGAACCTCAGTTGATGAATTATCCATCAAAAGATATGATCGAAGCAAGGAGGGGCCATGATTGTGTCAAATTCCGAAGATACTCTTCTACTGCTTTGAGAAAAATGTCTAGTATGCCTCTGAAGGAATCGGAAAGTCCGAGGGCATCATATAAGCGATCTACAAGGGCCCTAAAAGTGAACAGTCCTCGATTGGGCTTGATAGGTTTTGCTGAAATTCGAGGAGCTTTTGTGGCTTTTTTCTTGCCACCTTGTCGAGTATTTCTTTTTGAAGTATACTTAACAGTTGGAGGCGGAGGTTCAAGGTCCTTGCTGCAGCAAGGAACTGCACCATCAGAGACCTGCTTCTTCGGACTTTTTAAATTCCCTCCGCCTCCTTTGGAAGTTGTCAAACTTTTGAGGGAAGACTTTAAGAACACCTTTCGGCGCAATCCCGGGGAAGATGGTGACTTCCTTTTTCCGGATGCGAGTACCTCCGAAAGAGATCCACCCTCATCAGTTTCGCCGTCATCCTGATCATCGGAAGACAACTCCTGATAGGGGTTTTCAACTGGGACAGCTGACTCAGACATATTAGCGGGCGTATTAAATGATTTCACCATTTCCGCATAAGTCTTCTTGGAGCGCTTAATAATTGAGCGACTCTCATTTTGAATACGCTTTTTGTATGCCGGGCATTTTTGCAACTCGTGTAGTTCTTTACCACAGTAGCTACATTTTTCAGCTTCCTGTGTGCAAGACTCTTCGAGATGAGCTTGGTTGCATTTGCCACAACGGGGCTTGTTGTCGCAAAAGCTAGCACTGTGACCAAACTGCTTGCAATTGGTACAGTTAAAAACCTTCGGCCTAAAAAGACGTACTGTGTAAAAAGCATTATCAATTACAACAAATTCCGGGAGGACGGACCCTGGGAAAGTCACTCGAAAAGACCCTGACGGTGAGTAAACTTTTTTGTCCCCTTCCATGGTTGCCTTTTGGAGAGGTTTACAATCAAGAATACTCACATCAGCGATCGACCTGTTGTTGAAGCGTCCTACGCCGGTCTTAATATCATCGCAGGTCAGCGTTTCGTCGAGGATCTTCCCCTCCACCTCCACTTCTCGTGACAATATGTAAAGCGAATACTCAACATTGAAGCACTCGTGCTGAACAATTTCATTTGCTGCTTTGTAACTAGGTGCAGTTACACGCAGCTTGGACTGTTTCACTTGATGAATAACAGTCCCAGGATACTTACGCGTCAGCTCTCGAGAAATCGAAAGCATATTCAAAGGTTTGCTTTTGCGCCGGAAGTAGACAACCCAAGGCAAAGGCGAAGATGGCTGGTAAAACCGCGTTCGCGCAATGATATCTTTGGGAGGCATTCCGCCTCCTCCATTCGATTCATCCATGCGGGAATCTCACCCGCAAAACTTTCAAACAGTATATACTAGACAATAATCAAACGAGAGAAGAAAAAATACTAGTGAAATTCTATTTGAAGTCTAGCTTTTATTTTGACCCACACTGTATGGAGTCGCAAAAGAAAAAAAAAAACACCCACACACAAAGGTGAAAAAAAAAACTGTGGATTTTTTCAACTTGGCGCGTCTCACCCTAATGCACCACGAGAAAAACAAAACGAAGCGAAAAAAACGACCTTGAAACCCAATCACACTTTTTCGGAGAAATGAGAGATGCGAAAATAAATAGCTAATAAAAAGAATGCTACTTAGCCGTTCCCGTTCGTTGACTGCAGCACATGACCGACCACAGCGTCGGAGCCGTCTTTTGTCTGCTGCTGCTGCTTCAAAGCGGGATGAAATCAAACACCTATGACGCCGATGGTGTTGATACGGTGGATGTGGCACGATATCGGGTGGAACTTTGTCCACCTGATTCGCTCCCTTCGCAAAGCGCGATCACCTATAGCACTAAACTTTGCACTTATTAGCAACTAACTAATTAATTAGTGTAAAAAGAACCACGCGGGCGGTGGAGAAAACACTATAAAACGACTGCAAAGAGTGCCGTGTGATGAGATAGGGATCCTGTCAACCTACTCGTACAAGCGCTCAGCAAGGAATGTAGACGAATTCTTCTACCAGCTCGAAAGCATCCCCATCTATCGTCACATTACTACCCAGACGGATTCAGTCATGTTCGGTTCCGCCTTCCAGCATGTACTTTGTTTTGGACGCATTCACCAACAGTCCGACCATTGCAGTTCCGCATTTCATGCGGGTGTACAGTTCTGTCACTATTGCAGATGTTCTGGCGATGATGTCCATGTCATCCGCAAAGCACACAAATTGACCGAATTTGGTGAAAATCGCAATCCAGATGTAGAGCCCGGCTCGTCGCATCACACCTTCCAGAGCGATGTTGAAGAGTAGGCATGAGAGTCCGTCACCTTGTCGCAGTCCCCGGCGAGATTCGAATGAACTGGATAGTTCACCCGAAACCCTTGGGCAGTTTTGCACACCGTCCATCGTTGCTTTAATCAGTCTAGTCAGCTTCCCATGAAAGCCGTTTTCGTCCATGATTCTCCATAGTTCTGCGCGGTCGATACTGGCGTATGCCGTTTTGAAGTCGATGAACAGGTGATGCGTTGGGACCTAGTATTCACGGCATTTCTGGAGGATTTGACGTACGGTAAAGATCTGGTCCGTTGTCGACCGGCCGTCGATGAAGCCGGCTTGATAACTTCCCACGAACTTATTCGTTTTAGGTGACAGACGACGGCAGATGATCTGGGATAGCACTTTGTAGGCAGCATTCAAAATAGTGATCGCCCTGAAGTTCTCACATTCCAAATGGTCGCCTTTCTTGTGAATGGGGCAGATTACCCCTTCCTTCCACTCCTACGGTAGCTGTTCGGTTTCCCAGATCCTGACTATCAGCCGATGCAGACAGGTGGCCAACTTTTCTGGGTCCATCTTGATGAGTTCAGCTGCAATACCATCCTTACCAGCAGCTTTGTAAGTTTTCAGCGAGGGAGTTGGTTCATTCCCGTCCTCCGCTGCACTGTCGTCGTCATTTCCTCCGCTGCCGTGGTCTCCCGTGCCTGCGTTCTCCACGCCATTCAGGTGCTGATCGAAGTGCTGCTTCCACCTTTCAATCACCTCACGTCCGTCCGTCAAGAGGCCTCCGTCTTTATCCTTGCATATTTCGACTCGCGGTACGAAGCCGTTGCGGGATGCGTTGAGATTCTGATAGAACTTCCGTGTTTCTTGGGAACGGCACAGCAGTTCCATTTCTTCGCACTCCGCTTCTTCCAAGCGGCGTTTTTCCATCAAAGATGCGGTTCTGCTATTTCCGCTTCTGTTTGTAACGTTCCACGTTCTGTAGGGTTTCTTGCTGCAGCGTTGCCGCCCGTACTACGTTCTTCTTCTGCAAAACCGTTCTGCATTCCTCATCGAACCATTCGTTTTGTCAACATCTTTTCACGTACCCGATGGTGCTCTTGGCTGAGTCGTTGATGGTTGCTTCAGTCGCTTTAGGTTGTACCGTGACGGTCGCCGGTACCGTACATTATTGATGACGGAAAGTTTTGGACGGAGTTTGCCCATCACCAGATAGTGGTCGGAGTCGATATTAGCGATAGAGTGTGATGGGAATGCGAGTGTTGAATGTGGAATCAGGAGCGCGCGACTGTTTTCGTGGGTATGTCGGTTTTCACGGTTAAGTAAACTATCAATGCGCAGAAGTGTTTAATATTAAACGACCATTGACGTATGTGCATTACCCTTACAATAGTGTGCGGTGGTCATCGCGACCAAATAAGTCATAATCATGATGAAGATCGCAAAGCGTACTGCAGAGCTACGATGTTGAACCCGCGGTCCTCAGTGTAGATTGGCGAGTATACCACACACGGTTAGTTTGTTTTCTAAAAGTTATCCTTTGTTCAGTTTGTACACATTAGAAGCTGGACGACCACAAATGATTAAGAGTGTGGTACAGTGAGGAGTGACATTTGAGCAGTATCAAGTGATAAGTGAGGAGTTCGTCATGATAAGTAAAGAGAGAGCTGCAATAAGTGAGGGGTGAGCAGTGAATAAAAAGAGTGTAAAGTGAATGAAGGGTTGTGAAACAGTGAGGAGTGCTGGGACCGAGGAGTGATCAGTGACTAGTAGGAGTGAACAATGATTACTAATCGTTGAGCAGTGAGAGTTTTGAGATGAGGAGTGAGCAATGAAGAGTGAGTAGTAAAAAGTGACTAGAAAGTAATGAGCAGTGAAAATTGAGGAGTAAAAAGTAAGCAGTGTAGTGAGAAGTATAACGTAAGCAATGAGGAATGGTCAGTAAGCAGCGTGAAACAGTAAGAAATGAGCAGTGAAGGGTAGAAATGGGCAGTTCAGAAAGAAAAGTGAACTGTAAGAAATAGGCAGTGAAGAAGTAAAGACCGAAAATTGAGCTGTGAGAACTGAACAATGAATGTGGAGCAGTGAGATGAAGGAAGTGATCAGTGAAAAGTGAGAAGTAAACTGTGAGGAATGAGCAGTAAAAAACAGTGTATGGAGTGGGAAGAAGTGAGGAGTGTTAAGAAGTGTGAAGTGAAAAGTGAGGAATGAAAAGTGAGCAGTGAAGATTAAGGGATTAGGAGTGAGTGAGAAATAGGCAGGAGTGAGCATTCAAAAAATGCATATCCCAAACAGCACACATGTCACGTAGCGCAGTGTTTAGGTTGCAAATGAGCTATAGTTATATTATTCTAACCCTATGTTTGATTTACTTCATTTTGACCCGTGTGCAAAAGATTGCGCTGCGTCACTCTATTGTAACATGTGTGATGCTTGGGATAAAAGTGAATAGGGAGCAATCGGTGATGTACTAGATTGAAAATAGTAAGCTGAATTTTATTATGCTGAGATGATTAAGTCTCTTTTCTTTGTAAATTTCTTCCCAAATTTGATGATGTTTGAGAAAATTTTTGTATCACTGTGATGTTGTATTCTCCATTCCTTGCCTCTTCAACAACACAGTTACCCAAGGTTTTGCTCAATCAGCAATGAATCAAGCAAGAAATCATAACACTCAAGTTGTTTGTCTCATTGCATTGCAAAAACTGAGAATTTATCGTCTCATTATACAACAATTCAGCTCATTACATTCAATCTAGTACTTTAGCAATTGTTCCCCATTAGTCTTGAGCGAAGAGTATAAGGGTTACAAAACGGTGGATCGATAAGAAAAGCGTCCAACATAGCTCTGGCCTCTGGAAGAGCTGTACTGCGCCCAAGGTCACACGGAAGCTCTACGAGAAATTAAACCGCAGAGGCTTTGTGCCACAAGCCGACATGTGCAATACCGGAAATCTTCTCACGAGCGAGCGTGAGGTGGCGGTAGTATTACGATGAGCACCTCAATGACGACGTGGCAAGCACGGAATGTGGCGTGGTAACAGATCTAGGAGTACTTGCGCAGGACGAAAGATTCCCAGCCCCTAACCACCAAGAGATTGAGAAGGAAGTTGGCCGGTTGAAAAACAACAAGCCGCTGGAGCAGATCAACTACCAAGCGAGATTCTAAAATGCGGTGGAGAAGCACTGGTGAGAGCACTCCATTGGGTCATTACCAAGATTTGGGAGGAGGAAGTATTACCGAAGGAATGGATGGAAGGTATCGTTTGTATCCTATCTACAAAAAAGGGACAAGTTGGATTACGGGAACTATCGCGCGATCATGCTACTGAGCGCTGCATCCAAGATATTCTCTCAAATTGTATGCCGCCGTCATTCACCGATTGCAAGACAGTTCGTGTGGCAATATCAGGCTGGATTTATGGGCGAACGCGCTACAACTCACTAGATGCTCACCATCTGCCAGGTGTTGCAGAAATGCCGTGAACTTGTTCATCGATTCCAAATCAGCGCACAGTGTACAAATTCGAGCAAAAAAAAAACGGGTGCAATTCAGTTCCGGCCGCTAAGTAAACGAAGGATACCCATTCCTAAGCAAAAAAACTCCGGGGAATCGAAGGGTGCCAACCCCTTTCCTGAAAAACATCGCCAAGTGTCTCATTTTGGCCATTTTCCCCCAAATTTGTCAGAAGAATTTGAATATATCAAACTTAAATCCAAAACCCAAATTAATCCACCTAGAGGTGATAGTGCCTTTCTCGTCGTATATGTTCTCACGATCTTTCCGTCGACGTAAGTCAAAGTGTTCCTGAATCCTGATATTTTTAAAGAAAAGCAAGCATTTTATCAAAGCCATCATTGAATTGACTTAAAACTTATTGATGGCACATACTCCGACGTTGTGTTCAGCGTAAAAGCAGAGCTGAATAATATCAGATTTCTCATTTGACTGCTTGAGTACCTTCACTAACATTGGGAGCTGATCAATATCAAGACGATACTAACAAGCTAAGATATAACTTTTTACACATTCACAGATCACTTTGCGGTCTTCGATAAAGTTTTTTTTTGCACATTCTAGGTTATATTTTATTGACCGTTAAAAACAAGAACGTAGTGAGTATAGTGAGACGTCTGTTTGTATGTGGGTTTAATATGTCAAGATTTTGTTCTCTTACACATATTTATCGCTTGCATTGATTTTATTTACTTTCGTAGTTCCAGCGAAGCATCAAACGCTGGTTGTGCAATCCTACCAGTAGTCTCTAATGTGGTATGAGCCTATTTTCTAGTTAACCGTTCCTCAGGTTATTAAAAAAGCCGTGATGTGATGTGTCCCATGGTACATTTGGTTACTTTCTGGAACAGGTTCCGGAGCACCACCGGGTCTCCCAAATATAGTCTGAAGCAATATCATTGCTAACGTACATCAGGTTACCTAAAGAAACCACGATTTGATTTATCTTATGCATGGGTACAAATCACTTTTACATTTGACCACTTCCAGTGGGATACCCAGAACTAGTTTCGGGACACTACCGGTTGTCTAAAATATGGTCTGAGGCTATGTTCTTACGAATCGATCATCGTGTTATCAAAAAAGGGTCTCCAGTTGGCCTAGTGGTTAAGGCTATGAATCGCCAATCCGGAAACGGCGGGTTTGATTCCCGTTCCGGTCGGGAATATTTTCTCGACTTCCTGAGCATAGTGTATCATTGAACTTGCCTCACAATATACAAAATCATGCAATGGCGGGCTAAGAAAACCCTTCAATTATTAATTGTGGAAGTGCTCTAAAGAACACTAAGTAGAAGAGAGGCAGGCCAAGTTCCAATGCGAACGTCGAGCTATAAAGAAGAAGAAGAAGTTATCAAAAAGCTGCTATTTGATGTACTGTCAAACCCCGCGTATTCGTCACTCTTTAATAAGACACTTTTTAACTTGTACCCCTCTCATTCGAAATTTGTTGAATTAAAAAAATGATCAAATGTCTCAGTGTACGAATGATACGATATTGTGATACTACTTACACCCGCAGCGGCTCCTCATGCAGCTGCTACTTCCGAAAGTTCTAATTTGGTGCATTCCGACACCTGATCCGTTTGGTGATCAACCGCAGTGAACCTCGGAAGCCAACAATCGTAAAATGTACAAGCTATCAATTCGTACCACCACAATATCTGTAAGATTTGTGTTCAAAATCAAATCATACAATCTAAACAAAACTAAAATAGAGTTAGTTTATCGAATTGAAAGTTTACACAGGTAATTTGACAGCAATCATTGTCGAATCAGCGTGGTTTTATGGTACGACACGCATGGATTTGATTCAATTTCACATTTACAACTTTCGGTTCACATTTTACCACTTACCGATTGTCCCTGATGTGGTCTTAGACTAGTTTCATGCAAATTATTAATCAGTTCTCCTAAAAAGTCACAAATTGATGAAATGCATGTATGGGTTTGGTTCATTCGTGCCTTTCGCCAGTTCCGGCGAGGCACTCGAATCTGGTTCCGGAACACTACTGACCTGAGACTATTTTCTTGCTGACCGTTCTTTGCGTTATCGAAGAAGCCGTTATTTAGTGTGCTGCGTGTATGCGTTTGTTTTTTTTCTACATTTGATCACTTCCGTCGGGGCACCTGGAACCGGTTTCGGCACACTATTGGTTTTCCAAAGAATGGTCTATGATTTTTTTGTTAACCGTTCATCAGCTTACCTAAAAAGTCATTAAATGTGTCGAATTTATGGGTTTGGTTCTCCTTTACATTTGACATTACATTTAAAATCCGCGATTTGATGTGTCGCTTGCATGGGTTTGGTTCCCTTTTATATTTGGCCATTTCCGGCGGGACACCCGGAACCGGTTCTGGATCAGAACCGATTCAGATATGTTCTGAAAATATTTTCCTGCTTACTGTTCATCAGGATATCAAAAAAGCCACGATTTGATATGTCCCTTGCATGGGTTTAATTAACTTTTATACTATGCCACCTCCGGCGGAACATCTGGAACCGGTTCCGATATGGTCTGAGAATGCTTTCCTGCTAACTGTTCATCAGGTTATCGAAAAAGCTGTGGTTTGATATGTCACATGCATGGTTTTATTTCAATTTTATATTTGGCCACTTCCGACGGGACACCCGGAACCGGTTCCTGGATACAACCGGTTCAGATATGGTCTGAGAATATTATCCTGCCTACTGTTCATCAGGATATCAAAAAAGACACTATTTGATATGTCGCATGCATGGGTTTGGTTAACTTTAATACTTGGCCACTTCCGGCGGGACATTTGCAACCGGTTCCGGAACACTACCGGTTCCGATATGGTCTGAGAATGTTTTCCTGCTTACTGTTCACCACATTATCGAAAAAGCCGCGGTTTGATATGTCGCATGCATGGGTTTAGTTCACTTTTATGTTTGGTCACTTCGCGCGGGACACCCGGAACCGGTTCCGGGACACTACCGGTTCAGATATGGTCTGAGACTATTTTTCTGCTTACCATTCATCAAGTTATCGAAAATGCCGTAGTTTGATGTGCCGCATGGATGGGTTTGTAGCGTTTTCATATCTGGCCCCTTCCTGGGGTACCGGTCCGGAACACCTCAATGGCCATAACTCCGGAACGGCTGGACCGATCTGAACCATTTTCAAAAGGAAACAATGGGACCATATTCCGCGTCGAATGAACCGTCGATCAATAAAATCGGTTGAGGTTTACTGCCAAAAAGTGATGTGAGTTTTTTTGTACACACACATACACACACACACATACACACACACACACATACACACACACAGACATCACCTCAATTCGTCGAGCTGAGTCGATTGGTATATAAGACTTGACCCCTCCGGAGGCTCTATCAAATTTTCGTTTTTGGAGTGAACATATAGCCTTTCGGTACACCTTGGTGTACGAGAAAGGCAAAAAGTTGGGAGGAACCCTGAATATTTCAAAAAACTTCATGTAGCAATGTTAGACAACTTGGTTTAGTAAATGTTTTTCACTTTTGATCACAATAAGTGTCTCATTTTGTAAAACTTCCCCTATAAAATGAGAATATTTAAGAATTTTGGATAAGTTTGTACAAAAAACCATGCAAAGTCGTTAAAAATCATTCTACTGCATGGAGAAACGCCAAACGGGTTGTGTCCATCACATTCAGAGATGATGTCCCATTTTGTCCAATATCCCCTATAAATAAGGAATATTTGAGAATTTCGAATGAATTTCAACAAAAACCATGCAAAGCCATTATAAATCTATATATATATATATAAAAATGCAGTGGCACACGTGGAACCGCGCATAACTTGCGAACGGATGGTCCAATTTGAGTCGTCTGAGTTTTGTTCTGTTAGTTTTCGCCCAAGGAAGGTTTATGAGGCATAAAACATGGAAAAATTGAAAGTTTCTTGAAAATTGGGTTTCGTACAATCTGAACGGTGACTTGGACTTAACTAGGGACTTAAAATGTCAAAAAACGCAGTAGGCAAGACAAAGTTTGCCGGGTACAGCTAGTTAAGAATATTTAAGAATGTCAGATGAATTTCAATAAAAAACCATACAAAGTCGTTCAAAAGTCTGATATTTTTTGTCTTTGAATTTTTTAATGAGTTTTTATTTGTAGGGGAAAAAGGACAGAATGAGACATCATTTCTGAATATAATAAACAAGAGGTGATCTGTTTGGGGTTTTACCATTAAGTAGCACGACTTTTGTACGACTTTACACGTTTTGCCTTTCTCGTACACTAAGTGTACTGGAAAGGCTATATGTTCACTCCAAAAATGACTTTTTGATAGAAGGCCCGGAGGGTCGAGTCACATATACCAATCAACTCAGCTCGACGAATTGAGGTGATGTCTGTGTGTGTGTATGTATGTGTGTGTGTGTATGTATGTGTGTGTGTATGTGTGTGTACAAAAAAAACTCACATCACTTTTTGGCAGTAAACCTCAACCGATTTTAATGACCAACGGTTCATTCGACGCGGAATCTGGTCCCATTGTTTCCTATTGAAAATGGTTCGAATCGGTCCAGCCGTTCCGGAGTTATGGCCATTTAGGTGTTCCGGATCGGTACCCCAGGAAATGGCAAGACATGAAAACGATACAAACCCATTCATGCGACACATCAAACCGCGGCACTTTCGAAAACATGATGAATGGTAAACAGGAAAATAGTCTCGGACCATATCTGAACCGGTAGTGTTCCGGAACCGGTTCCGGGTGACCCGCCGGAAGTGGCCAAATATGAAAGTGAACCAAACCCATACAGGCGACACATCAAACAGCGGATTTTTCGATAACCTGATAAACAGTAGGCAGGAAAACATTCTCAGACCATATTTGAACCGGTAGTATTCTGGAACCGGTTCTGGGTGTTCCGCCGGAAGTGGCTAAATATGAAAGTGAACCAAACCCATGCTTGCGATACATGAAACAGCGGCTTTTTCGATAGCCTGATGAACAGTAGGTAGGAAAATATTCTCGGACCATATATGAACCGGTAGTGTTCCGGAACCGGTTCCGGGTGACCCGCCGGAAGTGGCCAAATATGAAAATGAACCAAACCCATACATGCGACACATCAAACAGCGGATTTTTCGATAACCTTATAAACAGTAGGTAGGAAAACATTCTCAGACAATATCTGAACCGGTAGTATGCCGGAACCGGTTCTGGGTGTTACGCCGGAAGTGGCCAAATATGAAAGTAAACCAAACCCATGCATGCGATACATCAAACAGCGGCTTTTTCGATAGCCTGATGAACAGTAGGCAGGAAAACATTCTCAGACCATATCGGAACCGGTAGTGTTGCAGAACCGGTTCCAGATGTCACGCCGGAAGTACCCAAGTACAAAAGTTAACCAAAACCTTACATGCGACGCATCAAATCGCAAGCTCTTCAGGCAACCTGATACGGTTAATAAAAGAAAATAGTTTCAGATCAAATTTGGAACAACCGATAGAATTCCGGAACCGGTTCCGGGTGTCCCGCAGGAAGTGGTCAAATGTAGTAGAGATCAAAACCCATGCCTGCGGCACATTAAACAGCGACTTTTTGAATAACGTGATGGTCGATTAGCCAGAAAATAGGCTCAGACCACAACGAAGATCTTTATAAAGGCTACCGATAGTGTTCCGGGACCGATCTAGGGTGTCCAGCCGGAAGCATGCGACACATCCAACCGCGGTCTTTTTTTAAACCATGAGGAACGATTAGCAAAAAAAATAGGCTCAGACCACATTAGAGGCTACCGATAGTGATGCAAAACCAGCATTGGGTGCTTCGTAGGGTGCTTCGCAGGAACTACAAAAATGAACAAAGTCAATGCAAGCGATAAATATGTGTAAGAGAACAAAATCTTGACTGAACTATGGCCACATACATACACGTCTTACTCTACTCACTCTCCATTGGAGAGTGAGTAGCAGTGCTACAATTTTTCGGCAGGCCTTTATGATAGCGATATTTTGCTTTTTTTATTTTCTTCGTTTTGTTTTTCCTGTCAGTGTTGCTTTCCGATCAGCAACACGGGAGCGAAATGAAATAGGTACTCACACTCACATGCAGCGTGCTGAAAGCGAGAGCTGACCGGGCTAAATTTCCATTCAATTTTCTGTATTTGAGTGTTTTCACCCGTGGTATTGTATAGGGCACTCACTCTCAGAAGCCACCGCTTGAGACGAATGGCCTGTCAGCATGAGTAGTGTGTGAATGATTGGGAATTGACCTTGTTGGGTTGCTCATGAATGGAGCTCTCGGACTCTGTCAGTTCTCACATCGAGGAACTAAAAATGACCACCGCAGTCATTCATTTTCGGCTGAAAAACAGGCACTGACACTGATATTTTGCAGGACTGCTCTCCATCGTCCTTGTTTTCAACGGTTGAATCAAATATTAATCGTTTTTGCTCGTTTGACGTCTACTCACTACCAACATCAAGCCAGCAGCGGCTTGTGAAACGCAACCTGATTAGCATTTGGCGATTATTTTTTTGTAACGATGAATATAATAGCAATATGTTACAATTGATATGTCTTTTTTTCTGTACTAAAGCAATCTCATCAAATCACTGAGGTGTAAAAATATACAGTAGGATAGGTCAACGTTATATGAAAAAATGAAAATTATCGCATCAAAGCTTTTTCAATCCTCTTTTGCGTCTTAAACTACTGGGAATTTTTTTATGGGATTTAGATGGGCAATTTCACTTGCTTGCATTTTTTGTCAAATTTTACATGAATTTTGAAACCTATGAAAATATAATATAGCCTAAAGTGTGAAGAAAAAACTATGTCGAAGACCGTAAAGTCATCTGTGATTGTGAAAGACGTTATATCCTAGCTTGTAATAATCGTCTTGATGTTGATCGGTCTTCAGTGATAGTGAAGGTGCTCAGGCAGTCAACTGAAAACTCTGATATTTTTCAGCTCTGTCTATACGTTTAACGTAACGTCGGAATATGTTCAATTATTAAGTTTCCCAATTTTATTAAAATTACTAGCTGTCCCGGCAAACTTTGTCTTGCCAAGCTATGGTGGTTTGACAGTTGTTCAGGTAATTGCAGCATGGCACTCTAGATTGGTTTTATTCCGATCGTGTTGATTTCCTTCCCAGGTCATAAAAAATCAGCATTTTGTCCATTTTCTTACATTTCTAGTTAATTTTCCTAAAATTTTTTACATATAAACACAGCCACCACGAATACGAATCCAACCATGCAAGAGTCATCCTGATCGGTTCAGCCGTTCGTGACTTTTGTTGCCTCAAAGGGACTTCAAATTCATTTTTATATATATAGATAGATTGCTTTTCTAAGCAGGGTGGCCAGATGGTTTTCTTCGAAATCGGTAGATTTTCTGAATAAAAATCGGTAGTTATCGGTAGGCTTGAAAAACTGGCTTGTAATGAAATTCTCAACAAAGTTAGACATATTTTGTTGAAATAGAATCAACCTGATTAATATATAAGAATATAGATACCCATAGAGCATGAAATTCGAATAGTGATTCTAAATCATGGAAAATATCGCGAACCAACATAATACTAAGTACTGAAATAATGCAGGTCATCATCATTGTATTCTACCGTCATATTTCCAGAGATTATTTCCATTGATAACTCCAGACTTCTACTGGGATTCTAACAGGTATTCCTGCTGGGATTCCATCAGGATTTTATGCTGAGATTTCTTAGGATCCTTTTTTCGAAAGGTTCCTGTTGAGATTCCTTCAGGAATTTATCCTTACGGAAATCCTTATGAAAATATTTTTGGTATTTCTCAAGGAATGCCTTTTGAGATTCCTCAGTAATTTTTGATAAGTAAACACCAGGAATTTCAGTGAAGTTTTCTGCATAAATTCCCAATGGGATTCCTTTTTTCCTCAAAGGTTAAGATTCCTCCAGCAATTTTTGATTCTAAGGATTTCTCTAGAGATTTTTGTCGACATTTCTTCAGGGATTCGGTTTCTACAGGGATTCCTCTAGAAATGTATCTAGAGTTTCGTTTAGAGATTCCTCCAGGGATTTCTCCAAGCATTTTTCATGAACTCTTTAAGAATTTCTATTTTTATTCTTTCAAGATTTGCGGTATTCATCCAGGTCCATCTAGGAATTTCTGTAGGGATAGTCCTTTCAGGATTCCGTCAGAAATTCCACTTCAAAATTTTCGATGTTATCCTTCTTCCTGTGATTTTTTCAAGGATTCTTTCAGGAATTTCCTCAGTGGTTTTGTATAGGGATTCCTTCAAGAATTCCTTTTGGGATTCTTCTAGTTTTATCTGCTGAGATTCCTTAAGCACTTTCTGCTGTTGAAGTGCCTCCAGGATTTCCTTCATATATTCTCGGAATATCTGTACACAACTGTCAAGTGAGTGTACGGGAAGAATTTTTTATGTTATGCTATAAGAAAATCCTCTAGTAATTTATTATAATAGGTTTTAATAGTAGAACGCAAGATTTTTTATTTTAATTTCTTTTCATTCGTGAATTTCTACAAATGTTTTTCATTAAATAGGTCCATTTTCTTTGAAATCTTTTACGTATCATCCAAAGTGTACTTAAACACAGGCAAAATTCTTAACAGATATCATATCAATATCTCCTTTTTTTAATAAGAGGGAATCGATTTACAATTTATTGGAAGAACTCATAAAGCAATTTTCAGATAAATTTCTCAAGAAAATAAGGGTCTAGAAAGTATGGGAAAACAAGGTTTAGAAAGTATGGGTTTAAAGTTTTTCGATTCCGTTGTACTCCAAGAAATAACCAAAAGATGTCATTGAGAATTAGACGAACTTCATTAAAGCTAATTTAGATCTGCTTCAGGAATGACGCCAAAGGTTTATTTTTAAGTTGCCTGCTGTTACTATATGAATGTTTAATCTTTATCTGCAAAAGTTCTTCCCGCTAGTCATAAAAAGTATCAAGGAAAAAAATCACTATCAGAATTTAAATGAGCATACTGTAACAAAAAAAAACTCTACCTATTGCTTTCAGAATTTGTTTGAAATACCAAAGCAAAAGTTTTTCCAGAATTTTTAAGAAAAACTTTTGAATTGACCCAAAATATTCACCAAAAATAACATCATAAATTCCTTCAGCATTTATTGTAATTGGCAGGATTTTCTCCAGGACAAGAGTGTTCTTTGGGAGTTACACATTCACTGATTATTTAAAATTTCTCCTTAAACTTCCACAGCTACTCTTCAAAAATTGTAAGAATAAATCTACCAGAAATATTCCAAAACAATTCCCCATTATTTCTACAAGTGTCCAATTAAATATTTTTTCAAAAATTATACCGCCAAACTCTTAAAAAAAGAGACGTAGCTTACTTATGTTAAACGGTAAAGTTAAACAATATCCGAAAGAATTCCTCTAGGTATTTTCGGAAAAAAAATTCCGGAGGAATTTTCTTGGCGCATTTTTCGGTAATATTTTCAGACCATTATCTGAAGACATTTCTGGATGAATCTCTATAGTAATCCATGTAAAATCCCAAGAAGAATTTCAGTAACAAAAATTGATTAAGCAATCTCAGTACTAGACAAGTTCCTAGATAAATTTCTTTAAAAACCCCATAAAGGATACTTAGAGACCTCTGAAAAAAATTGGAAGAATCCTTAAAGAAATCACAGGAGGAATTGTAGTAAACATTTTTGAAGGGGAACTTCTGTCGGAATCCTAGACGAACAATCCCAACAGAAATTCCTTGAGCAATTTGGAGCAATTCTTGGAAAAATGCGTGGAGCAATCTCTGGAGGAATATCTGGACGAAACTCTAGATACAATTCGAGAGGAATTCCTGTTGAAAACTCTAAACGAATCCCCGAAGGAATATATCCAAGAATCTTTAGAGCAATCCTAAAAGGATTCCTAGCAGGGATTATTCCTCTAGGAATCCTGAAGTAATCACAACAGTAAATGATTGAGGAATCCCACTAGGAATTTATGAAGATACCTTCACAGAAGTTCTTGGCAAAAACTGACAGTTCTTTTATTCTTAAAGTTTTTGGATCTGTTTTCAAAGATGCATGTCAACCATCTTTTTGGTTCCAAAACTTTATTATTAAGATTTTTTAACATTGTTGATTATCAAGCTGGAAAATCGTTAGTTTTCGGTAGGAAATTTGAAAAATCGGTAGTTTCAGGGCTCGCGTCTGTGAATCGGTAGGCATGTCGAAAATCGGTAGGACTACCGAGAAATCGGTAGGTCTGGCCACCCTGTTTCTAAGTAAGGTATTCTCAGGATTCAGGAACAGTTCGCATTACGTCGACGGAAATATCATGCTTCGGAATGATGGCCCATGCACAGAAACTAGCTAAACAAAGCAAGAGTCGAAGATTCCAAAAACAGGGACCGAATTCTAGACCGTCCGATAGGTAGGAGATTGTCCGCATCACGACGGTTTTAAACCGAACGGACTCAATAAATACCAAAACTTCCGTGTGACATTTTTAAGTTAATCGAGGCCATCTTGACTAGGAAATCTTGACCGATTGAACCCTTGAAAAGTCCCCATACGGACCGGAACGTCGGAAAAAAATCATAAACTAGTGTTTTCGATTCCCCCAAAAGGCTGAAGCCAACATTGTGAAGCAAAATCATCCCAGTCGTATCCCAACCAAAGAAAGATCATGAGTTCATGTTCGACGAGAAAGGCACTATCACCACTAGGTGGATTAATCTGGGTTTTTTTTATGAAATTCATCTGAAATTCTCAAATATTCTTGATTTATAGGGGATATTAGCTAAAATGAGACAACATCAGTGAATGTGATGGACAAGAGACGATCTGTTTGGGGTTTCTCCATTCAGTATCATGACTTTTGAACGACTTTGCATGGTTTGTTATTGTAATTCATCCGAAATTCTCAAATATTCTTTATTTATAGGGGATATTGGACAAAATGGAACACAATCTCTGAATATGATTGACAAGACATGACCCGTTTGGCGTTTCTTCATGCTGTAGCATGACTTTTGAACGATTTTGCATGGTTTTTTGTTCAAAATCATCCGAACTTCTCAAATATTCTCATTTTATAGGGAATATTAGACAAAATGAGATACTTATTGTGATCAAAAGTGAAAAACATCTGTTAAACCAAGTTGGATGTCATTGGTACATGAAGTTTTTTGAAATATTCAGTTTTTCGCCCACTTTTTTTGGATTTAAGTTTGATATGTTCAAGTATTTTTGACAAATTTAGGGGAAAATGGCCAAAATGAGACACTTGGCGACGTTTTTCTGGAAAGGGGTTGCCACCATTCGATTCCTCGGAACTGGATTGCGTCCGTTTTTTCGCTCGAATTTGTACACTGTGCAGCGTATGATACAATCGATCAAAACCAGCTATGGCAGATTATGCACGAATACGGATTCCCGGATAAACTGACACGATTGATCAAGGCGACGATGGATCGAGTGATGTGTGTAGTTCGAGTATCTGGGACACTCTCGAGTCCCTTCGAAACTCGCAGAGGGTTACGGCAAGGTGATGGTCTTTCGTGCTTGCTGTTCAACATTGCTTTAGAGGGTGTAATTAGGAGAGCGGGGATAAACAAGAGTGGAACGATTTTCACGAAGTCCGTTCAGCTGCTTGGTTTCGCTGATGATATTGATATCATAATATCATAACGTACATCCGACTAAAGAGTGAAGCCAGGCGAATCGGATTAGTCATTAATGTGTCAAAGACAAAGTACAGATGGCAAAGGGCTCCAGGAAGGAATCACCGCGCCCGTCACCCCGAATTTATATCGGCGGTGATGAAATCGAGGCGGTTGGAGAATTCGTGAACTTGGGCTCACTGGTGACCGCCGACAAGGACACCAGCAGAGAAATTCAGAGGCGCATTTTGGCAGGAAATTGAACATACTTTGGACTCCGCAGAACTCTACGATCGAACAAAGTTCACCGTCACACGAAGTTAACTACTTACAAAACACTGATTTGACCAGAGGACTGGGCACAAAGCATGGACCCTACGTGCAGAGGACCAACGCGCCCTTGGAGTTTTCAAACGGAAGGTGTGTCGTATCATCTACGGCGGAGTGTAGATGGAAGACGGGACTTGGAGAAGGCGAATGAACCACGAGCTGCATCAGCTGGTGAGAGAACCAACCATCGTTCACACCGCGAAATCTGGAGTCTACGGTGGACGGGTCACGTCGTTATCAAGATGTCGGATAGCAACCCGACTAAAATAATCCCGAGAATCATCCGACCGGTACAAGAAGACGTGGTACGCAGCGAGCTAGGTGGGTCGATCAAAAGGAAGACGATTTGCGGATCCTTCGCAGAATACGGAACTGGAGACAAACAGCCATGGACCGAGTAGAATAGAGACGACTCCTAAGTACAGCAGAGGACCTCAGGCCTTAGTGTGTCCGGTACGGTAAGTTGTTTGTTGGGTTTGTTAACCCTATGCATTTCAAATCCAATTCCTTAAGACGCCACTGTCCAACCATCAGAACAGGAAATCGAACACGACGACGATGATGTTGATGGTGATGATGCTGACACACCAACCAGAAGCACCCACAATCACACGCGATAGCCGTTAGCCAGCCAGCCAACCAGCCACCCAGCAACTTTGTGTGCTTCCAGTTTCCACCTACAGTAGCAGCTCAACGGAGCTACACGTGGACTCCGTCGCGTCGTCGTCGTCGTCTTCACGGTGTCGGTCGTTGTTGGTGTCGGGAACAAGATGTCAGATATCGAATCGAGGATGCTTCTCTCACTCCCCACTTCGAGTCTTTCTTGCTGCTCCACTTATGACCACCGCACCGTCGTCGTATGTTGAGGTTACCGGGGAAGCTGGAGTTATTTATTTTTTACCATTCTGGCGTCAAAGTCTATCGAAGCAATTGCTGTTATTGTTTATACGGAAAGCTACCAACTTTTCTTCTGGATTCGCTGGGGAATGGAAAAACATCTCCAACGAACAAGGTCCAAGTGGAAGCTTACAAGATTCATCTGAGAAAACGTTCGAAGAATTTCCACAGAGCCCAGAGCAGCCAGGAAGCAAACCTGATGTAGTTATTATTGTTTACCAACCAACCAAAGTTAATAAATCAATCAGGGCAATCTTTTTGATATATTACAATGTACGCCGACGCTGCCGGAGCAGAGCTTCTGCCAGCGCCAATTGGAACGCCCCATCCGAGCAATCCGCACACAGACGGGTGAAAAAGGGGGAGGAGTCACACGAATGGCATGTTGCTCACTCCCTCTCAGAGCTCCGGTGGAAAATGCTCCACCCGACACAGAAGCGACAGAGTAACAACAATGGAACGGATGGGAGCATCCTCTCGTCACCAGTCAGCAGCCGTCGCTGTGCTCGGTCATGATGGGAGGCATCAGTGCTCTCATCTCTGCTGATCTGGTGGGTGGGTGGCTGCTAAAAACGAAAGGTGTCGGATGGCTCACTGGACCACCGCCGCCGTTGGTGTTGTTGTTGTTCGGCTTAGCAGAAATATGTTTGGTATCAGAGTGCTGTTGTTGGGACTATTTGACTGCGGACGAGAAGGTTGGCTCCCGACTAGGGAGGAATGGAAAGATAATTTCTAAATTTTATCTGCTAAAAATATTGAAAACAAACGTTAATATTATCAAGGGGCCCAGATACAAAGGGGTGTAAGTGACCATTTTGTTGATTTTGAGATAAGCATATAAAAAAAAATCTTCAGGTAACAAACTATTAGGTACTTTTTCAAGATTATTTTTGAAAAAATTAACAATAAATCGGAGAAAATTGGATTGATTTTGAATCTCGAATATCGTCAATACAACTAAGTGACACAAGTTCACTAGCATTTTTGAACTCGGTTAGCTTATGATCGTTTTTCATGCCCTGAGTTTGAAAACGCGAAGCAATAAAATATAACAGAACAAAGGTTTTTTTTAATCTCTCATACAAAACTGCTCATTTGGAATAGATTTATGTGAAATTTTAATATTAAGTTGCTTACTCCTAGGCATCTTAGCGTTTTACGTAATATTGGGGATATATCGCTTACAACTCCCTGGAAATCTAATGAAACCCCAGGAACACTCCAGGTAAGTCCCTGAAACCTCTTGGAAACCTCAGAAGCTCCCTTTAAACACCTATGGAACAACGGGTTGCTCCTGAAACCCCTCGAGCCTCAGAATATCTCTGGACCGCCACTAAAAACCGTTCAAACCCCCAGGAATGCTTATAAATACCCCCAGAAACCCCCTATAACACCAACCCAAGTAACACCGAAAACATAATCCGAAATAGCAAAATATTTACTTTGTACTACAGCAGTTGTTATGAAGTTTCTCGAAACATATTATGTCATGGATAAGTCGTTTTCATGATACCTGAAACTTATGCACAGTGATCTTCTATTTAGAAGTCCTATTAAAGAATATATTTTGTTTTCTCAAACAAACATTGCATGTTGTTTTCGATTTTGTTGGGTATGTTCTATTTAAGTACACTTTGTTGATTACCATATATGCGCAGTATGTTCTATATGTCATATTAGAGTAGCATTTGCAGTTTCTTGTTCAAGACTTGTTTTCAATCATGTTTGAACAAAACATAGTATGCTTCGTATGTTTATAATTAGTCAAATTTTGGTTTTCTGCAGTATGATAGAAAACATGTGTAACATAAACCTCATTTATTTTTTTGAACAGGGACATGCTACACTACCGATCATAAAAATGTAGAATCGATTTTTATTACCTACGTAAAAAATATACTCGTAACAGAATCTTAGTTATGACAGGAATATATTTTACCACAAAATATTAGGCCCGATTTTACCGAGCAAAATGCTCTTTGAGCCGCTTCAGTGTATAAACTGTGATAATTTTTTGTTACTTGATATTTGTTGTCTTTCCGAATCGTGACAGATATCAAACCGTTCAAATACCAAATCAAACATGAGAACCAACAACAACCACAACAAAATTATCCACAAAAACAATATCAAGCCAATTTTGAATCATATCCCAAAACATGTATCATGCCATGTCACAGAGTGCCATTTTATTTTATTTCTAAATTATTAAATATTTATCAAATAGGTATTCTATTATGTTTCAATAATTTGTTATATGTATGTATAAACTTGACAAATTCTTGAGAAAAATAAAGCATATTTGAGTTTTTGTGTTAAAATAAGATGAGTACTATATATTTATTTTGGTGCAAAATTCTTTAAAAATACTGATTTATAAGGCGCATTAATTTTATCGGGGTACAATAGTCTATTTCACCGTAAAACATGATTGGCATTACAATTTATGACCCCAGTAAGGCAATTAGGCGTTAAAGTGGCTTGGTAGAATCATTGATGCATGCCGATTTTCGCAGTTGTCGATTTTTATTATTGACATTTTAAAACTTAATTATTTACAGCAATAAAACATCTTGATTGTCAAGGCACTGTTTTCTAGAATTTGTTGAAAATATATAATGGAAAACATACTAAGATACATAATCAAGTATGCTCAGATTCATATAGAACATGAATATGACATCACAAAGATGTTGCGCAGGCTGCACCTTCTGCGCTTTTTCAGTCGTATAGCAGTCTGCAAATCGGTTTTATTGCTTCACACCAAAACATCGTAACTGGTCATGTTGGAGTCGAAATAATTTCTATAAGACATGTTGTGCTACTTGGGAATGAAATCATCTGAAGCCCCATGGAGCACCCCTGAAATTACAAGGAAAACACCTGGAACACAACTGAACCCCCTTAAACTCCTTGAAACCCCATGAAACGCTCCTGAAACCCCCTGAAATCCACTCGAACCTCTCTGCAACGCCCTGAGACCCTTTTGGAACGCCCCTGAGATCCGCAGAACGTTTTGAAAATCCTCCGAATCCCTACGGAATATCCCTGCTACGCCCCAGAAACCCCTTGAATACCTCTGGAACGGTCCTGTCCTGAGACCCCCTGAAGCACTCCTGTACGTCCCTAAAACAGCCTTTAATTTCATGAAACGCTCATAAAGCCCTCTGAGACCCTCCGAAATACACCTGGAACATCATCGTGCTCATCATTCTACCATGAACGAACAGGGTAGAAAAGTGATAGCAGCGCAAAGGCAACCAGTTCGATATAGTAGAATTAGAACAAAATACATTTGAGCGCTGTACGAAATGTAATTGCAGCTGCCAATTGGAATCGCTCTCACAGGGTAAGTAGTTGAAGAAAAAAAAAAAAATTTTTAGGATTGTTTGTGGATTTCCGTAATTTATTCAACGCTGCTCCCAAGATTGATTACGCGTTTTTTATGAATTATTCCCCAGATTACATCTGGGATCCCCACAGAATTCATACTGGGTTGTCTCACGGGGATCCGGAACATTCTACGGGCTTCCTTCAGGAATAACTTTAAAAATTCCTCCCAGAGTTCCTTTACTGGTACCTTTTGAAGTTTTTTTTATTGCTTTTTGCTAGGTTTTATTGAAGAGTTCTTGCTAAGACCCATTCAGATATTATCTAAAGCAATTTTCCAAGGATTCCTTCTGATATTCCTTAATTGTTTTTTTTTCGCAGGTTTTTATTTCTGAATTTCTTCAAAAATATTTTCCTGAATTCCTTAAGAGATTCTTCATTCTAAAATTCTGTCCAGGTTTCCTCCTCAAATTCTTTCTGGAATTCCATTAGGAAGTCTAACCGACAATCTTTAATGATACCACCTGGGATTCCTTCAGGAATTAACCCGGAATTATTTCAGGGAATTCTCTAAAGATTCTTTCAAGGATATTTCCCGGAATTCCATCAGGGATTCCTTCATTGATTCATGTTGTAATTCCTCTAGAAGTTCATTCCGGTATTCTTCACGGGACTCATACCTGGATTATTCCCGGACATTGTGCCAGGATTCCCGGGCCTCTCTCCCGGGACTCATCCAGAAATCCTTTCAAGGATTTTTCCCGGGATTTCTGCAATGATTTCACTCTAGATACCTTCCGGTATTCTATTCGGTATTCCTCCCGAGATTCCTATGAAGATTCTTGCTGGACTTTTTTGGTATTTCTTAATAAATTTCTACCAAGATTCCTTAACTGATTATTTCCTAGTATCATTTATGAATGTATCACGATATTCTTTTGGGATTCTTCTGAGATTTTTTTACTTATATCTTCATGGATTCTTTCAAGGATTCCTTCAGGTATTCTTTCAGGGATTTCTCCAAGATAGTCAAAAAGACTCCTTGAGGTTCAGGGATTACTCATAGAGTCGTTTAAGGATTCCTTTAGGGACTTCTCAAGGGCTTCCATTAATTCTTCCAGGATTAGGAATTCCTCCTGATATTTTTTAAGGAATTTCTTAAACGATTCTCCCAGCTTTCCTTTGAGGATTTTTGATTTTTCCAGGATTTCTATATGCATTTCTCAGTATTTCAGTTATTACTCCCGTGTTTCACGTCGAGGATTTCCCTTGGACTCTACCAGGGATTATATCAGAGATTTCTACCGCGATTTTTTCATTGATTCTTATCAGATTTAATTTTGGGATTTCGATAATGATTTCTTCAGAGTTTGATCCCGAGATACTTTCAGCAAATCGTTCTGAGATTTTCTTAATGATTTGAAAAAAAAAAACTTTCGGGTTTTCTTCAGGGATTCCTCCGTGGATTCCTCTCGGGATTTTTCTTGGGATTTCTTCAGTATTGACCTTCTGCATTGCTCCAGACTTCGGTTAGGAACTTATCTCGAGATTTTTCAGAAATCACTCTAGAATTCTTTCATGGATTGCTCCCGGGATTCCTTCAAGGATTTATTTTGGGATTTATTCGTGTATTCCTGCCGGAAATCGTCCCAGGATTCTGTTGGGGCTTTCTCTCGGATAACATTGAGGCATTCCTCCCGTAACTCCAATACTTTTTCCAATGCTTCTTCGGGATTTTTCCTCAGCCTGGATTTCTCCAGACAATGATCCCGGGATCCCTGCGAGGATTACTCCAGTGGGGGACAAAGTCACTCTTCAATAATTATGGTGCATAAGTAAATGTGACAAAGACGGTAACTATGGCAGCGGTGGTCAGAGCCGGAAGTGAAAGATGGTTTGGGGAGGAAAAAAAAAAGGTTGCACGGGCATTTCAAGGGAGTCCCAGGAGGCCTCGAGGGCATTTAGGGGCTTTCAGGGTCCTCTCAGGGAGCTTCAGGGAGTTTCAGGGGTCCTCAAGGGCACTTCAGACGGTATCAGTGGCGTTTCAAGGGTTCTTAGGGGTCCACAGGAGTTCAGAGAAGCTTCATCAAAAGCACGTAAAGTTCAGGAAGATCATTTGCAAGTAGAAAGCGATCATTTCAAAGTAATAATTTAGTAGTTATGTTGCTGCTAGGCCTATGTACATTCAATTTTACCGTGAATGTTGGGGTTGCAGAAACATAAAACTAATGCGCTTCGAAAATGGTGAATATTAGAGTTTTGTTTACTCTTAAAATCTGGCTGTCGAGAGCACAGCGAGCAGTAACGGTCAAAATGTAGGCCGATGGATCTTCCCAGATCGAATAGATAGAACTTCAAATGAATCTTTAGAAAGTCCAATACTGTCACTAACACAGTCAGAAATCCACTAGTTTATTTCTTCTTAACTCTTTTACTTAAAATCGACACTTAACTTAATTCACAAGATTATATAGTTCAAAATTAAATATTTAAAGATGTTTCACTAAACTTCAGATGGTAGGTTGGCGCAGAGATCCACTTCGTGTAATGGCGCCAAGATGGTGCTTCGGTGCAGAAAAGAGAACGATGCTCGTTACTTGATCTCCTTTTATACCATGGTGCCCCGGAAGGCGGTGGTACGCCATGATAACCTTTTCGTTGCTTTTGAGCTTTTATCGTTCTCCACGAACGAGAGTAACGAAGAGAAGTAACGTTTAATGTACTTAACAGGTGGCGCATAATTTCCCTTTTCGTGATGTGCAGGGCATATACGAACACTGGCTTCATGGATATCTTCAAGTATACTATAAAACCACAGACAAACAGACGTAACACTCTACAAAACGGCTTGGCACATGCATTTAACGATCAATTTAAATTTCATTTGATTTGCGCGATCTTTCCACCAGAGGCGCTAGTGTTCCATCGCTTTGACGTTTGCCAGTGTACACGTTGCTGAATGATGCAAGCGAAAATTACAGACTATTTGTGTAGTAGTGCGCGTGGTTAGCAAACGTCAAATCGAAATCCATCATGGCCGACAGTGTCTCGTGCGGTTATACCAACAGGTGGCAGTATGCTCATGAAAAAGATACCGGGCAAAAGCTTTTGGTGAATTTCCTTTTTCCGTCTGTTTGTCTGTGATAAAACATTTCATCAATGGTTTTCATAGAAGTAGTCATAAAACTGTGAGTTTATATTATTGCTGTAATGAAACCGTAATAAAAATCAAACAAAACCAATCAGAAATAGAATTGTTACTTGGGAATGGGATTGCTGAGGTTTCAGGGGCGTTTTGAGGCATTTTAGGTCAGAGTTGTATCGGAAGGTTACAGGAACACATTTAAATCAAAGGGGATTTCAGGGGCGTTTCAAAATATATTGTAATGAGGTCTTAAAAAATCCTCTGAAACTTCCTGAAATGCCTCCAAGATCCCCCTGAATCCCTCGCGGACCCCATGTAACGCACCTGAGACGGTTCGAAGCTCCCGAAAACCCCTACGTTACGCTCCCGTAACGCCGAAATGCTCTAAAACTTCCTGAAACACCTATAAAATCCCTCCTTAACCTCCTCGAACCCCATGTAACGCACCTGATAGGCTCCCAAGCCCCCGAAAACTCCTCCGTAATGCCGCTCAATTCCGTCGAAAATGCTCTGAAACTATCTGGTTTGCCTCCGGAATCCCAATAAAATCCCCTCGGACCCTATGTAACGCACCTGAGATTCTTCAAAACCCCCAAAAACGCCTTCGCATCTCTTCTGAAACCAGCCTAAAATGCTTTGAAACTTCCTGAAATGCCTCCAAAACCCCCTCAAGACCCAGTCGGACCCCATGTAACGCACGTGAGACCTTCGAAATTCCCCGAAAACGTACCTGTAGCGCCTCCAAAACCCGTCGAAAACCCTCTTGAACCCTCTGCAATGCATCGAAAACTCCCTCAGACTTCCGAATACCTTCTTGGAATCTCTCTCTGAAACGCCCCTGTAACCATTCTTTACTCAACCCTATAAACACCCCCTGACTACCGTTGCAATAGTTTCCGTCATTATTGAATATTCTTATGCACACTATTGGCTTTGAGAAGCTTGCTCTTTTTTAATGCAGGGATAAAAAAGGTGCATAACTCCCTCCCCTCTGAGTATTAGGTAATTTTGGATGGATCCTTATATTGCTACATTCCATGCATGAATGTTGTTTTCCTTGAATACAGCATATGGCTTGATGATTGTAAAACACAAATCAAGACGATTAAAGTATGCAAAAGTGCTGAAAATGTTATTTCGACATATCTAAATTCAACCACCTACAGCTCATTTTAGAAGCTGAACCTGAGAACCTGGTATATGGAAAACTTGTGCTGCTAGATCAGTGCTACAAGAATGTCACGGAAAAGCCGCCATTTTTTATATATAAGGTAAATGTTACAGACTTCCTTTCAAAAATGCCAATTGATATTCACTGTGATGCAATGACGGTTTTGTAGTGCGGAAAACTCGAGAACTGGAAGAGTGAGTATGCAGGGTGTGATTTTTAGAGCAGGTTTCGAGGGCGTTATCAGGGGTCTGAGGGGTTTTTTTAAGTCGCGTGGAGTCCGAGGAAGTTTATGGGGGATTTCGGTAGCATTTCAGGAAGTTCCATAGCATTGTCGGTGGGTTTCAGAGCTGTTAAGGTGGCGTTTTCGAGCGTTTTTAAGGGTCTCAGGTGCATAACACGGGGTCCGAGGGTTTAGGGGAAAAGGGTTTTCGTCGGGTTTCAGAGGCGTTACCCAAGTATTTTTGGAGAGTCTCAAGTGCGTTACGGTGGGTTTCTAATGCGTTACGGAGACGTATTAGTTGGTTTTGGAGGGTTTCAGGTACGTTATATGAAGCACTTTGGTGGCATTTCAGAAAGTTTCAGATTGGCGAATTTTTAAGGCATTACATTTGTGTTTTCTGTGGTTTCAGGGGGTCTTAGGTGCGTAACATAAAGTCAGTGAAAGCTTCAGCAGAATTTCGAAAGCATTACTGAAGGATAATCAGAGGATTTTCAGAGACCCCTTAACGATTTTTTACAAAACCCCTTGAAACACCCCTGAAACCTCCATAAACTCATTAAAATGCCAATGCAATCGCCATCCAATTGATATGCCCCTAAAATCCCTTTTGATTTAAGAGCGTATCAGAGACATTTCTGAAACGCACCCGAAATCCCGTGAAACGCGCCTGAAATTCCGTCAATCGCTCCTAAAATCACTCCCAATTGTCCTTAAAGTCCCAAAAACGACCCTAAAACCCTCTTAGTTCTATTAAAACGCCCCTGAAATTCTCGTAATTTCATTGACATGTCAAAGAAACCAGACGGAACACACTGAAAGGCTCTTGAATACCCCTGAAACGCCCTGAAAGGCTTCTAAAGTCCATTGGATCCCCCTTTCCTGGGCTATCTGGGAAACTCCTGGAAATCCCCTTGGCCCTATCTAAAATGCTCAGGAGCAAGACCTGTACTCGCGAACTAGATTCCACCATCCGGACATTGATTTAAGTTATGCACAAAATTTCCTTTTTTTTATACCCTTTTTTCATTTGTGTGCCCCCAGTCAAGATGAAAAGAGGTTTCCCGTTTCTCCTAAATGTCTTAAAAAACCTCCTGAAGTTCCTTAAACTCCCTTGGATCCCCTGTAATGCACCTGAATCCTTCCGAAAACGCCCATTAAGCTCCCTCTAATCCGCTGAAAACCTTCAAAACACTCTGAAATGGCTCCAAAAACCTCGCCTCGTCAGGAATGCCTCGAAATCCCCTCAGACCCTATGTAAAGCACCTAAGATCCTTCGAAATCCGCAAAAATTCTCCTGTAACGCCTCAGAAACCTATTAAAAATATTTTGATCCTCCATGAATTGCTTCCGGAAACCCCTTGGAGCCCCCTTGTACCCCCTGTGGCGCACCTGGGACCTTCCGAAACTTCCAAAATTGCCCCTGTAATGACTTTAAAAACCGCTCACATCTCCTGAAACGTCTCTAAAACCCCATGAAAACCACTCGGAGACAGGCCCCTTTCAATTAATTCAATGGAAGTGATATGTAAGGTCTGCAGTAGGCGAGCGATTGCATCATCATTTCCTCCCTTTTCGCTAATTGATTTTGCATTCTGACAGTCAGACAAACTTGTTGCATTACTAGCATGCTCATTGAACACCATCAGTAGGGCTGTTGAGACCAACTAGTTATCACATGTGGCTTCCTGCAGCTGACGGTCAATCAAAGCTCAAGCTGAATGAATTCCTACAGTGGGGATGTCGTCGTCGTCAAAATCAGCTTTGACCCGAAATTTTTCGACGGCATACCATACTATGGAATTTCCGATATACTTTTAAACATCTTACTATTATTATTCTCTCTTAGTCGGGATGGATATCGGTTTTGATGGGAGCAGTTTTCACCTTCGCCCACCCACACCATGCAATCCATCTGGAAGTTTTGCCGGACTGAAATTGGCTACAAATTATCTGCACGTTTGTCTGTTTCGTAGGAAACGGGCCACGACGACCTAGGAGCAGCGATCAAACGGGCAGTGCAGTGGTTTACACTGATTGATTTGTGATCATCGAGCGCTCTCAAGAGCTAGACCTCTGCCTGTACTGATAGTGAATCGTTCCGGGAAGCATTAGTTACATACGGACGGGGTTGACGGCTTTGGTCTCTACTAGAAGTGCATGCTTCGAAGCATCGCCTGCACATTTTTGGAGATTTATGGTTTCGTTATGGTTCGACAATTTGATTGAAAAGTAATTACACACTCGTCTTAGGGTATCTGACATGAAATTTCGAACTAGTCTTGTTTCTAAGTGAAATTTTTCGTCAATTTATTCTTGTAATCTTGTGGATGGAGTACGCAACACTTTCCCCAGCTTTTCCCAGCCTATTCGACTTACAATGTTCCAAATATTCTACTCTCATTCACCATCCTTAAAGGCTCGAAGTCTCGAGCCGAAAGCACACGCAGAAGCAATCAAGCGCTAAGCGTTCGTCCAAATAAATAACGTAGCAAATGTTACCCCCAATATATCCATTCTCAGCTGCCAGCAGTAGCACCGAACCCCCTTCATTCCCCCCGAAAAGTCAGCATGTTACAGGAAAAAAAAGTACATGCGAAAAGCAGTTCCAACGCTTCCGGCACGCTGACGGCGACGGTGTGGTGGCCGGCCTGCGCACATGTACAAGAGTCCGATTGTTTTTATTAAAACTACGTGATGCAATAAAGATGAATAATAATTGCCACGCTTCGTATACACATTCCCCGTTGGCCCCGCCAGGATTGATGGCAGAAAAAAGGCTAACAGCTCAAGTGCGTGATTCGTCCCAAAAGGCTTTTCCCTACGAGTTGAAGTTACCGGTTTGGGAAAATGTGATATTGGGACGCTTTTTCACGGTAGCCTCCCGAGAGGAGACATTGAATGGAATGCGTGCGGCAATATTTTTTTTTAGGAAATGTATCATCGAAGACTCATGAGATTGCTATGGGGTGGATGTAGCGAGGTAAAAAAACTTCATTTTCGGCCAAAACATGCTTTTTTTGTAAATGTGTAAGAAGCTATTACAAGTTATTATTGAAGCAACTTGAAAATTATTAGAAATATAATCAGTTTTCAAGTACTCGTGCCCTTGACATCTCACAGTCCGCCACAAATTCAATTTCCGGCAAGATTCGTTATCCAAAACCACCTCAAGATCCACTTTTTCTCGCATAACCCGTATCGACCCTATTTCGTCCATCCTATCCCCCAAAACACTAATGACCACTCACTTGGGTGGGCCACGAGAATGAAAAATCACTCACCTGGAAGGCTTTTCTTCTTTTGATGATAAGCAGAACGAGCAACGAGAATAAGATTCTCGTGAATCATCACTCGTACGGCCAACCGGTCGTCAGACAGCACCCTCTGAGACCCTCTGAGAGAGACGATTGCCCCGAATAGGCTCGACCCAACTCGAACGGAACACAGAACAGAGAGGATATATCGATGGAAAATTGAAAAACGATGATAACATATCATCAAAATATCATATTCCCATTGTTTTCGGCCCACATGGTGCTCGTCGTTGGTGGATCGGTTTCAATGGCACCACAGTTAGTCGTTCTGCTATTCTGCTCCCAGGGTCGTTCTGGGCCTTGTGCCAGGAGGGCCCAGAAGATGCTTATTGGTTACGGTTATTGGCAGCAATTTATTAACCATTTCCCCCTGCTTAGTTTTCGTGATCGAAGCCGTCGTTTGTTCGGTATGTACTTGTTGTTGTCATCATCGTTGTTGGCCTTGGCCGGAGTTGTTTGTAGTCGTGGACTGTTGAGTTTTCGAGAGAGAACATTCGAAAAGGTAAAGAGTGGCTGACCCGATAAAAAATAAAAAAAAAACATGATTTATTTTCATATAATACGAAATTATAGGAAGAAAATATAGGCAACATGTGTTTTACTCCTAATTCCGAATCAGGGATTGTTTAGGAAATGTCTCAAAATATTAGAAATATTTCAGTGATTACTTCACAAACTAGGGATTTGTTCAGTTATTGATTCAAGGATTACTCCACAAACTCCCCTTGAAAACAATTTATCTATATGAATTTTTATTCGGAAATTTTCTTCAGGTTTTTCTTTAGTTCCTCACAGAGATAAATTCCGATATTTCTCTAATTATTCCCCCGAAATTTCACAATAGGTTATTTAAAAATCTTGTATAGATAGCTTCAAACAGTCCTTTCTTGGAATTTCTTCTAATAGTTATTACTTCAGGAATTCTTTGAAAGATTGCTCCAGAAATTTATCGAATGATTAATTTAGAACGCCATTCATGGATATTTTGAAAATATTCATCACTGGAGTCCTGTAAAAATCCAGCATGTATGCCTTTCTTCAGCGACTCATGCACAAAGTCTTACAGAGAATTATTAAGAAATTCTGTCAGGAACGCCTTCATTAAAATCTCTGAGAATTCTTTCAGATATTATGCTGGGAATTCTTTCGGGATATCATAGTTTTTGAGACTTTTTCCAAAAGTTTCTCGACTATCCCAGAGGTTATTTTTGGATTTCCATTATAAAACCTTTCTTGGATTCTTTCTGAATTTTTGAAATTGCTCCACCTTTGAAGAATCGTCAAGTAGTTTTTTTTTTCAGGAAGCCTTGCACCGTTTTTCTTGTAAAAGTTTTTTTTACAATATCTGCTACGGATTGCTTCAAAAAATCCATTGTTTCTTTCAAAGTTCCACACGAGTAGTAGGATTCCTTAAAAAATGCTTTCAGCGATTCTTTCAGAAAATCGAAAAAAACCTCCTCTAGGCATTTTTTAGATAATCTTTTACAATATTCTAAGGTTCGTTTCAGAAATTCTTCCAGAGATTCCTTTAGAAATTTCTCTGGAGTTTCCTTTAGTTATTCTTTGAAATTTCTCCATATATTGTTCCAAGGTTTCTTTAAAAAAAAAAGAAATTTTTGTTGATTCATTTCAAAATTGCTCCATGGGTTAACACAGAAATTATTTCAGAAATTCGTTTTTTTAAACCTATCAAGGTTTTTTTTTCGAAAATTCCTTCAATGGTTTCTTCAGAAATTCTTTCAGAGAAATTTCTCCTTGGCCGATTTCAGATATTCCTTCAAAAAATATCTCCGAAAATTATTTTGAGAAAATTTTAATGGGCTCCGTCTGAAACTTCGCCAGAGATTACTTTTAAAAAATTTCTATGGATTTGTTTAGAAAATCCTTCAGAAATTTATCTGGGCATTTATACAGAGTTTTCTACAGGGGTCGCTTCATAAATTCTTTCAAACATTATTTCATAAATCACTGGAAGGGTTTCTTTAGAAAACCCTTCAGGTATTTCCTTAAGAAGTACATCAGTGATTTTATTCAGGAATTGCTCTCTGGATTCCATTAAGAATTACCGCTGGAATGTGTTTAAAAAATTCCTCAGAAATTCATCCTGCAAGAGTTCCTCCTGAGATTCTTACATTGTTAATTTCAGTGATTCAGGCAGGAATTCCTCTAGAGATTTCTGCAGGAGTTCACACAAAAATTCCTTCAAAATTTTCACCATATATTCTTTTATGAGTTTCCCGGAAACTGTTCCGGTATGGACCTTATTTAGGCGAGTATTCGAGAATTCCTTCAAAAATATGTCCACAGAATGCACCGGGAATACTTTCAGAATACCATTTCAAATTTTCATCAAAGGAATTCTCCAAGAATTTTACTAGAAATTCCTCAATAAACATTCCTACGAATTTCACCATGGCTTTCTCGAGGAGTTTCTCCAAAGATTTCTCCACGAAATTTACCAAAAATTTCTTCTGGGATTTATTCAAGGATTTTCCTAAGGACTTCTTCAGTTATTTCTGTACAATTTAGACATGGATTCTACTAGAAATTTCTCCAGAAAATAATAAGAAATATCTGCCCAATTCTTCAGAGATTCTTTCGGAAATTCTTCCACGGATTATTTCAAAAAATCCTCAAGAAATTAATTCAGCAATTGATGTAAACATTTCTCCAAATTTTTTTTTTTTTTTGGAAATTGCGTCTGCTGTTTAGGCAGAAGTTTCTCTTGGGATTCCTCAAAACATTCTTACAGGAACTGTTTCTGATATTTCTTCAGATATGTTTTCCCAGAAATAGAAAAAAAATACTGGAAGAATTCTGCGATGAATTCCTTAAGGATATTTCTAGATAATCTCTGGAGGATTGTCTGAAGGAACCTAGAAATAACTTGATAATTTTGTGGCTATATCGGTCTCTTCTACTCATAGTATAAGGGAATGGAGATCAAACTGGATAATGAAATGATAGATATGATAAAATTCGCTAGGTAGCGAACAAGTGTGAAAATTTCATAGAATTATCATATCTATCATTTAATTATCCACTTTGATCTCTACTCCCTTATACTATGAGTAGAAAGAGACCGATATAGCCACAAAATCATCAAGTTATTAATAGAATACGGTCGATAAATCAGTATATGATATGGAACCTAGAAAAAAATAAGAAAGAATCTCGTGAAAAACGTATGCAGAAATAAGAAACAAAGGTACTGGTGAGATTTTTGAAGAAATCCCTCAATAAATTTCTGAGGCACTTCTGTAGTATTTTCGGAAGGAATTTTTGGAAACCTTGCGAAGATACCCATAGATGAATTCATAGAAGAGTTTCTTAAACAACTTTTGAAGGGAGTAGCAAACAGAAGTTCCTGAAATACTGAGATAGTTTCTACAGAAATCCCAGCAAAAATGAAAACAATTAGCTGAGTATATCGTTCGAGAATCGTTGAAAAAAAATCTAAAAAAACGTATTTTCAGAAAATTGCCTGGTGAAATTTTAGAATAGGAGAAGAATTTTTTGAGTTTGAAAAAGGAATGGAATCTGAAGTATGTAGTTTCTGCTGAGATAATTTTCAAAGTAATTCCTAAAGTATAACCGAAGAATTTTCTGAAAGAATTCCTGAAGAAATATCTGAATATATTCTAAGCAATTCCTAGAGGAATACCTGGATTATTACCTGAAGAAAATTATGGAAAAAGTAAAGAAGAACTTCCAAAAGAATCTCTTCAGAATTTTTTAGAAACATTTCTAAACAAATGCCTAAGAAAATCCTTGAAAACTTGGAAAAAATGCATGAAAGAACCTCTGGAGAACAACCATGATACTGAAATGAACTTCTACCCTCAAAACAAGAATTTATTATCGCTAAACGCTCACAAATTATGAGCGAAACACTCACAACCAGTTACGCACAAGCGCTCATACAAGCTCCCAATGCATCATCTGCTCGACAATAGATGCCGGAAATACTCGAACGTGAACAGGTAGGTAAGTTTCTTCAAATTTTTTCTCTCAAATACGCGTTGTTTGAAGCTAACAGCAATCTTGAAGCAATATATAAATATGCGCCACAGTAACTTTTAACACATTTTCGTTCATCTGTAAATAATAGACAATTCTAGTTTCCTCTGACGCATTGTTTACTTCTTTTTGTGCCAATTTTATCAATTAATTTTTCAATTAATTCAATTATTTGATTAATTAAGTGTAAATCAAGTAGCTCAACATTATAGATTATTCAGTGAGATATGTATAATAATCAAACAAAGAATGGACACGATTATCTGGGACTTTAAAAAGAAATTTACCCAGGATAATCGAAGCATTTTATTTATTTCATTACTTTATTTAGCTAGGGCACCTTCATTGGTATTCCGTCAAGAGATTCCTCCAGCGATTCTATGTGTGGATTCTTCCAGATTTTTTTCTGGGGATTCTTCCTGGAGCTTCCTTCTGGAGATTCTTACAGAACTTTTATCCGAGATTGCATCTTTCGGTTACTCCAAAAATGCCAGCTTGGATTCCTTCACAAACTACTGCTAGGGTGGAGCGGACCTGGAGTCATGGTTAGAACACTCGACCATTACGCCGAAGACCTGGGATCGAATCCAACTCCCGACAATCTCGCAAAATGTGAGTTCTTCCTTCAGAGGGAACCCGAGATAACTAGCCTAGGGCTGAAAATCTCGTTAATACAGATAAAAAAAACTACTGCTAGGGATTCCACCTTGTATGGCTTCTAGATCCCCTTAGATTCTCCATGGAAGTTTTCCGAGAAATCCTTCAAAAAATCCTTACACAGGTGTTTAGTGTGCCAGGAGTTAGTTCATTAAGGAATATGAAACAGGAAATTAGTCTGGAATCCATGAATTCGATCTAGAGATTTCTCCGAGAACTCCTGAAGAATTTCTTGTAGAAACTAAGAATTCCCTGTCTACTGGACACCCTGTCATAAAAGCACTATGTCGATCCTGAAGGTTTCTCACAAGGAAATCTTGGAGGATATCTTGAAACAACTCCTGCAGAATTCCCACATGAAACTTCTAAAGGATTGCCACCAAAAGCTCTTGTGGAATCGTCAGAAGGTAGATTGCTTGAATATCTCTTGGAAGATTGCCATAACGAACACCAGGAGGTTTTCTGGAGAGGCAGCTGAATGCTCCAATAAATACTCTAGAATAAACTTCTGGAGGATTCCCAGTAGTAACTCTTGGATAAAGCACAGTATGAAGTTTTGTAGAAAATTCAAATAAATAAATAGAGATTCCATCAAAATGTTGTGGAAGTATTCAAAAACAAAGCTACAGAAAAAACTCCTGTTGCGAAACTTCTAAACAGTGTTTGATTTATTCTTTTAACACATCTTTTGCAAATTTCGAATTCGGTTCAAATTAGCTTCAGCAATTTGTTAGGAAATTTCCAAGGATTTTTTTTGAGTGTTCCTTACGCAAATTGATTTGGAATTTCATAAAAAAACTTTCTACACTTTCAGAAAGTTCGTAGAGAATTTAGTTAAAAGTGGCTTATTTGTTTAAAAATTTATTCAAGATGTGTATCGGCAAGTTATTTGAATTTTTATTCGAAAATTTATGACAAAAACTCTGCTGTATGGAGCGGACCTGGTGTGATGGTTAGAACACTTGACTATCACGCCGAGAGCCTGAGATCAAATCCCACTCCCGACAAACTCGAAAAATGTAAGTTCTTCCTTTGGAAGGGAAGTAATGCGTAGGTCCCGAGATAAACTAGCCTAGGGCTAAAAATCTTGATAAAACAGATAAAAAAACTATGCTACGCTTTTATCAACAACTTCGGCAATTTCGTTGGAAATTAAGTGGAATATATCTTCAGAAAAAGTAAATGACTTAGCTATTCCCCCAAAAATTCTTATAAACACCATTTTGATAATTTCTTTGACAGTTTTGTTGGGAATTCCTTTACGAATTCCCTCGACAATTTATTCGGGCATTCCTTTGAAATTTTCGTGCAATTTTTTGGTAATATGGGATAATTTGCGATGTTGTTAGGCAAACTTTTTTTAGGAAATTGTTCAATAATTCCTTACAATTGTTTGTTTTTGGTTATTCTTTTGATGATATCTTTGGCAATGCCGGTGTTCGATTCGCTTCTTCTGGTGATTGATTCGGCAATGCAGGAGTAATTGAGTGCAGCAATTTATTTGAAAATTTCCCTTCGTAACTGAATTCGGAATGGCAGAGTTATCCCTCTATGGTAGGCTTTTGGGTCCGGTTAAATTATAAGCGAGTTGATACTTTTTCATCCGACGTTTCGACCCAAACCAAGAGTCGAAACGTCGATTGAAATAGTATCAACCCGCTTATAATTTAACCGGAACGAAAAGCCAGCCATGGAAGGAAAGCTCTGCCAATCCGTCGATCGTTTCCACAATTAGCTAAATTCAGAATTCTTACCAAAATTCTTAGGAATTCTTCCGAAAACTACTTTGAATTTTTTCTTAGTTTATTTGTTTTGTAATTCGTTATGAACTCATTACATGTTTCTCTCGGAATGTAAGTTTTTTTTATGTATCTTTTGGCAATTCCTTTAAAGTTTCAAATTTTTGATAAATATGGCAATTTCGTTAGTAATTAAGTTGAAATTAAACTAGTAAATTTATTTAAAACATCCTTCAAGATTTTCTTCCATACATGATATGGAATTCCGTCGGAAAATTCTCTGACTTTTTTATGTAGCTCCTTCAGCAGTTTGACTGGGAATCCAGTTGAAATTAAAAATTATTAGGAATATTGTTTGAGTTTACTCCGACATTTTTTTTAGATTCTTCGAAAAAAAAAATCTTTTTGAACTATATTGGTAAATCCTTCGGAAATGCAGTTGAAATTTCAGCTGGAATTGAATTCGGCAATTTATTTGGATTTACTTTTGAAATTTTCTTCCGCAATTAAATTTACGCCATGGTGCGCTACGCCATTCGGGTGCGAAAAACCTAACATTTTGGGAGGGTTAATAACGATATTCTTTTGGTGAAATTTTGTGAACCATTGATTTGAAATTGATTTCAGCAAATTATTTAAAAATTCTTTTGAAATTTGTTTCGCCACATTGTCTAGGAATTCTTTCTTCAGGATATTCATTTGGAATACTATCGGAAACGGATTCTAAGATTTCGGTAATTTGAGGGGATTAAAAGCAAAAGCAAAAGAGACAAAAACACATTTTCAAGCAAATGAGGTTTTAAGTTTTTCACCAATTTTTCATCCCATAGAAAATGTATGGACTTGCAAAATTGACCCAATTTTCTCCAATTTTTTGTAATTTGTCTAATCATCGTAAAAATAATCTTAAAAAAGTTCCTGAAAGCTGGAAATCTGACATTTTTTTGGTATGCTCATCTTAAAATCGTCAAAATGGTTACTTATATGTATGTACCGCTTTGAATCTTGGCCCCACATTTATTCAGCAATTTCGATGGGAAATCAGTTGAAATTCACTTCGGCTTTTAATTTGGATGTTTTGAAGCTTCTTACGAAAAACTTATTTGAAATTTTAAAATTGTGGAACCAACGCCTATTCGAAAATATTTGGGCTGAGTTAGAATGAATAATCAACAGTAATAAGCAAATAGTTTGGGGTTTTATTTAATTGCTATTTTTGCTCATTTTTGAGGATTTCAAAGATTGCTGGTTTCTTACTGGGAATTAAACATCTATATTTAGTTGTATAAATGAATTTCTGTCTGTCTGTCTGTCTATGTCCCTTATACATTCGGAAACTACTGAACTGATCGGCATGAAACTTTGTATGTGGGTACTTTTGGGACCGGGGAAGATTCTTAGCATGTGTGAGACTCCTCCGATCTCCGCAAAAGGGGGCTTCCATACAGATGAAATTGCGGGGGCCGCTCTAGGATGCAGGCAGTACGACGTGTACCGGGACAGCTAGTCTATGATAAAGTGCTTTGAACAATCTGGGATGAGTATCAGAAATTAAAATGTATAATAGCGCCAACACAAAAAAACAAAATTTTAATCCCTTTATGCGACAAAAATTCGTTACAACTTTGAAAAGTGGTGCAAAGCAGTAATACAACCACAAAACATTATTGTACAAATAGTTTCCATTTTCTAAAACATTGTATTTTTTACACTTTTCCTTTTTCGTCAGGATTGTAATTTTGAGAGATCATACTAGATCATACATTTTCCAGAGCACTTAAACAATCCAAAAGTACAGTTGCCATCCGTTATAACCTTTTTGTATTGATTTTCAACTGCTTATTATCGAACTTGCCGGAAAAACTCTAAAAAAGTGATTTATCACCTAATTTATTAATTAATTATTATTAATTATTGAAGCCATCGACCAATAGTTTATTGCGACCATAGCAAAACAATAAAAAGTGATTGAGATGTCTGTGGGGTGTGAATATAGTTTACTGTTACTCCCCTTGTGTGTCCGTCCCCTAGCAAGCATCAGTGAAAGCCAGCACCATGACGACGGTGTCAGTGTGAAGCTGCCTCATTGAGGAGAGGAGCTTTGGCGGAGCAAGTCGCCTTCATCATGCGGTTCCGGATTTTGTCAAGTGATGCTACTGTAGCTTGCTAAGATGGCGAGGAACGGATTGATCCAGTGAGTTACGCCATATTCCCAATGTGGTCATCATATTTTGTTTAAATTAAGTTCTTCTAGGCTCATTTATTTTTTTTTAAATAACCCAACTTTAAGTTTAACTCTGGAACAGATTCGCCTGCATCATGTTCAAAGTTTATTTGATAAATTATATTTTGAGTGGAACCTAGACTTTTGAAATCGGACGAAAATTAGCGGAAATTTGCGATGACTTACTTTACCGCTGTGTGTCCGACAAACTTTTTGCTTTTTTCTACACCGTGTAGTTTAAACGGGTGCTGGGTACCCGGGTACCCTGTCGGCCACATAAGGGTTAAGATCCATCCTCAAAAATATTTCCAGAACTCTTACATCAACGCTGCTTGATTTTTCAAATAAAGGAAAGGATCTATATCAAAATAGCAATGCAAATATATTTTTACGCGGGCACTTACATCACAAACATGTTAGCTTTTCGGGACCGGTTTTCATCAATACCGGAAGAAAGATGTCCGTATGAAGAATAAAAATCTGTTCTCAGGGCATTACTAAATGTCATGTATAGGAAGGTATCTCATTTCAGCATAACAATCTGGACAAATACCATCACATAATTCGATGAGCGACGATTCCGATGTTGAATATGGTGCAACAAATTGATTAATAATTTTCCGTGCTTTTGTGTCCATTGTAATACAAGGTTGAGCGAAGTTTGTCCATGTGAGATGATAGCAAAATTTCTCCCTGAGAAAAATGCCGATGATTGATTAAATCGTGGGGTGACAGCTTTTACATTCAGGGGCTCTTCACAAGAAAAGACACCAGAAAGAGATGGAAACTGTCTTCTATAGATAGAATTAAAACTCCCAGAAGTTTTCCAGGAGTCACTGTCAATATGGTTCTGATACAGGTTTTTCTTTTCTATGAGGAGTAACACAAGTTTACAAAATAAAACGAAAGTCGTGAACTTCGGTCAACGACCAAAATTTTTGAAGCACAATTTAGTGCTGATTTCTAAACCGACCTTCAAAAAATTTAAAGTAGAACAGTTTTTGAGTTTTAGCTCAATTTCGAGTTTTACAACTTTTCAAAATATGTAATTTACTAAAATTCAAATATATTGCGTTTTGTTCAACCAATTTTAAATCTTTTTTCATCAATTGAAAGCTGAATACAATACCATTCGATCATCTGAATACAGGTTTTGCGTCAGATTGATGAAATTCAAGATATTGGCGAGCTTTAGGGACGATCTTCTTAAATTTTAGCCAAATTCTCAAATTTTTTTGAATAAATGTATTTTTTTCAATAAGAAAAAAACAACTTAAAAATTCTTTCTCAACGTTTAGTTGACATATCATATGTAGGCGAGTTACAGTAAAAATTTAAGCTCAATCGAAGCATTGATTACGGAGCATGAGATGTTTGAAGTGAGCGACTTTGTTTAAAAATAGAACAAAATTCGATTTTAAATCATAAACCTTGTATGGAAAGTCGAAAAAAAATCCGCTCTACTGTAATTTTTTTCTTTCGCGTTTTCGAACTCAGGGCATGATTCTACACCAAAAATGATCATCAGCTTACCGAGTTCAAAAATGCTGTAAACTAGTGTAATTAGTTCGTCAATCACTATATCAACTGACCACATTCCACCAGCGCACGAAGCCAGCAGGTAAGCACCACCACCACGTGCAAGTGGGCGTCGTCATTTTTCCACCGAATGGTAATTGAAATAAATGAGGTCCTTCTTCCCAAAACCTTTCACTTGCCGTGTGGCCTTGCCACGTGGCTTCCCCTTAGATGAAGGTATCCTCGACAGAACGAGAGTACGCGACGCTTGGTTCTTATTTGTCGGTCTTTTTGGTCTTTGCTTTATGAAGAAGCGTCGCGTCGCACCCCTTCCATGTCTGTCTCCTCATTTCGTTCGATGCCCGGTGTTGATTATGATTGATGAGGTCGGTTTGAAGAGTGTCTAATTTATTTAGAGAGCCGGCTCTATTAATTTCTATTTACCGGATGTTTTGACGCGGGTTTTGTGGAGTTGAATTCAGGGTTTGAGCTCGATTTCGTGAATGAATGGTATTTTTCGGAACTTTGAGTAAGGGAGACATTGGGTAAAGGCAGATAAACTGTATGTCCAGAATATTTGATAACTTACCTTTGGATGTGCTCTCCGGGGAAATGCTACTTTGGGGTCGATCTGTGATGAGAAAAAGAAATGTATAATTTTAATTTTGTCGTTCAACTCATTGTACCTCTTGCACACATGAATCACATAAACCACAGAAACCGTAGATGGCATTCAGATTGTAATTTACAACAATTTATTGTAGACTCATCTGCCAACTCCTGAGGGGAATCACATCTTCCGAAAAAAGTGCACACGTCAACAACCAAAGTCAATTGTTGGGCAAATATCGCATCGCTAAAAACCGGTGTTGAAGAGATTAATTGAAAACACGCGCCAAACAATGGACCCCTCTCGTATCGAAAATCCACCATGATCTCCCGCTGCTACCATTAGAAGTGTCATTCTTCTCCCCTACATGGACGGCCACCGCCGTGGCACTTGAGCCCAAATCGACCGTCATTCAGAGCGATACAGGCAATGAACGACGACAAATGGTTCCGCTTCCTCGCCCTTCAGGAGATGCAATCTGTAAGCGACAAAAATTCTCCAGCATCTGATTAGGTTGTTTCACTTCCCGAACAGATCACCTAGCCATAGACAGAGCTAGGGGAATGAACGCTGGAACCCATAAATCAATTGAGCCAAAAGAGATACCGTGAAGTGGGGTGACGTTGACCGTTTTTTTGGCAATAATCCTCCAAATGAAATAATAAAATAATTTAAGGTTTCGGATTTCGGCTTAGACAGTATTTGGTTTAAGCGTTGATTGTTTGTTATCTTCGCCGACGTTTCGGTCCTCTGATCGGATCTTCTTCAGGGCCTATTTTTATTGAATATATTACACTGTTAATATGAACAACTAACATTAAAACATTTACACAATTTAAAACTTTTTGAAGCCTCAAACAACTTACTGGATAATAATCAACTGGTCAATTTATAAAAACTTTCGATATTACATCGATCTACATTCAAAAACTTCAATAAGGGTGCTGTCTGCAACAAGTTTCTGGTTGAACAAAAACCTAATTCTCCTTGGAACATTCTTGGTGAAGCTATTTTGACTGAAATATTTCAACAAAACACATCAGTTCTGAGCGAAATCTAGCAATATCCACAATTCTGAAGGAACAAACATACCTTCCACCTGTATGCAAATTGATAACAAGTGTTTCTGCCTCCAAAGGCGAACAACGCTCCACTCCAAAGCAAACATAACTCTTGCCAACTCGTCCCTTGGGAGACCATATATTTCTATTATTCATTTTAATTTCACTTCTGGGCCGACGACAATGGCACACCTTAGAAGAAAGAAGTCAAGAGAATCGGCGAGCTTACACGACACCGAATGGACAATGTCCTCCCCATTTCACCCGGCATTGTGCGAGCTCCCAAAACAGCAGTTTTGCAGAAGCCATCCACAAGAAAGGAACAAGGACAAGGAGAGAGCACTCTTTTATTATTTGTGAGAAATGGTCGGTCAGCTTCGTGCGTCCACCCTTTCTGGTACCATAAAAAAGGAGGAAATTCAAACAGCTCATCAATGTCCTTCTGTCCCCCTTCGGTCGGTGGTGCTATTCTCTTCCATCGAAGTCAGCAAAAGGATTTCCCGCAAGAAACGATTGATGACTTCCAAGTCACTTCTTGAACAATCGACCGCCTGTCGTTTTCTTTCTATGGCACCCTTTTTCCCTGCCACTGCGTATCGTTACACAGGTCGACAGGTCTTGCAGCAATTTGGATGCATTTTTAATACACGATGACAAACACGCGGCACAAACGGTCGTCCGTCGCTCACCCTCTAAATGGAAATTTATCGTGTGTGCTGTGTGCTGGATAGGTGGACGGATGGATGGGTGGACGAACGCAGAGGGTTTCGGATGCATGCATCCTTGTTGGGAAACCATCGACAGGTTGTGAGTAAAGTACTGTAACGTAGATAGGTACCGTAGCATGTGGTAAAGTTGATTAATTTGCTCTTCCTTGCGGTGGTTTAAAGGAAATGTTATGTATGAATAAAAACAGTGATCCATAAAGCCGCAGTGTTAAAAGCGCAGATATTCAGCAGGGCGACAGTCCGATTTCCGATCATCAATGCAGCAACCTTTTGTAATCGAAATTGTCTTGATTTTTTGGGTAGTGAGTATCTTTGGCAAGGACGATACAAATAATAATTAGAAATTAAGACGAGGAAAGATGCTGGAAAAACTTGTAATTACACGGGAAAAAAATCGTTGCCGGATCCTTTACTAAAATGTTATGAATTCATAAAACTTCTCGCTTCATGATATTGTAACTACAAGTCATGATATCGTGACGTTAACAACGATTATCATGAATAATAATAACTGATTCCATCAACAAAAGCCATGGCCGTCAAAAGCGTTATGAAAAAATTAAGCTCGTTTTCATAAATTGAATACCATAAAGCTGAGTCATGGTAGCATGGCTCTGAGTCATAAAACTATGACGCTAAGTCATCTCAACCAGATGCTGAGTCGTATAAACATAACGCAGAGTCATAAAATCATGAATCACAACAAACGCATTTGGGCACTGTAAGCGTTACGCAAATCCTCGCACAGAATCACCTACGCCATTTTTGTCACTTCTGTCAAGGCGCCTTTTGTGAGCGGCAGTGTTTTCCGGTGAGATTTTTTTTTGGTTTTCGAAAAAGTGCAGTGAATTGGGTTTTTAAATAAAGAAAAATGTATTGATTTTTTGGTTTTATACGAAAGAGCACCTTTTTCTGAACCACCATGATTTTTTTCAGATTTTTAGAACTTCATTTTGGTACCTAAAATCGCTTTCGAAGAGATGTTTTGAAATCACCTTTTGAAAGCTGGCCAACTGCTTGACAGCTCCGCCCAGTACAAAATGCGACGAGGGGTGATTCGACAAATCACTCCCATACAAACTTCAAACTGATTTTAAAATAGGTTCCCGGGCACCAAAATTCATGAAAATTTGGATTTCGGCTCAGTTTTGCATGCAGAATCTGAATATGGAATTATCTCAACACCGCTAAAGAAGCCAATTGTTCTTACTTAAATAGTAGTAAACTATATAATTATTGAACTACATTCCAGAAGTTGAAAGTGAAAAAACTCCATATTCCGGCACAAAACTCCGGCCAGCTTCATCAGCAGCAGAACAATCAAGCTCACGCACAATTCCGGCACAAAATTTTGGACAGCTTCATCAGCAGAAATATTCAGGAACCTTGTTCATGATTTCAGAGTGCGTGCTTCACGATAACATGACCTTAAATGCCACTTTGCACCAATTAATCCGATAGTATTAATTACAAATACTAGAATCATGCATACTGCTTATGTTTTTATAACATTAGGTAATAAATTTAGAACATGCTTTATGATAGCATGACCAGTACTACCATTTTTCGCAAATCGATCCAGTACCATAAATGACAAATACTTGCACCATGAGTAATGCTCAAGCTTTCATATATTTAGTTCATAGTTTGAGTACGTACTCCATGATAATATGAACCGACTTACCAAATTTCGCTAATAAAACTGAAACCATAAGTGACAACTACTACTTCTATGAATACCGCTTCTGGTTTTACGAATCTAGTTAATAGTTCTGGTATTCATGGGCATGATATCATGACTTAACTTACAAATTTTTGTCAATAAATATGAAAAACGTAACGCCAAGGTGACGTTACGGCAACATGAGTCATGAAATTATGACCTTTTTTTGTGGTGTATATTTATAACATGAAAACACACATTTTACGCGAAATCATGACTCATTTAGCAGGTTTCAAGCAGCGGATTTTTTCCCGTGTAGAAGGCAGAAATGCTGCGGTGAGAGGTGAAATTTAAAAAAAAAAATTGCGTTCTGGTGGGTTTTGAACCCACGACTCCGTGTTCGCTTGACCGGCACTTCATCCAACACTAAGCTACAGAACATGTAACGATTCTGCGAAATAGAAAGCCAAACTAAATCCAAAGCCACATCATGAACACTCCTTTTTAACCCAAATCGATCTCTTTCTCGGCTCAGATGCTTATCCACAACACACTCGCGTTTGCGCCCACTAACTACAAGTGGGAGCGAATTGTTTTTAATGAATGCCTGGATAAATCAAAAAAGAAATTCCCAGAGATACGCTTGAAGGGGACCCTGGAGAATATTGTAAGAAACAACATAGAGAAATACCCGAAGGAATGTGTGATGAAATACCTGTGTGAATTTCTACAAAAATCTCAGATAGAATATCTTCCAGGCTTTCCGTAAGAATCCTTATAAGAATCTGCTGAAACAATTTTTGAGAAATCCTCTGAGGACTTTCTTAAGGAATCCTTGGAGCAATTTATGGAAGAAAGATATCTTGAAGGAATATTTAAATGAATGTGAAGAAATCTTGGGAATTTCCTTCATTATCTTTTGTAGAATTAATAAAACAATTTTTGCAGACAATTCTTTAGAAAGGTTCTGAGAAAATTTTTAAGGACTTCTGAATTTATGATTCTTAATATATCCGTTTTTTTTTTTTGAGAAAGTTTACAGGGCGCTATCCATAAACTACGTAGATATATTTTTGTCATCTCAAAACCACGCCCCCCTTTCCTGCCGTAGACCGTAGACTTTGGCCTGAACCTCCCCTCCCCCTTTAAGAGTCCACGTAGCTTATGAACAGACCCTAAAAGGCTTTCTAGATGAATGATTTGAAAAATTTCTGGAGGAATCTTAATGAACAGAAAAAAATGAAGAAAATCGTAGATGAACTTCTGGAACAATCTATGCAAGATTTTTTTAACCCTCTAATACCCAAATTTTTGATTTGGTCTAAATATCATTTTTCGTCATCTAAAATCGATTTAAACATGTTTTGGAAGATGATTCTTTTTAATTCGTGAAATTCAGTTTTTTATTTTTCTAATTTTTATTTTTGACCATTCCCACTTTTTTATATTTTTCTTGGAAGCCTATTTGGGGTACGGTTTTTTAGATGAAAACATTTTGAGATTTTATGATTATTGTTGAAATATTTTTATTTTAAATTTTTTTCATTGAATATTTTATTTTCCCTGTAATTTTAAGGAAAACAATTTTAGAGTGTATTCGATTCCCTTAAACTATTAAACTAGGATAGAATGATTTGGGAAAAATTTAAAATATGGTAATAGGGTCCTAAAATTAAAGACGAAATCTCGCTTATATTGAATAATACGATCAAGCATGGTATTCTAATCGGAATTGTACTTTACTCGAACTTGAAAAACAAAGGAATAATGAGAAAATTCGAAATAAGTAAAATGGTTAATAGTTCTACTTTGACATTTAAGGACAACCTCGTGTGACTGAGCTCGACATTTTTCGCACTGGGATTTCAAAAATGTTCCTATCTGACATACACGGTGAAAAAAAAAATCACTCAAAGTATGTGTTATAAGCTAGGGGCGAGACAAAAGGCTAAAAAAAATTATATATTTTCAACTACGGTTAATAAAAACGTTAAAAAATGAGTAAATATGTACTCTTGAACCATATATTGTGGTTTGAAACAAGAATCCCGATAGGACTTTAGGAGCCTATTGTAGCGATTCAAAGCAAAATAAACAATGACTTCTGAAAGGTGACTAAAACATCAATTTTTCAATGATGATCAAAATACAGTCGAGACTCTTATAAGATCACTGGTCCGGGGGCGCCATTGGAATCCGCTTAATAGGAGACTAAGAGCTTATGGGATTTCGGCTTTTTGGGGGTGTGGCCTATTATCTCGGGTGTGTTAAGGATTAGCACAATACTTTCTTCGGCAAAGTTTTAGGGCTTGATAAAATCTACCATTTAGAACTTTGGTTCATATGATTAGTTGGCAACTTAGCCGCTAGAGGGACCATCAACAGTTTGATGCTAAATTGCACTACAGGAACCATATCAGGTTGTCAAGCAAACGTTACGATATGCGACAGCTCAAGATTTTAAAGGATAGTGTCTTCGGGAAAGTTTTTGGGTACGCCAATAACTTACTGACGATGAGTTGCGCAGTTCGAAATTCCTCCACTGGGCGGCGCTAGTGAGCAAGTAAATTTTCAAAACCTCATATCTCAGAATCCCGATAACTTAGAAAGTTGGTGTCTTTGGCAAAGTTGATCAGTATGACATAAACTTACATAAAAATAAACACTTGTTCCGTAATTCTACCACTAGGCAGCGCTAGTGAACATATTTTTATTTAAGTTTATGTCATACTGATCAACTTTTCCAAAGACACCAACTTTCTAAGTTATCGGGGGGAGCGACACTAGTTTTGCCAAGCCGAAAAACCCCAAAAAAAAGTCCAAAAAAGACGAAAAAACCGGTAAACGCCACCTGGTGGTAGAATTTTAAAACTAGTGTTTATTTTTATGTAAGTCTATGTCATACTGATCAACTTTGCCTAAGACACCAACTTTCTAAGTTATCGGGATTCTTAGATATTAGGTTTTGAAAATTTACATGCTCACTAGCGCCGCCTAGTGGCAGAATTGCGAAACAAGTGTTTATGTTTATGTAAGTTTATGTCATACTGAGCAACTTTGCCGAAGACACCAATTTCCTAAATTGTCAGGATTCTGAGCTATGAGATTTCTAAAATTTGCATATTCACTAGTGCCGCCTAGTGGCAGAGTTGCGAAACAAGTATTTATTTTTGTGTAAGTTGATGTCATTCTGATCAACTTTTCCAAAGACACCAACTTTCTAAGTTATCGGGGGAGCGATACTAGTTTTGCCAAGCCGAAAAACCCCAAAAAAAAGACGAAAAAAAACGAAAAAACCCTGTAAACGCCACCTAGTGGCAGAGTTTTGAAACTAGTGTTTATTTTTATGTAAGTTTATGCCATACTAATCAACTTTGCCGAAGACACCAACTTTCTAAGTTACCGGGATTCAGAGATATGAGGTTTTGAAAATTTACTTGCTCACTAGCGCCGTCCAGTGGAGGAATTTCGAACTTCGCAACTCATCGTCAGTAATTTATTAGCGTAGCCAACAACTTTCCTGAAGACACTATCCTTCCAAATTATCAGGGTCTTGAGCTGTCGCATATCGTAACGTTTGCTTGACAACCTGATATGTTTGTTTATCTATATTAACGAGATTTTTAGCCCTAGGCTAGTTCGTCTCGGGACCCACGCTTTATTTCCCTTCCGAAGGAAGAACTCACATTTTTGCGAGTTTGTCGGGAGTGGGATTCGATCCCAGGTCCTCGGCGTGACAGTCAAGTGTTCTAACCATCACACCAGATCCGCTCCACCAACCTGATATGGTTCCTAGGTTCCTGTAGTGCAATTTAGCGTCAAACTGATGATGGTCCCTCTAGCGGCCAAGTTGCCAACTAATCATGTGAACCAAAGTTCTAAATGGTAGATTTTATCAAGCCCTTAAACTTTGTCGAGGAAAATATTGCGCTAACTCTTAACACACCCGAGATAATAGGCCACACCCCCAAAAAGCCGAAATCCCATAAGCTCTTAGTCTCCTATAACGCTCACCCCTGTCTAGTAGGAGTTCGTTTAATAGGGGTCCGTTTAATAGGAATTCGTTTAGTAAGAGACTCGACTGTACACTAAAATTTATTTTGAGATATACAAAACAGTCCCAAATATCAGCCAAAAATATAAAAATTTTGATTTTCCACGAAACAAAAATTACAAAAAATGCTCAAACTATACCCCGTCTAAAGGCGGGATTGGGTATTAGAGGGTTAAAGAAGTTCTTGAAGTATTTTCAAAAGAAATCCATGCAACATTTTTGGAAGCTATCCATGCCATGCCCGTGCACAAAGGGGGGGGGGGTTTGGATGTTAAACCCCCTCCATTACCGACGCTCCATACACTAGGCGCCCCTCCGCCTTTTGCCGAAATTGGGAAATTGGCGCCACTTCTGTGCACGGGCCTGATCCGTGCAATACATTCTTGAGGAGCTCTTGGGGAATTTTTTGGAGGACATTCTATAGGCGTAACGTGTCCCTGAAAGATTTTGTGAAATCATTTCCGACTGAATTTCTTAAGGATTTCATGGATGTTCTTTTGTCTCCCTTGGCGCCACTTCTGTGCACGGGCCTGCCTGAAGACATCGCTGAAACTTTTATTAAAGCAGGGGTTTTCAGACCTTTTAAATCGCGGTGCACTTTTTGAAAATAAATCGCTCCGCGGTGCACATGTTTGTTATTGTTAAAAAAAATCGTATTTTTCGTAGCGATTTCAGGTGCATACACTCGTCGTTAACATTGTTTTCCACACTGACTTTTCCATTACTTATCGGATCATAGTGAAGTGGCACAGCTATTCGATCGACTTGGAATATTTCTTGCTGAGATTTCTAAAAAATCAAACATGATCTTTATGAACGCTGAGTGAAATCCAGAAAAGTTTCCCAGTAAAATTTTTTCCTAGTTAGTGGTTTGTTTTCAAGGAATCAAAATGAGAACCTCGGATTTTGAGGACCCCTGTATAATTTTTGATACACGTTTTCCCAAGACTTTAACTGGATATCTGAAAAATTCTTTACAAGACATATGGAAGTTTCATTTTCAGAACATTGGCATATTATTGCCAAGATTTTTGATAAATTCACTCCAAGCGCTCTTGTCAATTCAGGCGAAGTTCTTTTGAAAATCATAAAAACGTTATCAATAAATTTCCAGGTCGTTAATACAGACAAAAAAAAAATTCCAGGTCAACAGATTTTTGGAGCAAAGAAAGATTCCTTCACTGGTATTAGGCAAAACCTCAGAAATATTAGTGAGATTTCTTCTGAGTTATTTACTGAATTCATTGAAAATTCCTTGAAGGATGCTTGTGAATATCCATTACGAGTTCGTGGAAAAAAGATGACACTTATGAGGATGAGACTTGTTCCATAATTCTTCGCGAATATCTGCCAGGGTTTTTGATGGATTCAGGCTGGCGTGGCAATAAATTTACTCTCAATCCATAGGAGCACCTTTCAATAGTTTAGACATTGACCTCTTGTTCTAATGATTTCGAAGTACTTTTTATTAAACAGGTAATCAATTTGAATATGCAAGAATTTTCAGAAGTGTCGCGGTGCACTTGTCATGGCTATGCGGTGCACCAAGGGCACCGCGCTGCACGATCTGAAAACCCCTGTATTAAAGGAATATCTGAAGAAATTTCTGAATTAATGTATAAAGAAATTTCTGAAAGAATTTTTCCACGAATTTTTGAAAGAATCCCAGTGAAAATTTTTACCACAATTCGTAGGTTTTTTTTTGTTTAAAAAAATGGCGGAATTTTAGAAGTAAATCATGCAAGATGCTTTGAAAGAATACTTTGTGAAACCTGTAGATAATAGGGAATTTCTAAACAAATCCCCGAAGAAAATTTCCGAATGAGCCCATGGAAGATTTTTTGAAAGAATCCAGGAGGGATTTTCGATCGAATATTCGAACAAATTTCTTAAAAAAGTTTTTAAAAATGCTTTTTAGAAAAAAAAAATAAAGAATATTTTTGAAGATTTTTCAAAGGAATCTCTAATACATTCTCCAAACGAATGCCTATAGAAATTTGTATCCTGGGCGAATTTCTCAAACAATCTCTGAAATGTTTTGCGAAAAATCATGGAGGAATTCATGCCAGATTTCGTAAAAGAATTCTTTATGACACACAAAAATATCGATCGTTACAAGTTAACAAGAAACTAGACAATTCATTGTTTATCGAGAAATACTAATATATGTCAGTTTCTATGCATTTTTTGTATTTCGATATAATTTGGTATACAATTTAAATAAAAATGCTTCTATTTATGTAAAATTCGATTTTATACAAAAAGTTCCAAACATTAAAATATCTGCCAAATCTTGTATACCACCTGTACTCCTCACAGAGTTCTCTTAGAATGTATTCCTTCCCATGTACTTTTGCAGAATTTTCCCCACAAGTACTTTCAAGGACTCCAGAAATTCCTTTTCATGGAAAGAAGATTCTCACTGAATTGCCTAGAACGATTTCAGTAAGAATTTCTCCAAAGATTCTCCTGAAATTCCTTCCGGTCTTTTCATTGAATTTTCTCAAAAGATTTATCTAGATACTAGTCCACGAGGAAACAATTTAGGGACTTTTTTTAAATTTTGCTACATTAAGAATTTCATTTGCACACTTGCAGGATATTCTTTGAGGACATTCAAACATTTCTCTCCCGACATTCAAACATCCTCCGGAAACCTCTCCCGAAAACGCTCCAGAAATTTTCAAGCAATTTCTCTTTGGAATAACCTCCAGTTTTAAGGTAAATTTCTTCAGAGATGGCTTCAAAAATGTTTGTTCAGAAAAATCTAAAAAAAAATTTAAGAATGTGTTCTAAGAAGCTCCGAAAAGGTTCACCAGGATTTTTAAGAAATTATTCTTTCAGACAATCCTCCAGAGATTTGTTTAGATACTCCATCAGGGATCTTCCCAAAATTCTACCAGTGATTTTCCCAGGAGATATTTTTGACGGAACCGCAGGAACAATTTCTGAACAACATCGTAGTAAAAATTTCTGCAGGAAACCCAGAAATATTTTTTCAGGAAATAGTTGATGGAACCCTTGGCAGAATTTCTGCTGGATCTCTGAATATTGTTTTTTTCGTTGAAATTCCTAAAGAAATACTAAAAATTCTAAAAAAGAAAATATTATGAAAGGAGCCATCAAAAGAAAAACGATCAATGATTTTTGAAAGTGTCTCTGAAGCAATTGCTGAAGGGATCCTCAGTGTAATTCCTATAGAAATTTAAGAAAGTGCTTTTGACTGAATCTCTATGGGAATATACGAATAAATTCCAGGAAATTCTTCAAAGAGTTCCAGAAGGAATTCCTTAATGACTCCCTGTAGAAATACCTGGATAAACTCTTCAGAAAGCCTCTGGTGAAAATCCTAGAACTGGTTTCAACCTACAATAATTCTTGGGGAAATTTCAGGGCAAATTCTTGAAGCAAATATCGGAAGAGTAGTTTCTTTAAAAAACCCTGGAAGAATATTTGAAGAAAGTGTTGGAGGAGTTTCTGACAGAAACCTTGGCAGATCATTTTCCAGAAGAGCTTTTTTATTATGGATCCTTAGAGCAATTTTGCAAGGAATCCACAGAAAATTTCTAGCAGGAATCCGTGAACAGATACATGGATAAATCTAATAAAGCATTTCTAGAGGAATCTCCAGGGAAAAATCTAAAGCAATCTCTTGAAAAATTTCTGGTGAAAACTTAACCCTCTAATACCCAAATTTTTGATTTTGATCTAAATATCATTTTTCGTCATCTAAAATCGATTTAAACATGTTTTGGAAGATGATTCTTTTTAATTCTCGATTTCGTGAATTTCAGTTTTTGATTTTTCTAATTTTTATTTTTGAACATCCCCACACTTTTATATTTTTCCTGGAAGCCAATTTGGGGAACGGATTTTTTGAGATGGAAACATTTTGAGATTTTATGATTATTGTTGAAATATAATTATTTAAAATTTTTTTCACCGAAAATTTTATTTTCCGTGTAATTTTAAGGAAAATAATTTTAGAGTATATTCGATTCCCTTAAACTATTAAACAAGGATAGAATGATTTGGGAAAAATTTAAAATATGTCAATTGTAGCGATTCAATACAAAATAAACAATAACTTCTAAAAGATGACTAAAACATCAATTTTTCAATGATTTTAAAAAAATGTTAATTCGCTTTAAAATACACCAAACATTATTTCGAGATATACAGAACAGTCCTAAATATCAGCCAAAAATATAAACAAATTGATTTTCCACGAAACAAAAATTACAAAAATGCTCAAACTATACCCCGTCTAAAGGCGGGATTGGGTATTAGAGGGTTAAAAAAAAAACTTTCGAAGGTGTCTGTGGAAGATTTAAAAAAATATAGGTAAATTAATGGAGGAATCTATCGCAGAATTTCGGGAGTAATAACTCAAGGAATTCTGAAAAAAATGGTGAAATTTCTAAGGCAATTTTTGTAAGACTTTCAAAAATAATCTCTCGAGAAATAATGTAGGAATAGTTAGTGAAATATCTGAATTAATCTTACAGAGAAATTGAACAAATCCATGGACAAATTTTCCGAACAAATCATTTATAGAGGCATATCCTTATATAAGTGGGTGAAAATGCTTTATTTGGCGTACAATAGAATGGTGTGTTGTGGCGAAGAATAAACCACGAGCTTGCTGCGCTCTATGGCAAACTCCCCATCCAGAAAATTTCCAAAGCCGGAACGATGCGATGGGTAGAGCATATTTCAAGTCTGTCGAATAACAACCCTGCCAAGATTGTGTTCACAAGAAATGGATGGTACAAGACGACGCAGAGAACAGTGGACAAGGTGGTCCGACGTTCCCGAGGTTGACTGTACGACAAGACTTCCTTCAAGGATGACTCCAGGAGTTCCATCGGGGATTCCTACAGGAGTTTCTTTAGAGATTATTGTGGGAGTTTCTCCAGGGATTCCATTGAAGTTCAAAATTTCCTACATCAGTTATTCAAGTCCAGGATTTCCTTCAGAGAGTCGTACAAAAGGTCCTTCAGCGATTCTTCCTGGAATTCCTCCAAGAATTCGTCTAAAATACCGATCAGGGATTTCCACTGGCGTACCTTCAGGTATCCGTCCAAGCTTTACGTGAGAAGTCCATCCAGGAGTTTCAGGGATTCCTTCAGAAGATCCTTCTGTGATTAGTAAAGCAGATCCGTCTAAAATTTCTCCAGGAGTTCCTCCAGGGATTCCTCCAGAAGATCATTTAGGAGTTCTTCCAGGGATCGCTCCTAGAGCTTTTCGGAGATTTTAGGTGCCTTCAAGTGTTACACCAGGAATTTCTTCAGAAGTTCCTTCAGAAATTTGTTCAGGGATTTCTTCCAGGAGTTCCTTCTTTAGGACTATAATTAGGTATATCATAAAGATTTCATTGAAGGATCTTTTATGGAGTTTCTACAATAATTGCTCCAGGATTTCTTTCAGGGAATCCTCTTGGGTTTCCTACTGCAATTCCTCTAGGATTTCCTCATGGAATTCTTCCAGGAATTCTTTCGGGGATTTCTTTTAGAAATTCCTCCTAGAATTCCTTGAGAATTTATCCTGGAATTCCTCCTAGAGTTCCTTCGGGGATTCCTCTTGAAATTTCTTTACGTCCTTTCTGGAAGATTTGTCGTACGATCTTATTTGGGTTCGTTGTTGACCGATCGTGGACGAAACCGACTTGATAACTATCCACGAACACATTCCCGGACAGAGGTTAGATATTGACAATCGAAACCTGATATTTTGTTGTTATAGAGAGAAATATTTGAAAACTGGAACTTCTGACTGTATCAAAATTAAATATTTGAAGATCAAAACGATTGCTCGCTGCTATTGATTTGATATTGTAAGATATGTAGCATGAGTAAAGATGATGTTACAGGAGTTAATTTTAGATGTTATTTTCAGATCTTTTATCTTCCATTTTAAACAAACTAATCTCAAGATCATCATGTCAAAATATACTCTAAGCAGTGGCGTAGCCAGAAATTTGCTCTGGGAGGGGTTTTCGACAATCAATAATACCTATTTTTATTTGACACTCATATTTCGTAAATGCACTGAATGTTAGCCAAAGGTTTAAATTAGCTGCGCAACCGAATTTTTTTCTTCCCAAAGTGTTTTACATTTCCTGGAATTTGTTCCAGACATTTTGGCTCTGGGGAGGGGTTTTACCCTAAGTCCGCCCCACCACCTGTGACTACGCCGCTGTCTCTTAGTAAGTTTTCATCCTCTACTGGGGCTTGCTTTTGGTGATACACATCGAAAAATTATAAGGGATAATTGAACGGCAGCCAATGTGTCAATCAGAAAGTTTTCTATTTTGTTGCTTTTCTGGTGGATGGAACTGTTCTCCGTTCGTAGTAGTCATTCGGTTTTCTAGATCCCAGACCTAAGAATCACTTTCGAGGTGGTAGAAGAATTCGTCTACCTCGGTTCCTTGCTAACGGCTGACAATAACGTGAGCCGTGAAATACGAAGGCGCATCATCAGTGGAAGTCGTGCCTACTATGGGCTCCAGAAGAAACTGCGGTCAAAAAAGATTCACCCCCGCACCAAGTGTACCATGTACAAGACGTTAATAAGACCGGTGGTTCTCTACGGACACGAGGCATGGACGATGCTCGAGAAGGACCTGCAAGCACTCGGAGTTTTCGAGCGACGGGTGCTAAGGACGATCTTCGGCGGTGTGCAGGAGAACGGTGTGTGGCGGAGAAGAATGAACCACGAGCTCGCTGCACTTTACGGCGAACCCAGCATCCAGAAGGTGGCCAAAGCCGGAAGGATACGGTGGGCAGGGCATGTTGCAAGAATGCCGGACAACAACCCTGCAAAGCTGGTGTTTGCAACTGATCCGGTTGGCACAAGAAGGCGTGGAGCGCAGAGAGCACGATGGGCGGACCAGGTGGAGCGTGATCTGGCGAGTGTTGGGCGTGACCGAGGATGGAGAGCTGCAGCTGCAAATCGAGTATTATGGCGGCAAATTGTTGATTCAGTATTATCATGAATTTGATGTGAACTAAATAAATGAAAAATGACCTAAGAATCATTCTCCAACCAAAAAAAAAAATAAGGTAGAAGTCTACTTTGTCATATGCGCTAATTCCCGTCATATCAGACGGAAAGTACCCAATAATTAAACACTAGGGCAGGATAATACAACTAGTCAGCCCAAAAGATACCAATTTGGGGTTCGATAATCATAGCAACGCGAAAAAACAAGACAGCGAACTCTGAAATTAGACAAAAAAGTTGCAGATGACAAGCTCTGAAAAACTTTGTCGAAGACCACACAGCGATCCGATGCTTGTAAAAAAAAATATATTCAACAAACCGCAAGCATGTATATAAGTTTTACCATGTAAAGGAATAACAATAGCAACAAAATCATGCTGTTTGGGCAAGCAATGCCAACGCTATAACTTTTTCATAAGCATCAGATCACTTCGTTGTCTTCGACAAAGTTTTTCAGGACACCGTAGGCTATGTTTTCACATGATCGATTACATGGTTTTAGAAAAAATCGAGCCTTTTATGAAAGAAATGCAAAAAAGTATGTTTTCCCATGTAAAATCCCCTACTAACTTCAAACGCGGTGCGCAAAAACGTAGACATAACCGACCATGCCCAAATATTGCACAGTTACTTGGGTCCTCAAATGGGACCTAAAAAAGCTTTGATCTGATAGGATGCCAATAAATTTTCCATTTTTCCATATAACGGATGACCCACTCTGGAGACATATCTAATCCTATATTACAGATATTCAAACTCATGGAAGCAAAAAGATGTGGACTATCAATAACCAACTCCTATAACACCGAAAATCGAATCATTACGCAAAAGTTTACGTTATAATTTTACTCCATTTACGATCTCAATTTGACGTCATTCTTAAGCTACCCCAGTAAACACCACATCGTAATGGGAAGTGCATTCGAAATCGTATATCTCGCGGTCAGAAATCGAAATCGTAAAAACCGTTGAATCTTGTGATAAAAATGTCAAGCCCAATTTTATATAAATCGCTGCTGCGATTTGTTTTGTAGTAAGTTTGTTGTGTATAGAGTAAGTCATAAATAGCACTAATTGAAGTCGCCGCTGTTTGCCTACGCTTACAAGTATAATGTTAGTAAGGTTTGGTTGAGAATCGTAACGGCTTAATGAATTTCGGCACCGAGACGAGGTGATTGGGTGGTGTTGGATGAGAAATAAAATAAAGCATCCCACTTGCCTTGCTTATCACCGCCTGGCCGCTGGCTGATTATGTTTTGGGACTGGAAACATTCTGTCAACCTATAATGATATTCAGGCAATCTTTGGGAGTGTTCATAGTTACCGAATGAAGACATTTGTCTCACAATTATTCCTACATGAGCAGTATTTTTCCCGCAACGACGACGACGGCGATAACGACGTCGTCGAAACGTACACTCGATACGGGACTAATGTTGTAAACAAAACATGTCGTAATGAGTGCAAATCCAACTCGTTACGAGTTGTATAAAAAATGACAACTCATCATTAGGTATGCTATATATCAGTACAGCATTGTAATAAATGGAATCGAATTGAAATGCAATGACTTAGGAAAAAAAAATGCAGCCCCATCCTCATATCAGCATTCATGTAGGAAGACTGGCAAAGGCATGTTTAGGGTGGTTTAGAAAGCTTAAGTTTATATTGGCCAAAATTTGCGCTCTTCTCAAGGCAGATCGGTTAGTACAATGGTATGAGCTTAGACTCACAATCTCGAGGTACCGTGTTCTAGGCTAGGTGTCAACTTTTTTTAGAGCTAATTTCGGACATCGTATTACATATCACCCGAAGTCGTATTTTATTCTTTCGATCGATTATTTGGGACATCGTAATGATGATCATATGAAATCGGCAAATGTCGTCAGAAGTATGTATATTAGACCTGTTCACTTTTTTTGACCTACCCGTGTCACATCAAATTATCAATCCACATGCAAAAACAAGGCTTCAGTCCAAAAATGAGCCAAATTGATAGAGGTTTAGAGGTGTATCAAATCGATTTTGTGTTTTTTCGAGTATTTTCACGAAAATGTACTTCAATATCCAGAAAATTGCACCAAAAAGGTACCGAAAATACCGTTAAATATAGTTAGAACAATACTCTACAACTTTGCCGAAGACACTACGGTGTTTAAATTGCGTATTTCAAAGTTATTCAACAATTTTCGTTAAAACATCACAAAAAATACAGTATTTTCACGATTGTTCATGTAAAGTCATGTAATTTTACATTTTTTTAGGTGACTAATTTAATGAGCTATTGCTCCTATGTGTTATGAACATTTCGTCCATACATCATTCTAGTGTAGAAATTCGTTTTCATTGACTAATTATCAAAAGTTTGTCACGTTGATACTAAAAACTGTACAGAGTTGCCAGCATAAAATAAAACAAAGTTACCCATGATTTAAACGTCATTACACTTCTTTGTTTCATCTGCATCAGTTTAAATTTGGTGCAGATGGTTGAGCATGAGATTGTCGATTCGAAGATTCAAGGTTCGAGTCCTGGAATAGGATTTTTTTGCGTCTCGATCCAGCTATAAGTTAATGAAACTACGCACTGCATCTCATTGCAATTTGGCATCATAGCATTGTTTCGAAACCGTAGAGTGCATAGTAAGAATGAAGTTTCCCTTCATCGGGTAGTTGTGCTGATTTGTTGGTAGATAGATAACAAGTAAGCTCCACCCACAGTTGTCTGTAAAATGTTGCATCCAGAAGCAGTTCCATCATCGTATTGAATTGTTTTAGCAAAATTGATCATTATCAAACAGATGCTCAATATTTCGCCCAGCTGATCTCATCGACACGATTTATTGTCAACAAGTAAACAACTAAATATCTAGCTAGTTCTGGAATGGGATTAATTGGCAGGTCCCGATCATTATTATTTGGGAGATTCATAATCCTAACTGCTACAAAGAAAGAAAAAAAAAGTTTATCATGTATTCGAGCTTGAACCTGGGACCTTCTGATCCGCAGGCTCGAGCCTTACTATCTGCACCATTTCTGATATTTACATCAAAAGACATTAGAATACGATGGCCTGACGCCCTAATCATGGGTAACTTTGTTTTAATTCGTGCTGGCAACTCTACGCGATTTTTAGTATCAACGTAACATACTTTTGATAATTAGTCATTGAAAACGAATTTCTACACAAAAACGATGTATGGACGAAATGTTCGTTACACAAGGGAGAAATAGCTAATTAATTTAGTCACGTAATATAATGTAAAATTACATGACTTTTAAATGTAAAATCGTAAAAATATCGTGTTTTTTCGTGATTTTTTAACTGAAATTGTTGAATAACTTCGAAATACGCAATTTAAACACCGTAGTGTCTTCGCCAAAGTTGTAGAGTATTGTTCTAACTATATGCTAACGGTATCTCCGGCATCTTTTCGGAGCAATTTTGTGAAATTCTGAGTAAATTTCTGTAAAAACGGCTAAAAAAAGACAAAATTGATTTGATACACCTTCAAATCTTCATCAATTTGGCTCAATTTTGGACTGAAGACTTGGTTTTGCATGTGGATTGACAATTTGATGTGTCACGGAGAATCGGAGAAAAAAAGTTTCAAAGTGAACAGGTCTAATGTATATGGCCTCCACATTTGTACGTATATAGCAGCTTTGTGCAGTTTATACGATTAAAAAGGTTCTTATATAGTAGTGTATAACGCAAATTATACATACCAAAATGTTTACTGGGACATCCATCTCAATAAGGTTTTCCGCTCAAAAGTTCTTTGAACAACATGATTTGATTTTGATTGAGAAGAATTTGACCGAATTTTCGAACACCTACGATCAAGTCATAGATTTTGACCGACCATGTACCACAGTGTTACGTAGCAGATGTGCCGGGAATCCATTTCTCGAAATAGACGTGAACTAGACAGAAACAGAATTCGAGGGACAATTATTCAATTTTACTATTTGAAGGGAGAGGGCCCATATAGCCGAGGCGGTAAACGCACGGGTATTCAGCATGACCATGCTGGAGGTGACGGGTTCGATTCCCGGTCGGTCCAGGATCTTTTCGTAAAGGAAATTTCCTTGACTTCCTTGGGCATAGAGTATCTTCGTGCCTGCCACACGATATACACATGCAAAATGGTCATTGGCAGAGGAAGCTCTCAGTTAATAACTGTGGAAGTGCTCTTAGAACACTAAGCTGAGAAGCAGGCTTTGTCCCAATGAGGACGTTACGCCAAGAAGAGAGAGAGAGAGATTTGAAGGGAATTATAGATCTTTCACAATATTTTTTTCATGATATGGATAAGAAATTTTTGTCAAATTAATCATGAGACATAAGACGAGGTGCAAGAATAAACTAGATCCTCATTGGTCGGTGCTTATTTAGACGGAAATTAGATAAAAACTCCATGTTTATCCACTAAATTGAATAAATTCATCCCACAGTTCTTTCCATTCATTTGTCTTGTAGTTTCTTTATCGGATCATCCCAGTTGTCGAAAACCTTTTACCCCGTCATCGCATAATTTAAAACAAATAAAACCAGATTATTATTTTGACGCATCCAAGTGGAATATGCACGTCGTCGTCGTCGTCCGTTCGCTCGCCGTAAAAGAGTGGTCATTATACCCACACAGTGTGCGAGAGAAAGTGCCGAAAGCTGAATCCAAAAGCCAAACACACTGAATAAAAGATGAAGATTTCGCCTCTGATTTTTATTCGCCCGGAATCCACCGCTTGGCGCACCCCCACCATTTTCTTTGTGGATTTAGGATAACAGTGTCGAGCGAGAAGCACCAACCCATTTGACGACGACAATCCGAAAATTGAGTGATTTGAAATTCATGTGTGCGTGGTATTTTGAGGTTAGAGGATTATTTATGCGCCGCCGCTTGCTGAAAGTGCTTACCTTTTTGCCATCTAATTCGTGTGTACCATGTGCTAATACTTTGTCTACGCTGGCGGGATCGCCGAATGTGATGAAGCCAAACCCTCTGAAAGAAAAAGGAAAACGTGGGAGAAAAAAGGAACGTTATTAGAAATCCGGGTTCTTAGTGCTTTTGTAGGAAAGCTGTTAAAAGTAAAATGAGATAGAGTGTGATTCCGTTTTGATAGTTTTTTTTTTGTGTATTATAAACCCCATTTAATTGATCAGTTCAAATCATCAGTGATTATCAATAAATCAATTAGAATAGTGTGCAGTAAATGTAGCGATTAAATGCTTTGACATTGGTTAACGAGATCTGGCATAAATGCCCATACACTAGTCAGTCAATATTTGCAAAACATTAATCAATAGCGGAGCATTGAGAAATGTTGTTTTAGAAACGAGAATCTGCTACAGATGTGAACTCACGTATAAATGAGCAACACTTACAAGAAAAGTCCATATTTTGGTTAGGTCAAGATGAGTCGGCGACTATGGATAACCCTGTTCTCGGTCTTCTGTATAACTTTACGTGGGGAAGTGACCGCTTCTGACACAAAATCGGAAGCAACTTCCATTTGGTAAACATTTTCGGGTTATTTCTGGAAACATTTTAATATGTATTTCGTCACTCAAATTCCACAGGAAATCCAGCAATTTCGAAGCACAAATAAACCAGATCCTCGAACTCACCACCGCCGACAAAGCAACTCAACTCAAGGATCGAATCACAAAACTTCTTCAAGCTAGCTGTAATCCGTGCTCGACCGCCGGAGGTCCTGCGCTAGAGCAAGGCTATGTGACCACGGAGAATGCCGTTATTCCGGTTTTCTACGAACAGACCCGTTACGGTGGAGGCTGGATCGTTCTCATGCAACGCTACGATGGATCGGTGAACTTCAATCGGACCTGGGCCGAGTATCGCGATGGGTTCGGGATGGTGGGACACGAATTTTGGATGGGTCTGGAGCGGATGCATCAGCTGACGGAGGGAAAGTCGTACGAGTTGGTGGTTGAAATGCAGGACTTTCAGGATAACTACAAGTATGCGGCATATGATAAGTTTGCGGTTGGGCCTGAGGAGGAGAGATATCCGTTGGACTTGGGGAAGTTCAATGGAACAACGAAGGGAGATTCACTGACACCTCACAAGGGATCGGGATTTTCTACGTATGATAATGATGACTTTGGTTGTTCGAACAAGTACGCCGAAGGGGGATGGTGGTACTACAAAGGAAAATGTTACGGATCGTGAGTTTTTATCGCTGGAAGTTTTCCGAATAGAATTGTTCATATCACGTATTTTGTTTTTTATTTTCAGGAGCCTTACTGGTATATGGAAAAATGAATTTGCGTATTCATCAATATGTTGGATGAAGTTTTCAGCCAAATCCAGTACACCATTGAAGTTTGTGAGGATGATGATTCGACCGATACAGTAAAACGGAAGTAATTTGATTAATAAATATAACAATCAACGCAGTTAGACAAATTGAGATTATGTATGTGTGTATGGTTGTGTGTGTATGTATGTCTGTGTACAAAAAAGATCACTCACTTTTAAGGCACTTTTAGCACGATTCGAACCGAAATTTTACCGCATTGTTTGCCATTAAAAATGATCCAGATCGGTCAAGGCGTTCCGGAGTTATGACCATTTCAGTGATCCGGACCAGCACCGGTAGAACTGGCCGTATATAAAACTGAACTTAAACTACATAATGTGACGACACATCAAACTGAACCGTTATTGTAATGGTTGACGAATTTTGTGTGGAAATCTGGAGATCAAAAATTCCACACCGTCAGCTCAAATTCAAAATAGCGGTCTGGAATCAAAAAAGGTGGATTTAACTTCAAGATGACGGTTGTTTAGTAAAATTTTACACTCTAAAGTCATGCAATATTGGTATATTCTGTATAGAGAAGGTGTCTGTAGTAGAAAATTTTGACTAGAATAGCTGTCGTACAAATTGTCGAACAAAATTTAATATGGCGGCTGTTTTAAAAAGTTCAATTTTGAAAACGTTGTCTGAATAAACTATTATTAAGCTGCCTGTTCAAGTGTTTCTTTAGAAATTTGGATTCTTGTAGAAATTTCTTTATGATTTAAAAAAAAATCTCAAAAAAATTCATTGTGGAACGTTCCACGAGGAGATTCTTCCGATATTTCTTCTGGTGTTCTTTCAGGGTTTCTTAAGTTCGAATTCCTTCATATATTTTATTTCAATCACTTCTGAAGGAATTGCTTCAGGAGCATTCCTCTGGAGTGTTTTGGCCAGAAATTCTTCAGGAAATTTATCAAGATGTTTTGGTATTTTCCTTTAGAAATTCCAGGGATTCTCTCAGGCATTTATTTAGAAAAGCATCCAAAAAGTTCCTTAAAGATTTTTCTGCAACTTTATCCAGGAGTTTCTCCAGCTTTCCTCCAGGAATTGCTTAGGATTTTTCAAGACTTTTCTTCGGGATTAGTTTCATAAAAATACAGACGATGCTTCAGACATTTCTACAAAAATTCTATCAGCGATTCCTGCAAGTAGTAGTTTATTCCCTATATTTTTTCAAGGAATTTTTCAAAAACTTCTTTCATAAAGGTTCTTCAATTCTTCCAAGTATTTTATTTTCAAAAGTTCATCCAAAAATTCAATTTTTTGGTGGTTTCATTGAAATTTGTCCAGGATATTTCGTTTACTGTTTGTGCATGATTTTCATCAAAAATTTTGTGTACCGTAAAACGGGGTAACTTTGACAGTTTTTCAGCAAATATCCTTAATATATTTCCATGTTATAGTATGTCCCCTAGTTTTATATTCTTAGAACAAGTACTGGGATATCAGATATCGATTGAAATTAAAAGATTTGATAGTTTTTAATATGTTGGGTGAGTTTCATATGAGCGAGAATCACATTTTCATTATGGGGTAACTTTGATAGTGCCCTTAAAAACATCAAAATAATCACAGATTGAAATCTCAGGAGTATGAACATGCTGAAAGAAGTCTTGTGGATGTACTAGCTATGTTATCCAGGAGGTCATCCGAAGTGTTCAACTCCGTGGTTGCGATACGAATGTATTTTATTCAAGTCTAAGAAATCTATTGAGCCTTAATTCTAAGCTACATAATTGGTTTCACAGAGACAAATCGAGAGAATGAGAGAATTGGTAAATAGGAGGCGCATGGTAACATCGATATGCGTTAAAATTATATTGCAGTTGACAACCCGTCGGTAAGTGAAATTCGAGAATCATTTAGCCTGGGAATATTGAGCTTGGGAAAAGAGCATCGTTGGCGGTTGCAACATGGGCTATTGCACTTGGGTGTTCTTGCCCACGTTGCAAGACCTTGACGATGGGAATTATTGTTGCTGTGCCACATCTGTTGGCAATATGCAACTCAAATAATTTATGCACTACATGGAACATATCAGATTGAATGGTTATATAAACACTTGTTTTTTTTTTACACAATTCTACTTATAAGAATTAATTTGGAAAGTTTTTCTATAAATAAAGGAGGTAACCTAAGGAGTTTTTTATGTATAAAACCAGGCATTTATCCAGGAATTTCTCCAGAGATTGCTTCAGTAATTGCTTCAGGATTTTTTCCTGGAATCTCCCCAGGAAATGTTAACAAATTTTTTCTGTGAACCTCCAAAGCTATTATCAGAAGCCTTCAAGGGGATTTCTTCAGATAATCCTTTTAAGAAATTCCTTTAGAAATTCGGTGAAGTTTTCTTCCAACTACTTCCATGCAGTTTCAGGAAAAACTTCTTAAAAATTCCTGGGGGAATATTTAAAACATTCCAGCAGAAATATTTGAAAGAATCCTAGGATACCTTTCAGACGGAATTACTGCAGCAATTCCTTAAAAATCCTTGTAATATATTCTGCAGAAATTTTTGCAGCTTCTCAAGGAAGCATTGGAAGAATTTCTGAAGAAATCTCTTCAAAAGCTTTTATGAAGTTTCAAGAAAAGTTTCTAAAAATTCCATAAAAAAACTTTTGATAAAAATCTTTTGCTGTTTTTTTTTTTGAAAAAATACTTAAAATGAGGAAATTTTTGGAGATATTTTTGAGAGAATCTCTTAAAGAATCTCAGTAGAAAGAGCTCCTGAAGGAATCTCTAAAGCAAAGTTCAGTAGAATCCTTGTGGAATCTCAGGAAGTATTCTTGCCTGAAACTTTAGAAAAAGATCTGAAAAAATCCGAGAGGAATTCTTAAAAAAAAAAACTAGGAGGAATTTCTGATTATCTTTTGGGGGATTTTTTTAGAAATTCTTTGTTTTAATTCCTAGCAGGCCACAGGCCTGGTGCACAGAAGTGGCGCCAAGGGAGGGGTTTTTTCCAAAATTCCGCAAAAGGCGGAGGGGCATTTAGTGTATGGGAGTGTCGGTAAAGGGGGGGGGGATAACACCCAAACACCTCCTCCCTCCCTTGTGCACGGGACTGATTCCTAGTACCGTCGTGCGGGGCTTCTTTTTACACTTTTTCATGATTTTTCAACTTTATGACATTATAACTCCCAGAGTAGTGAATGGATTTCCACAATTTTTACACATAATAAATGTGAGTATGTATGTAGGATGTATGCAAAATTTGAACTAAATAAATCCATCAATAAACAAAAAAGTTGTTCATACACCAATCGGGCACATCTCATATAGAACCAGATGGGGGCTACTTTGGACATTTTTATCTAAAACAAAATTGCATTTCAAATTCCAGGTTTATTTAGAAAACTACTTTGTACCAATACTGTAGTATACTATATCAGACATGATTTCAATAAATTTATGCGTTTGAAGATGGTTCCGTGCTTCCTTTGGTATTATGAGCAGCGTGATATTGCTATATAAAGAGCCTGAAAAAAAGGACCATCAATCCTTTATTTGGGTCAAATGGTCATTTATAACACAGCGCAACATTTTTTTGTCTCAAGAGCAAACTTATGTGTCTCCGAAGGATTTTGGGCCGCTGAATCTGAATCCGGGCTCAGATTTGCTTTAACACGTCACAATTTTGAGCTATACCTCAATTTATAGGGCAAAATATGCGATTTTAGGCTTTTTTGACTGCTAGCCATTAAGCAAGGAAATATTTTTTTTAAACAATCAAAAGGTTAATTGGTCAATTAACATCTAAATTAACGACTCATGCAAAATATTTCGTTTTACCAAATCAAATTTGAGAGATTTAAGCATTTTATGTTAGTATGTAAACTTGCATGCAACTTTTGGAGGGTGACTTGTATGGGAAATATCGTGCCTAGCAAAATTCGCTTAAAAATATCAAATTCGATTTGGTAAAACGAAATATTTTGCATGAGTCGTTCCCTTTTGATTTCTTAAAAAAAAATATTTCCTTGCTTAATAGTTTGCAGTCAAAAAAGCCCAAAATTGCATATTTTGCCCTATAAATTGAGGTATAGCTCAAAATTGTGACGTGTTAGAGCAAATCTGAGCCCGCATTCGGATTCAGCGGCCCAAAATCCTTCGGAGACACATAAGTTTGGTCTTGAGACAGACCAAAAGTTATTTTTTGTTACGCTGTGTAATGTATAATGATACAAATATTCGATTGTATATGCTACGTTGATATATTTTGAATGAATTGATCAACCCTTTGAAATTTATGAACTGTAGAAACAATGCTTACAGACCAAATGTTCTGATACGTTATGTATATTTTATTGATTTATTCGATGTATTTTCGCGTCCTGCCAACCAATAAACGGTCTGTTTGAAAAATAATTTCAACCAAATGGAGGGAAAACTATTGCTTCGTAATAGTCCCAAAGACATCAAACAGATTTGAACCATATTTCGAATTCAAAAAATCCATATTCGAAAGTGTCCAAAGTAGCCCCGCATTTCAAAAGTAACCCCGCACGACGGTATACAATGTTGAGGAAATTTTAAGAAAACTATATATGTAATATGCCTCAAAAGTTTAGTTTATTGTATCCAGTGGCTTAATTTCCCCAACAGGAGAGGAAAAAAACTTCTTGGAGAAATATTTGGATAACATTTTTGGAGAATTTTTAATTTCCTCGAGCAACCTGTGGACGTGTTAACGTAGAAATAATAGGTAAACTTCTGAAAAATCAGGTAGAGAAAAGGAGTTTTGTCACAAAGATTCGTTCAGAAATTCTTCCAACCATTTTCATGAAATTTCTAGAATAACTCCTGCGAAAAAAAATATTCAGTGGAAATATCTGAAAAAATCCCAAGATATATTTCTCACGGAACCACAGTAGCAATTCCTAAGAAATCCTAGTAAGAACTTCTTCAGGAATATCTGTAGGAGCTTCTCAAGAAATTCTTGAATGCAACATAGGAAGAATTTTCGAAGGATTCTCTTTTCAAAATTCGAACTGAAATTTTTTAGGCGTTTCTGAAAAACTTCATGAAAAAAACCTGTGAAGAAAACTCTTGATGAAATTCTTTAAGAAATGCTTAAAACTCTGGAGTAGTCTTTGGGATATTTTTGAAGGAATCCCTGAAGGAATTTCAGAAGGAATCTGAGCAGACATTTCTGAAAAATAAAAATCTTCTGTGGAATCTCTGGAAATATTCTCAAGCAGACTGTAAAATTGCTATAGAATTTTTTTAAGAAATATTTTTGAACAAATTCAAAAGAACCCATGGAGAAATTCATATGGTTATCATTTGATGATATGCCGATCATACTTCTTGGGAAATACATAGAGCAACATCTGGAGTAAAACTCAAAGGAAACGCTGTATGAACTCCATCTAATATCTCTGGAGGAATTCTTGTCAGAATCACTGGAAGAAATTATTCACGAATCTTTGGAGGGATTTCTAGAGGATTTTTTTTAAGAATCCCTGAATAAGTTTCTGTACACATACCTGTGGGAATTACCAATGGAATCTCTAGAGCAATTCATGAACTTATCTCTGATAACATGTACGAATTTCTGTAGAAATCTCTCGAAGATTTCCGGAAGAAGCCACTGGGAGAAATAATCAAAGAGGTTCCGAAGCAATTTCGTAAAACATCCCTCTGGAAATTTTCGAGGGATTTCCTAAACGAATTTCAAAACTTATCTCTGACAAAATTTCAGAAGAACCCATGGATATCTACTAATTGAGGAACTATCTGAAGCAAGCTCTGAAGAAATTCCTAACATAATGCCTGGAAGAAATTGAGGAGGAATCGGAAGAAACCACTAGAGGTGTTACTGAAAAATAAACCCTCGTAGGTTTTTTGACCGAATTCCTGGAAGAATTTCTGAAGGAACTCATGGAGCAATGTCGGAAGGAATCCATCATAGAAGATTCCCTCGAGGAATCCTTGGATAAATTTATGGAGGAATCCCATGAAGAATTTCTGAAGGAAACAATGTGTAACTATGAAATTAGAATCGACTGTAGAATCAACTGTTTTGGAGTGGCTTTACAGTCTAGCAAATAATCAAGACAAGTACTACTTGTTTAATTTCGACGTTTCAATCGTTGGACTCGGACTTTTTCAGGGAATATAAACTTGCTCCGTCCCTCGTGTGGTGCATGAATGTTTGCACCGAACTGTCCTATGCTTTTAAAGTTCTTTTCCTGGACACCGCATTCAGTTTTGCGAGTGAGCAATTATTTTGCTTGAGCTTGAGCTTGATTGACCGCCCGCAGTTGCTACTCCAGTATCGCCAAATCAGCTACACTCACACAAGGAACCAATGAGATAGCTGCTTGGGACTAACAGACATCTTCAGCGTGTGAGCGTTGGTGGTCTTGTATTTTTAGGCGACAATGGCGCCTGCTGCGTCAGGTTGCTGGTCAATGGGGAAGGGGAGGGAAGTGATGATAGCAATCGCTTGCCCACATCAGGCCGTTGAATCCTCTGCGCCTGCACAAGGTCATGCGGATGTTGGTGGGAAATGTTTATTTTTGGCACATTGGTCATGTATTGGTGCAAGGGTGCCAGGCGTAAAGCGATAGATTGTGTGGAGATTACTGTGAAGCGGCACAGTTCACTTGGTTGCATAACTTGTAGGCGTTATATAAGAGATTGACACTGTGCTGTGATGAAAGTTGGAAGGAAGGGAAACGGTTTTTTTTTTTTCAATCCGTTTCTGGTTCTAGCGATCGCTACGAACATACGAATATACAAGAGATGTATATGTAGGAGAGAGAGAGAGAGAGAGAGAGAGAGAGAGAGAGAGAGAGAGAGAGAGAGAGAGAGAGAGAGAGAGAGAGAGAGAGAGAGAGAGAGAGAGAGAGAGAGAGAGAGAGAGAGAGAGAGAGAGAGAGAGAAAGTAGATAGCATGGTACACGGTATTACGTGAAACATATAGAAATATAAACAAAAGTGGAAAAACATGGGAGACATCAAGAAGAAGCTAAATGGGATTGGGCCATCGTTAAAAATGAGATATTTTTGCCAAATGATCAGTGCAACCTAAACAGTTTTCGTGCCGCGAGGTACAAGGATAGGAGTTTTTTAGCGGACGTACTCAAGGGGACTGAAAGGTAAAAGTAGTACATCAATGAGCACTCAATCGGTTTGGATAATGTAGGCAGGGGAAACCAGGCGCCAGTGCAGCAGTGGATGGCAATGAACCAACTGCCGCGCTGAATGAAGCTTAGGGTGCCATATTTAATGTTAAGCTTAAATACATCAAAAAAGCAAATATAAATGGTATGGGGGCTTTCGTTGGCCAACTGTCTGCACTACAAAACATGGAGTCCAGAGTGAACGTTGTACGGACTAGGTGGATCATGATCGTGGCATGGAAAGGCAGCAACAAACCGTGTCGAATTGTTGATTCAGTTTTGCTATGAGATGACTATGTATTTAATTTAATAAAAATGAGTGTGTCAAGCCATCTGGGAAACAGTGCGTCTAGACTTCAGTAGTTAAACAATGATTAATTATATTCAGTTCTATCACTTAGACGACAAAGCAAATTATCACAATATGATGTGTGTTACAGCTGGAAAGCATTTCTGTAAACAGACAACATGAAAGTGGGAAGAATACAACTTTGTGAATATAAGCAGAATGCATCTATAAAAAAATGGTAGTTGCAAGAAATATAAACTCAATAACAAGGTCTCAATCAAAATGACTCATCAACTGTGGGTGATTCTTTTCTCGATCTTCTGCTTAGTTCAAGCCGATGAGGTCAATCCTACTGTTGTCTTGATGGAGGAGATTAGAACCGGGTGAATATCTTTCCATTTATTTTTTTTATTTTTCATATATAATTCAAGTAATTTCCCCCTCTTCAGAACGATCAACAATTTCACCAGAGCGTTCAACCACTTCGGGGAAGCGGTGGATAAGGTGCTGGAGGATCTGGAACTCACCACTGCGGCCAACGTCACGCAAATAAAAGATCGGATCAAAAATCTCCTCGAGGCAAAATGTAACCCTTGCACGAACGACGGAAGCCCTGCGCTGGAGGATTCCGGTATCTTACGAGCAGACCCGATTCGGTGGAGGGTGGATTGTCCTGCTGCAGCGGTATGACGGAACGGTACGGTTCAACAGGACCTGGGCCGAGTATCGCGATGGGTTTGGGATGGTTGGACACGAGTTTTGGATGGGTTTGGAGCGGATCCACCAGCTGACAACGGCCGGATCGTATGAGTTGATGATCGAAATGGAGGATTTCAATGGGAACTATAAGTACGCAGGGTACGATGCGTTTGTGGTGGGACCTGCGGAAGAGCGCTACAAGTTGACGAAGGTGGGTGCGATCAATGGGACAACGGAGAACTCGTTCGGACAGCACGTGGGCTATGGATTTTCGACGTATGACGATGACGACAATGGTTGTTCGAATAAGTATGGACGCGGTGGTTGGTGGTTTTATCTTAAGTCATGTTACGGAGCGTGAGTACTTTTGAGTTGTGCGGCTCTGGGAGGGGTAGCTAACGTGGATTCTTATTTCTAGGGGACTTACTGGCATTTGGCAGAACAAGGCAGATTGGAAGTCGATGTGCTGGGAGTGGTTCACCGGTAGGAGCAAGAAGATACCCCTGAAGTTTGCCAGAATGATGATGCGTCTGAAAACGGTTGACTAAAGCTGGAAAAGGTGAACTGTTTTCTAATAATGCTGATAAAAACATAACAGGGGTATAAATAAAGCGACTAATCAAAATAATAATGCATGTCTGATTTGGAAAAATAAGTTCATTTGCTGTTAGATCATCAAGATTCTAAATACGCAAAAACTCCGGAAGACTTTTATAAGCTCTGGAAAGAATCTCAAAAAATCTACAACTCTACTTTCAAAAGCTTCGGAAAGCTTTAACAAGAAACCCTGAAATACATCTTTCAACAGCTCCCTAGGAATTTTTACAAAAACTATTGAAATCCCCCTAACTCCATATCTCCCCAAAACATAAAATAGTGTCTTCTTTCATAGGCTCTGGAAGGCTTCCTACCAGAAGTTCTGGAAAGCTTCTCCCAGAATCTCCGGAAGGCGAATCTCAGAAGCTCTGGAACACTTCACGGAAACTCTGGAAGGCTTCTCCCAGAAGCTCTGGAAGGCTTCTCCCAGAAGCTCTGGAAGGCTTCTCCCAGAAGCTCTGGAAGGCTTCTACCAGAAGCTCTGGAAGGCTTCTCCCAGAAGCTCTGGAAGGCTTCTCCCAGAAGCTCTGGAAGGCTTCTCCCAGAAGCTCTGGAAGGCTTCTCCCAGAAGCTCTGGAAGGCTTCTCCCAGAAGCTCTGGAAGGCTTCTCCCAGAAGCTCTGGAAGGCTTCTCCCAGAAGCTCTGGAAGGCTTCTCCCAGAAGCTCTGGAAGGCTTCTCCCAGAAGCTCTGGAAGGCTTCTCCCAGAAGCTCTGGAAGGCTTCTCCCAGAAGCTCTGGAAGGCTTCTCCCAGAAGCTCTGGAAGGCTTCTCCCAGAAGCTCTGGAAGGCTTCTCCCAGAAGCTCTGGAAGGCTTCTCCCAGAAGCTCTGGAAGGCTTCTCCCAGAAGCTCTGGAAGGCTTCTCCCAGAAGCTCTGGAAGGCTTCTCCCAGAAGCTCTGGAAGGCTTCTCCCAGAAGCTCTGGAAGGCTTCTCCCAGAAGCTCTGGAAGGCTTCTCCCAGAAGCTCTGGAAGGCTTCTCCCAGAAGCTCTGGAAGGCTTCTCCCAGAAGCTCTGGAAGGCTTCTCCCAGAAGCTCTGGAAGGCTTCTCCCAGAAGCTCTGGAAGGCTTCTCCCAGAAGCTCTGGAAGGCTTCTCCCAGAAGCTCTGGAAGGCTTCTCCCAGAAGCTCTGGAAGGCTTCTCCCAGAAGCTCTGGAAGGCTTCTCCCAGAAGCTCTGGAAGGCTTCTCCCAGAAGCTCTGGAAGGCTTCTCCCAGAAGCTCTGGAAGGCTTCTCCCAGAAGCTCTGGAAGGCTTCTCCCAGAAGCTCTGGAAGGCTTCTCCCAGAAGCTCTGGAAAGCTTCTCCCAGAAGCTCTGGAAGGCTTCTCCCAGAAGCTCTGGAAGGCTTCTCCCAGAAGCTCTGGAAGGCTTCTCCCAGAAGCTCTGGAAGGCTTCTCCCAGAAGCTCTGGAAGGCTTCTCCCAGAAGCTCTGGAAGGCTTCTCCCAGAAGCTCTGGAAGGCTTCTCCCAGAAGCTCTGGAAGGCTTCTCCCAGAAGCTCTGGAAGGCTTCTCCCAGAAGCTCTGGAAGGCTTCTCCCAGAAGCTCTGGAAGGCTTCTCCCAGAAGCTCTGGAAGGCTTCTCCCAGAAGCTCTGGAAGGCTTCTCCCAGAAGCTCTGGAAGGCTTCACACAGAAGCTCTGGAAGGCTTCTCCCAGAAGCTCTGGAAGGCTTCTCCCAGAAGCTCTGGAAGGCTTCTCCCAGAAGCTCTGGATGGCTTCTCCCAGAAGCTCTGGAAGGCTTCTCCCAGAAGCTCTGGAAGGCTTCTCCCAGAAGCTCTGGAAGGCTTCTCCCAGAAGCTCTGGAAGGCTTCTCCCAGAAGCTCTGGAAGGCTTCTCCCAGAAGCTCTGGAAGGCTTCTCCCAGAAGCTCTGGAAGGCTTCTCCCAGAAGCTCTGGAAGGCTTCTCCCAGAAGCTCTGGAAGGCTTCTCCCAGAAGCTCTGGAAGGCTTCTCCCAGAAGCTCTGGAAGGCTTCTCCCAGAAGCTCTGGAAGGCTTCTCCCAGAAGCTCTGGAAGGCTTCTCCCAGAAGCTCTGGAAGGCTTCTCCCAGAAGCTCTGGAAGGCTTCTCCCAGAAGCTCTGGAAGGCTTCTCCCAGAAGCTCTGGAAGGCTTCTCCCAGAAGCTCTGGAAGGCTTCTCCCAGAAGCTCTGGAAGGCTTCTCCCAGAAGCTCTGGAAGGCTTCTCCCAGAAGCTCTGGAAGGCTTCTCCCAGAAGCTCTGGAAGGCTTCTCCCAGAAGCTCTGGAAGGCTTCTCCCAGAAGCTCTGGAAGGCTTCTCCCAGAAGCTCTGGAAGGCTTCTCCCAGAAGCTCTGGAAGGCTTCTCCCAGAAGCTCTGGAAGGCTTCTCCCAGAAGCTCTGGAAGGCTTCTCCCAGAAGCTCTGGAAGGCTTCTCCCAGAAGCTCTGGAAGGCTTCTCCCAGAAGCTCTGGAAGGCTTCTCCCAGAAGCTCTGGAAGGCTTCTCCCAGAAGCTCTGGAAGGCTTCTCCCAGAAGCTCTGGAAGGCTTCTCCCAGAAGCTCTGGAAGGCTTCTCCCAGAAGCTCTGGAAGGCTTCTCCCAGAAGCTCTGGAAGGCTTCTCCCAGAAGCTCTGGAAGGCTTCTCCCAGAAGCTCTGGAAGGCTTCTCTCAGAAGCTCTGGAAGGCTTCTCCCAGAAGCTCTTGAAGGCTTCTCCCAGAAGCTCTGGAAGGCTTCTCCCAGAAGCTCTGGAAGGCTTCTCCCAGAAGCTCTGGAAGGCTTCTCCCAGAAGCTCTGGAAGGCTTCTCGGAGAAGCTCTGGAAGGCTTCTCCCAGAAGCTCTGGAAGGCTTCACACAGAAATCTTGGAAGGCTTCTCCCAGAAGCTCTGGAAGGCTTCTCCCAGAAGCTCTGGAAGGCTTCTCCCAGAAGCTCTGGAAGGCTTCTCCCAGAAGCTCTGGAAGGCTTCTCCCAGAAGCTCTGGAAGGCTTCTCCCAGAAGCTCTGGAAGGCTTCTCCCAGAAGCTCTGGAAGGCTTCTCCCAGAAGCTCTGGAAGGCTTCTCCCAGAAGCTCTGGAAGGCTTCTCCCAGAAGCTCTGGAAGGCTTCTCCCAGAAGCTCTGGAAGGCTTCTCCCAGAAGCTCTGGAAGGCTTCTCCCAGAAGCTCTGGAAGGCTTCTCCCAGAAGCTCTGGAAGGCTTCTCCCAGAAGCTCTGGAAGGCTTCTCCCAGAAGCTCTGGAAGGCTTCTCCCAGAAGCTCTGGAAGGCTTCTCCCAGAAGCTCTGGAAGGCTTCTCCCAGAAGCTCTGGAAGGCTTCTCCCAGAAGCTCTGGAAGGCTTCTCCCAGAAGCTCTGGAAGGCTTCTCCCAGAAGCTCTGGAAGGCTTCTCCCAGAAGCTCTGGAAGGCTTCTCCCAGAAGCTCTGGAAGGCTTCTCCCAGAAGCTCTGGAAGGCTTCTCCCAGAAGCTCTGGAAGGCTTCTCCCAGAAGCTCTGGAAGGCTTCTCCCAGAAGCTCTGGAAGACTTCTCCCAGAAGCTCTGGAAGGCTTCTCCCAGAAGCTCTGGAAGGCTTCTCCCAGAAGCTCTGGAAGGCTTCTCCCAGAAGCTCTGGAAGGCTTCTCCCAGAAGCTCTGGAAGGCTTCTCCCAGAAGCTCTGGAAGGCTTCTCCCAGAAGCTCTGGAAGGCTTCTCCCAGAAGCTGTGGAAGGCTTCTCCCAGAAGCTCTGGAAATCCATGACTTCTCTTTGAAGTCCTGAAAGTCTTCATACAGAAACCTTGGAAGGTTTCTCCAAGAAATCCGATAAGAATCCTCCTAAAATATATGGAAGACTTTTTCCAGAAAACCTTCAAAGTTTTTTTTTTTTTTTGAAAGCTATGGAAGGCGTCTTCCAGAGCAAATTTTTTGTCTACGATGAGATACGTCCAATGTTATAGGCAATCAATCAAATTACTCAATTGCTGAATGGAAAGATACATATACAATCAATCAGTCTCGTTGATATGTTTACCTCATATAGATCGTTTATCATTTTCAAACATCCTATCTTTTCAAAGATGACTTTATAAATGACACTCTCTTCTCTTAGCTCTCATAGTACTGTTTCACACACCCTAGCTCAATTCGATTGAAATGATATGCCTTTGGATCCTGACGCTATCTGTGTTTCTCACAGGTCACGCTGGCGCTGACGACACCCACCCAATATTGGTTGCACTCAATGATCTGGACCACAGGTGACTTAATCACAACAAATGGCATTCTTCAGGAACTTTCCTTCTAACAAAAGGACGTCTCCATTCTAGTTTCACAACGATGTTCACTCAACAATTCTTCCGCCACAAAAATGCAATCGAACAACGAATCGCAACCCTGATGAACTCAATCGACTCGAACCTCCTCGAAGTCAGCAGCCAGATTCGGGAAGCTTTGGACGAGGTTCAACAAAACCCCGGAAAGAATCAGTCGTCCACCGGTGATGGGATAGGTAAGGGATCACCCGTGCTCCAGTTCATACCAATAGGATCCGAACCGAGGATGCCTGCCCTGTTCGAACAAGACCGCTTTGAAGGAGGATGGCTGGTGGTGATGCAACGGTATGATGGCTCCGTTAACTTCAATCGTACTTGGGCCGAGTACCGGGATGGATTCGGAATGGTTGGACAGGAATTTTGGTACGGATTGGAGCCACTACATCAGCTGACGAAGAAAACCCCGTACGAACTGGCGGTTGAGATGGAGGATTTCGAGGGCAATTACAAATATGCGAGATACGACAAGTTTGCGGTAGGTCCTGCGGGAACAAGATATGCTCTGGTGGAGTTGGGGACGTACAGTGGAACAACTTTGGGTGATTCGTTGACACCGCACAAGGGAGCAGGATTCTCCACGTACGACTACGATGACTTCGGGTGTTCCAATAAGTATGCCAAAGGAGGATGGTGGTACTACAAGGGGTCATGCTACGGATCGTAAGTATTTTTGTCCTGCTTGTTTGTCAATTAGGATTGCTGGGAAACCAATTTTTTCCGCAGGAGTCTCACCGGTATTTGGAAAAATGAGCTAGCCTATTCATCGATTTGCTGGATGAAGTTCTCATCGGTTTCCAACACGCCGTTGAAGTTTGTCAGAATGATGATTCGTCCGATTGAATAAAACAGCAACAAAGTGACTAGATTTTTTTTCCCGCTGTGGAGTTTCCGAAGGCATTCATTTAATACTAGAAATTCATGTATGAGATTGGGGCCTCCTATAAGCCTTGCAGATTAAGCTTTGTATGACTAATCCGGAGACGGAAACAGTGCGGAAAATAACATTGTGCCGGAGTTTCCAAATAAATTTAGTAAATTTCTCCAGAAATTCCTCTAGGAATTCATCCAGAAATTCTTCTAGGAATTTCTCAAGGAATTCCTCCAGAAATTCCTCTATAAATTCCTCCGGGAATTCCTTCAGGAAATCCTCCAGGAGTTCCTCTAGGAATTCCTCCACGAGTTCCTGTAGGAATTCCTACAGGAATTCCTCTAGGAATTTCTCCAGGAATTCCTCCATGAATTTCTCTAGGAATTTATCTAGGAATTCCTCCAGGAATTCCTCTATGAATTCCTTGAGAAACTCCTCTAGGAATTTCTCCAGGAATTCCTCTAGGAATTTCTCCAGAAATTCCTCTAGGATTTTCACCAGGAACTCCTCTAGAAATTTCTGTATAAATTCCTCTAGAAATTTCTCCATAAATTCCTCTAGGAATACTTCTATGAATTCCTCCGGAAATTCCTCCAGGAATTCATCCGAAAAATCCTCTAGGATTTATCCGGGAATTTCGTTAGGAATTCCTCCGGAAATTTCGCTAGGAACTTCTCCGGAAATTCCTCTAGTAATTTATCAACAAATTTTTCTAGGAATTCGTCCAGAATTCCTCTAGGGATTTCTCCAGAATTCCTCTAGAAATTCCGACATAATTCCTCAAGGAATTTCTCCAGAAAATTCTCAAGGAATTCCTCCCGATATTTTTCTAGAAATTCCTCCGGAAATTCCTCTAGGAATTCCTTTCGAAATTTCTCTAAGAAAATCTATATAAATTCTTCTAGGAATTCCTCTAAGAATTCCTTCGGAGGAATTCTGGAGGAATTCTGGAGGAATCCCTAGAGGAATTTGTGGAGGAATTCCTTGAGAAATTCTGGAGGAATTCCTAGAGGAATTTGTGGACAAATATTAAGTGGAATTTCCGGAGGAATTCATAGCAAAATTTCCGGAGGAATTTCTAGAGAAATTTTTGGAGGAATTCCTCTATGAATTCCTCCAGGAACTCCTCTATGAATTCTTACAGAAATTCCTCTAGGAATTTCTCCAGGAATTCCTCTAGAAATTTCTCCAGAAATTCCTCTAGGAATACTTCTAAGAATTCCTCCGGAAATTCCTTCAGGAATTCATCCGAAAAATCCTCTATGATTTATCCGGGAATTTCGCTAGGAATTCTTCCGGTAATTCCTCTAGTAATTTATCAACAAACTTTTCTAGGAATTCGTCCAGAATTCCTCAAGGGATTCCTTCACAAATTCCTCTAGGAATTTCTCCAGAATTCCTCTAGAAATTTCGACATAATTCCTCAAGGAATTTCTCCAGAAAATTCTCAAGGAATTTCTCCCGATATTCCTCTAGGAATTCCTCCGGAAATTCCTCTAGGAATTTCTTTCGAAATTTCTCTAAGAAATTCTCTAGAAATTCTTCTAGGAATTCCTCTAAGAATTCCTCCAGAAAACCCTCTAGAAATCCCTCCAGAGGAATTCCTAGAGAAATTTTCGGAGGAATTCCTCGAGGAATTGTGTAGGAATTCTTAAAGGAATTTCTGGTGAAACTCTGGAGGAATCCCTAGATGAATTTCTGGAGTAATTCCTTGAGAAATTCTTGAGGAATTCCTAGAGGAATTTGTGGACAAATATTAAGTGGAATTTTCGGAGGAATTCCTAGCTAAATTTCCGGAAGAATTTCTAGAGGAACTTTTGGAGAAATTCTTGGAGGAATTTCCGGAGGAATTTATAGAGGAATTCTTAGAGGAATTTTTCGAGTTATTCCTCTAGGAATTTCACCTACGGGAATTCCTCAAGGAATTTCTGGAGAAATACCTAACGGAGATTCTGAAGAAATACCTAAAGGAATTTCTGGAGATATTACTAGAGGAATTTCTAGAGAAATAACTAGAGGAATGTTTGGAGAAATTTCTAGAGGAATTTTGGGAGAAATTATTAGAGAAATGTCTGGAGAAATTTCTAAAGGAATTTCTGGAGAAATTTTTAAAGGAATTTCTGGAGAAATTTCTAGAGGAATATCTGGAGAAATTTCTAGAGGAATTTCTGGAGAAATTTCTACAGGATTTTCTGAGGACATCCTGAAGAAGTTCTCAGAGGAATTTCTGAGGAAATCCTGGAGAAGTTCCTAGAGGAATTTCTGGGAAAATTTTTAGAGGAATTTCTGGAGGAATTTCCGGATGAATTCCTGTAGAAATTTCCGGAGGAAATCCTAGAGATATTTCTGGAGGAATTCCTTGAGGAATTTCTGGAGGAATTCCTAGTTTAATTTCTGGAGGAATTCCTGTAGGAATTTCCGAAGAAATTCCCGGTGGAATTTATAGAAGAGTTTCTGGAGGAATTCCTAGATGAATTTCTGGAGGAATTCCTAGACGAGTTTTTGGAGGAATTCTTAGAGGAATTTTTGGAGGAATTTCTAGAGGAATTTCTGGAGGAATTCCTAGTTTAATTTCTGGAGGAATTCCTAGACGAGTTTTTGGAGGAATTCTTAGAGGAATTTATGGAGGAATTTCTAGAGGAATTTCTGGAGGAATTTTTTGAGCAATTTCTGGAGGAATTGATAGAGGAATATCAGGTGGAATTCCTAGAGGAATTTCTGAAGGAATTCTTAGATGAATTTCAGGAGAAATTCCTAGAGTCATTTTTGAAGGAATTCCTTGAGGAATTTTTCGAGGAATTTCTATAGGAATTCCCGGAGGAATTCCTTGAGGAATTTTTCGAGGACTTTCTATAGGAATTTCCGGAGGAATTCCTTGAGGAATTTCTGAAAGAATTCCTAGAGGAATTTCCGGAGATATTCCTAGACGAATTTTTGGAGGAATTCTAAGAGGAACTCTTGGAGGAATTCCCAGAGGAATTTCTGGAGGAATTTTTTGAGGAATTTCTGGAGGAATTCCTAGATGAATTTCCGGAGAAATTCGTAGTGAAATTTCCGGAGGAATTCTTAGTGGAATTTCCGGAGGAATTCATAGTGGAATTTCCGCAGGAATTCCTAGAGGAATTTACTGAGGAATTCCTAGAGGAATTTCCGGAGGAATTCCTAGAGGAATTTCCGGAGAAATTCGTAGTGAAATTTCCGGAGGAATTCTTAGTGGAATTTCCGGAGGAATTCATAGTGGAATTTCCGCAGGAATTCTTAGAGGAATTTTCGGAGGAATTCTTAGTGGAATTTCCGGATAAATTCCTAGAGGTATTTCCGGAGGAACTCCTACAAGAATTTCCAGAGCAATTCTTAATTTCTGGAAGAATTCCTAGAGGAATTTCTGGAGATATTCCTAGACGAATTTCTGGAGGAATTCTAAGAGGAGCTCTTGGAGGAATTCCCAGAGGAATTTCTGGAGGAATTTCTTGAGGAATTTCTGGAGGAATTCCTAGAGGAATTCCCGGAGGAATTCCTAGAGGAATTTTTGAAGGAATTCCTAGATGAATTTCTGGAAATTCCTAGAGGAATTTCCGGAGGAATTCCTAGAGAATTTCCGGAGCAATTCCTAGAGGAAATTCCGGAGAAATTCGCAGTGAAATTTCCGGAGGAATTCTTAGTGGAATTTCCGGAGGAATTCATAGTGGAATTTCCGGAGGAATTCTTAGAGGAATTTTCGGAGGTTGAGCGTGATCTGGCGATCGTTGGGCGTGATCGACCAGGGAGGACATTGGGCCTTTTCACGGTAACCAAGATGATGGATATGAAAAATCATGAAGAAAGAGCCGTCACATGTCCAGTTTTGGAAACGTCCTCGAAATAGGCTCCTGCAGAGCACATTCCGGTGGTCACGGGTTGACCAGTGGTTGGCCAGGGAGGCCATTTGACGTTTTACGGTGATCAAGAAGATGAATATAAAAAAATCAACATGAGCCTTCGCATGCCTGGTTTTGGTGCCCTGACTGAAATTTCCACGGTCCAGGTCCCTGCGGGGGTGATTCCGATGCCCGCAACAGGACCAGATTGAGTTAGCCGGTTCCACATGACCACTACCAGACACGCATCACCCAGCTGGACATGTTTGCCGCAGACGCCAACATTCAACGATGCGGCCGCTCGTGTAAAACCTGTGTAAACAAAATTCCTCTCAGTAAACTGTCAAAATCGTGAATCGACCACTCTTCTGCTGTTGACTGTCGAGCTAGTCGGTTTCTGTGATAGCTTTTCTGCTCGACTCGACAGTGATAGCAGGCGACACGATTTAATCGACTCGAGTTATAAAAATTTTAATCTATTTAATAGCCCCCTACTTCTAATAAACCTCAAAACCTTTCCACGAAGCTGTCGATTGGCAGTCCCACTTCGGCGTTTACTTTTCAGCTTCCGAGTCGTCGTCAAGGTGCCTTGTACCTATTAAGCACGCAGAATACGGTGTTTCTGGAAAAACTCAAATGCTTTGCCAGCTTGGAAGCGGACCACGTCAAATTTACAGCGGACTATGCACGATCCTGTCGCTACGCTCCTATTGCATGGTACCTACAGGGAATAGACAAAATAATCGGGAACGGCAAAATTTTCACTTTCCAAAAAATGTTCAACTAGCTGTAACTTTTCAAAAAAAAAGCATCGAGTATTCTCAATTTTTTACTGTAAGTTCATCAACTAGTTGTGTATTAGTGGTCCAAATTTGGGAAAGATCGGACCATTTTCCACAAAGTTATAAAGATTCTTGAAAAAGGTAAAATTATCCGATAGCCAACTTTGAGCTAATATATCTCCGGATATAATGAACCGATTGCAATGAAATTTTGACCATTCATGACTTGTTGGTGAACTTACAGTAAAAATTTGAGAAACATTTGATGCACTTTTCAAAAAGTTACAGCTAGTTGAAAATTTTTGGAAAAGTGAAAATTTTGCCTGTCCCGATCATTTTGTCTATCCCCTGTATCTCCAAAACCACAAAGTTTTTAGAACAGAAAAAAATCACTGTAATTGTTATTGGTATTGTCAACAGAAAAAAAACGTCAACAATTTTTTAAAACGTCCACCAGGAGCGTTGTAATAAGCAAAAGGGTATGCTCCATTACTAAGTGGGTCCCCAAGCAACCAAAAGCTCTGATAAAATAGCATGTTTGGGCTTAATCAGCTATTCGAAGGAAGATGAATAGCATTCTATTCAGCTCACTATTTAAGTAATTAACCGAACTTGAGTTCACAAAAAGTACACTTGTGTCGCTGAAAGGAACGCTATTCAGCTTAAAAATTAGCTTCAAAGAAATTAAAAAAAAAATAGTCATCAAAAGTAATTTATTATTATGAGACATTAGTACATGTGTAATCCAAATTGACTAATACCTTGAAATAATGTTTAATGTTTTTTACCTACTGAGAATTGAACTCGGGTTCTCCTCGTTGAAAGCCGGCGTCTAACCACTACTCCATGTATGTGTTGTTAGGCACTGCGGGATTTTACTCAATGTGCTGATATCATTTAGTGGAGCTCAATCAGGTTCGCGAGTGAACTTTCTCTGAACCTCAAGCCGAAGGTTCGAAAGAAGTTTACGTGGAACTTCTTGTGAACTTACATAGTTTGACATTTTCAGTTTGTTTTGGTTCGTAATTAAATCAAGTGCAAAGCAATAAATTAGTGCCAGTGCCAATCATTCAGAAAAGTTTATAAGTTTTCAGTGACAACGATCGCGTCGATTACCGGCACGCTGGTGCGACAAGTGAGACGGAGTTGAAACATCCAGCAAAGCTGGAGGACTTTTTTCCGCAGCCGGCGGAATCCTGGGCAGAACAGTTTTCCGCTGCGGGGGCAGTCTTTGAGCCACGCAATACGGGTGCTTTGGGTTGATTACAAGTAAGTATGTTGAAATATTATAGTGAAACAAAGTGTACTTGTGAAATTAACACAAGCTGTGCCTGCTGCGCTCGATTTCCGAGTGATTTAATTGAATGAGAACTTCTCCCCGCTGTCGCCGAAGTTCAAATGAAGTTCACTTTTGGTACGGTTAATATTTATCCGAACTTTGAGTAGTAAGTTCAAAACAAGTCCGAAACAAGTTCGGAACGGAACATTTCAAGTTGTTGTAATATGCCCAAATGAACTATATTTGAGTTTTAAAGGCACGAAAAAGTTCAACGTGAGTTCGGTTAATATTTGATTGAACTCGGTTTTAAAGTTCAACATAAGTTCTTTATGAACCTTTTTTCGACTTAAATGTCGTTTTCAAGAGATGTCAAAAGCTTGTACATGTACTTCCAAGTTCATAACTAATACATAAGGAACTTTTTGGAGATTTAAGTTCAACGAAACTTGAATTGAACCAACCTTAAACTTCTGAGTTCGTTCTTCAAGTGGTATCCGAACTTTTGGTTGCTTGGGTCATGCTCTACTTTTTTTTCTGTATTACTCCAGCAGTTTCTCCGGCATTCCTCCTTCTGAAAATTCCTTTTTCTGGATTTCTGATATCTGATATTCCTAAGAAGTTTCTTTCTGAATGCATCCAGGAGTTCTTCTTTCGGTTTTTGAATTTCATTCATTATTTCTCCAGGATTTTTTTTATTATTTTTTCTTAGATGTCTCATTGGGACCCAGAAGAAAATCTTTCCGGGATTCATTCTCAGATTAATCCTGACTTCAGGATTCTTTTGCTGAGATTCATCCTGGAGCTCATTCTGAGATTCTTCCAAGAGATTTTTTAAGAATAACTTGCTGGAGTCCTCTAGGCGTTGCATGAAGAACTCCTTCTGAGATTCCTCCTAGAATTTATTGTGCAATTCCTGTAGATTTTTTTCTCGAATGGCAGCGGAAGTGTTTTATGGAATTTCTAATCAAATAACTCCAGGAGTTTCATATGGAATTCTCTATGAGTTTTTTTTTTAATTTAATTCCTCTGGGTTTTCCTTGAGGAATTCTTCTAATAATTTCCTTAGTCATTCATCCAGTACTATGAGGAATTCCTTCCAGGAGTTCCTTTCGGCTTCCTTCAATAGTCGTACCAACAGTTGTATCTGATTTTTTTTTCTTGAAAAACTTCTGAAGATATGCCAAAAGAAGGCATCTCAGAAGGAACTCGAAGAGAAATCTTTGAAGGAACTGCTAGAGGAATCTTAGAAGGTATGACTGGAGGAATTCCGGATAAACCTCGTAAGGAATTTCTCACCGAATTTTGAAAAGAATTCCTTGAGGATTTCCGAGATGCCTGGAGGAATATTGGAAGAAATTCTAATAGAAAACATGAAAGAAGCTTCAGGAGAAATGCTAGACAGAACTTCTGCTGGAATTACAGAAGAATTTCTTGAAAGAATCTCAGAGAGAAACCCTGAAAATTTTGAGAGATTTTCTCTATGAGGTTTTCGGTGTAATATCCTTTTCAATTTTTTTTCCAAGAATCACACAAGGAAGGGAGGACTCCTACCATATTTATTCACAGTCTTCTATAAGCCCTTGTCCACTAAAATGTGTTTCTTGTGCTTCTTTAAAAAAACACTGATCATCATTCATGTCAGAATCACTTCAAAGTTTATTTATATTGTGAGTTCCCATGCCATCTCCGCGTACTCTCTCTTTCCTAAATTCCTCTCGGGATTTCTTTTGTGATCTTTCCTAGATTCCACCAAGGATTTCTTCAATCCAAAGTATAAGATAAATTTGCTTATAAATATTTTCTTTTTACTTTTGAAGTTTGTAACAGTCTTCTAGTAACCAGCTTTATTAGAAAAGTTCTTCACTCAATTGTAAAAGTAAATATTCTAGTTCAGAATCCGTTTTGCAAACAGATGTAATGCCTGCAGATGTTTTCAATGCTAGAAGATTACTAATAATCTCCGACTGCCACTTGTCATTTGATGGATTGTCTCATTGGACATGTGCGCTGTAGAGAATAAAGCAATGATTTATAATGACAGCACATGTCTTCTCATTTTACAGTCAACTGCATATATAAAGCAAATTATTTGTTTGCAAGTTTTATAATACCTTATTGCGTATTCAATAGTTTGAACTAAAATGAAGTCTGTCATCAACGTTATATTACTAATGGTTCTCGTCACATTTTGCACCAGTGAATCTGGGGATGTTCAGTAAGTGCTTGGAAAGTGAATCCTTTTATTCAATTTGTTCCGAATAAGTTGGTCTAAACTGTGAGTGGGATTTATACGTAATGTTTTATAGATTTCAGAACAGACTGTGCTCCGTGGATGGAGCGTTTGAGGGTACCACGGTAGTGCAGCTCATGACCATAGAAGCCAGAGTCCCAACTCTGTACGAACAGACACGATACGGAGGAGGCTGGCTAGTTGTGATGCAGCGGTACGACGGCTCGGTAAAGTTCGATCGAACATGGGCCGAATATCGGGACGGGTTCGGAATGGTGGGTCAGGAGTTTTGGATGGGATTGGAGCGTATGCATCGGCTGACCAGGGAACGGTCGTACGAGTTGGTGGTCGAGATGGAGGACTTCGAGGGAAATTATAAGTATGCGAGGTATGATGATTTTGCGGTAGGACCAAGGGAGGAACGATATCCATTGGTTAAATTGGGAGTTTATAATGGAACAACTTTGGGAGATTCGTTGACTCCTCACAAGGGAGCAGTATTTTCAACGTACGATGACGACGAGTTCGGCTGTTCAAACAAGTACGCCAAAGGGGGATGGTGGTATTACTGTGGATCCTGCTACGGGTCGTGAGTATTAAACAATATCCAATCAATGTTGTATTTCATTAGAAAACATCTTCTTTCAGGAGTCTGACCGGTATCTGGAAAAATGAACTGGCATATTCATCCATTTGTTGGATGAAATTTAGTTCGGTTTCCAACACACCGCTGAAGCGTGTACGAATGATGATTCGACCGAAAAACTAAAGTATACATAGGAAATTGAGCTCAAGTTAAACACGTGAGGGCAATACAAGTTGAAACAAAAAGTGTTTAACCTACCAAAAATGAAAATAAATGTCATCTCGCATTGAATAAGTCGCCTTCACTATGAATTAATCAAACATCCAATTGAACCTACCTTGGCCTCGAGTACAGGGGAGCAGAGGAGTCAGCCAATCCCATCGCAGACGAGCTGAAAAAGGAGGAAAATGCGTTTGGTGTATGGAACTGCTGTGATTTGGCTTAGTTTTGTTGATTGTCGAAAAATTTACTCAATAAAATTAGAAAAGCACAGAATAAGAAAATTTCGGAGAAGAAATCATAGCCATACTTGGAACGGAAAATATGAGTAGGGGATACAAAACTTGCTAGTATCACTGAAGAATAACACCATGCTCATACCGAATGAAAATAAGTATATCCAAACAGCTGAGTCGAGCATTGTGCTCTAGATTATGAGGATAGCGGATCATAAGCTTCAATAAGAAGTAAACTCAGTTAACAGAAGGGGAATCCAAGCAAAAAATACGATGATAAGCAAACCTTTAAGCATTGGAATTTGAGAAACGTAAATCATAATTGCGGTACACTCTCTCTTGGTAGCTAACTACCGAAACGCAAAAGGCGGCGGCGGCGGGATTTAGGACAACGGAGTAAACTCATCAATCATGTGACGGAATAGAATTTTTGCATTTCAACTGGAGTAAAACTGTTCGACATATTGGATCAGTCGAATTCGAACAACGCATCGTTCGTCGTTCGTAGTCGGTACGTGTGAAAAGGATTTTCTCCGTGGATTCACTTCATTGGACATATTTTTCTTTCGTGGAGTAGGAATAAAAGTGATGCGGTGGTGTTTTGAATTTGGAGAAAATTGATGGTGATTCTACACTGCAATAAATCCATATATGTAGTGATTTATTGTCTTGGATGTCGAGTAGCTTCTTAAGCGATTAGTTCATGCATGCATAAAATAAACAACATAAATGGCTGTTCAAAGGATGTTTTCCGAGAGTTGTTTTAAACATTCACAGCCTCTAGCTCTATCCAAAATTTGATTTAAAAAAAAACCCGGATTAATCCACCTAGTGGTGATAGTGCCTTTCTCGTCGAATATGTACTCATGATCTTTCCGTCGACGTAAGCATCCTGAATCCTGTGAATAATTTATTTATAAAAGCAAGAGCAAGATCATCGAGTTACTGATGGCACATATTTCCGGTGTTATGTTCAATGTATAGGCAGAGCTGAAAAATATCAGACCTCTTAGTTGACTGCGTGACCACCTTTATTATTACTGGAATACCATCAATACCAAGACGATAATAACAAGCTTAAATATAATTTATTTCACAACCAAAAATCACTTTACAGTCTTCGATGAACTTTTTCCTGCTCACTTCAGGCTATATTTTATTATCATTGGTTAATAGATTCAAACAATTTGACCAAAAAATGGAAGCAAGTGAAATTTTTCGTACTGAATCCAATTCAAATTAAAACCATATCACAGAGCGCGAGGAGCAATCAGTCGGATCAAAATTTTGCTCGAGGTTGATGCGATTAAATTTCAATTTTCTCATGGAACCCCCATTCTACTGTATATTTACACCTCAGGAATATGAGAAGATGTGATTTGATGAGCCTGCATCAGTTTTGTCAAGATTTTGTTCTCTTACACATATTCATCGCTTGCATTGATTATTTTCACTGTTTTAACCACTTCCTGTGAGATAGCCGGAACCGGTTCCAAGACTGTACCTATTGTCTCAATTATGGTCTGAGACTAGTCTCTTGCTAACTGTTGAACAGGTTTTCTGAAAAGCCGATAATTGATGTGCATGCATGGATTAGATTCATTTTACATTTTGGTCATTCTGCCGGAACATACAAAACGGGTTCTACCGGTAGTCTCTAATGTTATCTGAGACTATTTTTTTGTAAACCGTTCATCAGGTTATCGAAAAAGCCGTGGTTTGATATGTCGCATACATGGGTTTGGCTCTTATATGCATTTGACCACTTCCTGCAAGACACCCGGAACCGGTTCCGGAATACTACTGGTTGTCTCAAATATGGTTTGAAACCTAACCGTTCATCAGGCTATCTAAAGAGCCGCGATTTGATGTGTTGCATGCATGGATTTGGTTCACTTTTACATTTGACCACTTCCGGCGGAACATCCGGAACTGGTTCTAAAGCACCACCGGTAGTCTCTGCTGACTTTTTTCCTGCTTACTGTTCACCAGGTTATCGAAAAAGCCGCTATTTGATGTGTCGCATGCATGGGTTTGGTTCACTTTGATATTGGATTACTTCCGGCGGGACATCCGGAGCCGGTTCCAGAATACAACCGGTAGTCTTTGCTGTGATTAAAGGCTATTTTCCTGCTTACCGTTCTTCAGGTTATCGGAAAAGCTGCAATTTAATGTGTCGTATGCATGGGTTTGTTTCCTATCTACATTTGACCACTTCCGGCGGGACATCTGGAGCCGGTTCCGGATCACTACCGGTAGTCTCTGCTGTGATCTAAAGCTATTTTCCTGCTTACCGTTCTTCAGGTTATCAATAAAGCAGCTATTTAATCTGTCGCATGCATGGGTTTGGTTCCCATCTACATTTGCCCAAGTAACACAACTTGTTACAATACTGTATATAATACATGATTCATACAAACGTCCATGTTTTGTTCTGAATATGGAAAACTTATTTTCGTACACTTATATCACCGAAAAAGCGCAAAAAATGGCGGCTTATAAAACATCTACGATGTTACCAAAGATGTTTTTCAATACATTCTTATAACATAAAATTAAGTATCGCATATGTTCTCAGCAACATCGTAAGAACTTACTTTTTGCTAGCAGGAAAATTATTCTTTATCAATCGAACACTGTGGAAATAATGTGACATGTGCTATTTGGTAATGGCTCAAAATAATTGTCAAGCCTTACATTTCATTTGTAATTCATCATCACGATGTTTGGTCACTATGACTTAAATACATGTGCCATTCAAAATTTATGGTGAAATAAACACATTCACTCTTCATGAATTAATTCGCCTCCCATCGGATTGAAAACAAGAAGGGAGGTTTTTGTCATCTCTATGGTTTTTGTGAGATTTTCGAGTACATTTTCAGATATGCAACATGGTGGATTCTTGACACAGTACCGTCAGAAAGTTTTGGAATGCTAGTTTTAATCATAACGTATTAATTATGAGCTTTTACACTGTAAAATTTGTATTCGTTATCATTAAGGCAACTATATTATTACATTGAATGTTAAAAATTTCCCAGATAAATAATTATTCGGAGAAAAACTTGTGGATAAACAAACTGCTATACATCTATAAAAGCGTTAGTGTCAAATCTTTTAGCAGGCACTGTAATTTGTCTGGCCTGATAGGAAAGTATTCAAAAGATTGGAAAAACATTCAAAATACATATTTTGTACATCTCAATAACATGTTTATCGAGTACTACTTGAATCGATTGAAATACATTGAAAAAACATCTTGGCAACGTACTAGCAACATCCATTTTCACATAGCATACAACGATGTGATTTTTGGTTTTTGATACCTGTTTTGAACATCAGTGCAACAATAACAAAGTTAGAGTGCAGATCGTGGGATCAATCAAAATAAATTCTTATCTAATTTTGCGGTATCAAAATTTACGTTTCTAAGTGAGTTTTAGTCGTCACGTAAGTACTCAAAGTGTCCGCACAGCATAAACTATCATGGTGCTATCACAGTTAAATTTCGGTGTAGTTTTATGTGCATAAGATCTATATATATAAAAATGAATTTCTGTCTGTCTGTCTGTCTGACCGCTATGGATTCGGAAACTACTGAACCGGTCGGCTTCAAATTTTGTATGCAGGGGGGTTCGGGACCGGGGAAGGTTCTGAGCCTGGCGTGAGACCTCTGGACCTCTGGAACGGGGGGCTCCTATACAGATGACTTGCATGGGACGTCCCTATGGAGCTGCATGTCAAAAAAACACAGTAGGCAGGAAGTACGACGTTTGCCGGGACAGCTAGTGTATCATAAATTTAAGTGAGTGAGGGGAGACAGAGATCTGATAAACTTATACATTAACGTATAGAATACGTAAAAATAACGTATTCGTAACATATTTGAGCCTAAAGGTTATAACTATGTGCTGATGATGTTTTACATATCATCTTGAATTGAAAGAAGACAACGATACACAAATCAAGTTTAATCAACGTGTTATTTACGTTGCTGTAACGTGTGGTGAGGTTGATGAGATTTTTACGTAGCTTGTTAATGACAAACATAGTTTAAACCTGATTTCAACATAACATGTGTACAGATACAATTAAAATACTGCATTAAAACATCTTTTTCAAATTTCATTTTCAAAGATGTTTTCTGTGTTACTTGGGTGACCACTTCCGGCGGACACACGGAACCGGTTCCGGAATACTACTGGTTTTTCTAAATATAGTCTGATTCCATTTTATTGCTAACCATTCATCAGGTTATCTATAGAGACGCGATTTGATGTGTCGCATGCATGGGTTTGGTTCAATTTTATATTTGGCCACTTCCGGCGGGGCACCCGGAACCGGTTCCAGAACACTACCAGTAGTCTCTGCTAGGTCAAAGGCTATTTTCCTGCTCACTGTTCATCAGGTTATCGAAAAAGCCGCTATTTGATATGTCGCATACATGGATTTGGCTCACTTTTATGTTTGGCCACCTCCGGCGGGACATCCGGAACCGATTCCGGAATACTACTGGTTCAGATATGGACCGAGAGTATTTTCCTGCTTACCGTTCGTCAGGTTATCGAAAAAGCCGCGGTCTGATATGTCGCATGCATGGTTTTGTAGCATTTTCATATCTGACCCCTCCGTGGGGTACCGATCCGGAACACCTAAATGGCCATAACTCCGGAACGGCTGAACCGATCCGAACCATTTTCAATAGGAAACAATGGGACCAGATTCCGCGTCGAATGAACCGTCGGTCATAAAAATCGGTTGAGGTTTACTGCCAAAAAGTGATGTGAGTTTATTTTGTACACACACATACTCACACACACACATACACACACATACACATACATACACACACACAGACATCACCTCAATTCGTCGAGCTGAGTTGATTGGTATATGTGACTCGATCCTCCGGGCCTTCTATCAAAAAGTCATTTTTGGAGTGAACATATAGCCTTTCCAGTACACTTAGTGTACGAGAAAGGCAAAAAATTAGATTTAATGAAAAAAAAAACACTTACACTTCGACTCTATGTGTAAAAACCCAAACTAATCCACCTAGCGGTGATGGTGCCTTTCTCGTGCCTTCGAAAACACATTTCAACACAACTCAAGTGACATGTTGATAAATATCGTACTTTCATACGTTTAACAGAAATCCATTTCATGGCATCAGAGATCATATCATTTATCTGGTTTTTGATTTTTGAGCCTTGAACTCTTAAACAACAGCCGCAATCTTGAATTTTAAGCCGCCATTTAGGATTTATGTCCAGCAGCTTGGAAATTCTGGTCGCTATTTTTGGACTCCAGACTTCTTCCCCATATCAGATACACCCATATTGAATGGTTTTAGAGCGTAAACCTCCATTAAACAGCTGCCGTCTTGAAGTTTTTGCCGCCATCTTGAATTTTGAGACGCCATATAGCCATATAGTGAACATATAGCCTTTCAGTACACTTCGGTGCACGAGAAAGGCAAAACAATATTTTCGAGCATAAATTCTGTAGAAAACTAAGATATTTAACTAAACCATTAGATTAAAAGATCTGTTTTTGATAGAAAATTAAATAAACTTTAGAATGAGGGTTAAAAAGCTGCGATAAGTTTGACCTTTTTCAAGTTATAGCCAGTTTGAGACAAGCAAAGTCAAAAACATCTAAAGTTAATTACGATGTAACGGTTGAGATTTGACCATATGCGTACACATCACTCTTTAAAAAGTTTGCATTCACCCATCGGGACCCCCCGGAACTGGTTCCGGAACACTACCGGTTCAGATATGGACTGATAGTGTTTTCCTGCTAATTGTTCATCAGGTTATCGAAAATGCCGCTGTTTGTTGTGTCGCATAAATGAGTTATGTTCAATTTTATATGTGGTCACTTCCGGCGGAACACCCAGAACCGGTTCCGGAACACTACCAGTTCATATATGATCTGATGCTGCTTTACTGCTAACCGTTCATCACGTTATCAAAAATGCCGCTGTCGCATGCATGGGGTTGGTTCTCTTTTATATTTTAACACTTCCGGCGGGACATCCGGAACCGGTTCCGGAACACTACCGGTTCTGATATGGTCTGAGACTATTTTCCTGCTTACCGTTCATCAGATTATCGAAAATGCTGTGGTTTGATGTGTCGCCTGCATGGGTATGGTTCTCTTTTGTGTATGGCCACTTCCGGCGGGACATCTGGAACCGGTTCCGGAACACTAATGGTTCAGATATGGTCTGTGACTATTTTCCTGCTTACCGATCATCAGGTTATCGAAAATGCCACGGTTTGATGTGTCGCATGCATGGGGTTGGTTCTCTTTTATATTTGGCCACTTCCGGTGGGACATCCGGAACCGGTTCCGGAACACTACCGGTTCAGATATGACCTGATACTATTTTCCTGCTAGCTGTTCATCAGGTTACCGAAAATGCCGCTGTTTGATGTGTCACGTGCATGGGTTTAGTTCTCTTTTATATTTGGCAACTTCCGGCGAGGCATCCGGAACCGGTTCTGGAACACTACCGGTTCTGATATGGTCTGAGACTATTTTCCTACTTACCGTTCATCAGATTATCGAAAATGCCGTGGTTTGATGTGTCGCATGCATGGGTTTGGTTCTCTTTTATATTTGGCCACTTCAGGCGGGACATCCGGAACCGGTTCCGGAACACTACCGGTTCAGATATGGTCTGAGACTCTTTTCCTGCTTTCCATTTATCAGATGATCAAAAATGCCGTGGTTTGATATGTTGCATGCATGGGTTTGTTGCATTTTCATGTCTGGTCCCTCCCAGAGGTACCGATCCGGAACACCTAAATGGCCATAACTCCGGAACGGCTGGACCAATCCGAACCATTTTCAATAGGAAACAATGGGACTATATGCCGCGTCGAATGAACCGTCGGTCATTAAAATCGGTTGAGGTTTACTGCCAAAAAGTGATGTGAGTTTTTTGTACACACACATACACACACACACACATACACACACACACACATACACACACACAGACATCACCTCAATTCGTCGAGCTGAGTCGATTGGTATATGTGACTCGACCCTCCGGGCCTTCTATCAAAAAGTCATTTTTGGAGTGAACATATAGCCTTTCCAGTACACTTAGTGTACGAGAAAGGCAAAAAAAATTATTCAAAAAAAAAGACTATTCAAGACTAACAAAATCCTTTTAATACAACGATAAGCTTTGGACAAAAAGGCCTCTTTCGTAAGATAACAAGTATTTTGCTCGTCCTTATTGGTTGTCTATTTTCAACGAAAATTATTGGAATTTGTTCCATATTTTCTTCCTTCCGATTCTCAGAATTCTTCAATTATTTCAATTAAAAAAAATAAATTCAATTATTATATTCTTGTGATGAATCCTTCAGTCATTCTTTCAGGAATTTCTCTTGGTATTTTTTTCATTTTTTTCAGATTTCATTTTGAAATTCCTCCCGAAATTTATTCAGTGAATCTTTCAAGGATTCGTCCAGAGATTTCTTTAAAGATTTTTCTGGCATTCATTCATGTATTCCTTTCCAAATTTTCTGGGGATTTCTGTGAAGAATCCTTGAACTACCTTAGGTTCCCTTGCTGGTCCATTCAATTGATTGTTCTCAGATTTTTTTTAGAGATTTCACCTGCAACCTTCTTGAGGCATTCCTGCAGGATTTTTTTTTTTGGAATTCCTTTGGAATTTCTTCCCGAACATCTCTCATTGATCGCTTCCAGTATTCCGTCAGGGATTCCTCCCTGATATTCTCACATTGACTCTTCCCGTGATTCATTTAGGATTTTTTCGAAGATTTTTATAGATTATTTTCGAGGCTGAATCAGGAATTTCTTCAGGATTCTTCTTGGATTTTCTCCCAGAATTTTCCTTCCCTCAGGGTTTCCTCCCGGGATTTTTTTAATTGACATCTCTCAGGTTTTTTTTTTCATAGAGATTCCTCCAGAGATTGATTCTAAGATTTTTTAAGAATTCTTCCCGGTTTTTTTAGTGACTTCTCCCGGAACTCTTTACAATATTTTTCAGGTATTTCTCCCGAGATTCATTCAGGATTTCTTATTGATAATATCTGGAAATTCTTCTGTGATTTCCTCTGGAGTTTATTCAATTATTTCTCATATGATTCCTCTGAGGATTTATCCCACGATTTTTATTGATTTTTTTTTGAATTTCAATAGAGGATTTCATTAGTGATTTCTCTCGAGATTTTCCAATGGATTTATTACGCCATTTTTTCCGGGATTCCTTCATTGATTTTCTACAGAGTTCCTGTATACAATTTTTACAGAGTTTCTTCAGAGATATTTTCCGGAATTCCATCAGATATTCCTCGCAAGACTCCTTAATTGATTGCTGAAGGAATTTCTCTGGAAATTTCTTCCGGGATTCTTTCACACGTTATTCCCGAAACTACAACAGGGATTTCTTAATCAGAAACTTCTCCATGATTTCGCTGGAATCATTATCAGGAATTCTTCCAGGATTATGCTGGGTTTGCTATCGGCATTCCTGTAGGTAGTTCTCCCAGGATTTCTTAGGGAATTATTCTTGGGTTTTCTCAATTGATTTTCCCAGATTTCTCTAAAAATTTCACTCGAAGTTAATTCCTGGTTTCTGTTAAGAATTCTTCCCGGGATTCTTTCAGGGATTTCTTCTGGGATTGCTTTAGGTATTCCTTCCAAAATGTATTATGTAAATTCTATTCTATGGGGATTCCTCCCCATTCTTCAGAGACTCCTTCTGGTATTATTACTGGAATGTTTTCCGGGATTCCATAATTATTTTTTCGTGGGATTCCTCCAGGAATTCTTGAAACGATTCCATCAGATATTTCTCCTGGGATTCATTCAGGAGTTCCTTCCGAATTCTTACGGGGATCTCTTCCATGATTCTTTCAGAGATTTCTCTAAGAGAGTCAAAAATACCGCTTTTGGGTTTCTTTCAAGAACTACTCCAAGTTTCCTAAAGGATTTCTTCCAGAGTTTCTTCTGGGTTCCAGGAACTTCAAATACTGCTCCCATGGATTCCTTTTAAAATTCCTTAGGAATTCTTCCCAGGTATTCTTCATTGAGTACTTCTGAGATTTTTCGCATGCTTTTTTTTTCTCGCGGTTTTTTTTTATAATTTGTCTCTAGGAATTCCTCCCGAAATTTCTCCTAAGATTCCTCCCGGGGTTTCTTTCTGGATTTCTCCGGAAATTTCTTGCGGGATTTCTCTTACTAGGATTTATTCCTGGATACATCCTGAGGGAGGATTCCTCTAGATGCATAGTCATTAATGGATTCTTAATTCATTCAGTTGTTGAGGACCCATTTAAAAAAAAATCTTCTTTTTTGAGACTTACAATTTTTTCGTGAAATTATGTTTATTTATTGGAACTTAACTATGGACATGAAGATTCAAATAGTGGTACACCTTGGTCATTATCAGGTTTTGGCTATAGTGTTACAATTTCTTTCATTTTTAGAATTATTTTCTGGAGAGAGAATTCTATGAACATTTGATGAAAAATTTTAAATTCCAAAATAAATAATAAGAGTGAACAACTTGATTAGATGGGCGTGGCCGGCAATGGAAGTTTTCATGTCTTTTTTACTGTAACCTCTAATAGGATAGCTATTCCTTCCCGAATAGCATTTCATAAGCAATTAGAATAGGAGTATTAAAGTTTTAACATGACAACTTTCAGTATTGAATCTACGAATTACTCCGTTACCAAGCAACGCAACGCAACGCAAGAAAACTGACTTCCAAGACTCCCTGAAATACCGACACGAACCCCTAGAGCCTCTTCGGCTGCCTAGAAACGCTCAAAACGTTCCTAAAGACGCTCATATACCCAATGAACCACCCACAAGAAATTCTCGAAACTCCTTGAAACCCTTCGATACCTACTGAAAACTTCTGAAATGCCCACGCAAACCGCTGAGACTTCCCGAAACACCTCTGAAACGTTTCAGAAATCCCTTTCCTAAAATACCCCTATTACTACCCGTGACCACCTAAAACACCTCTGGAAACCTCTGAGACCCCATTACAGGGATGCCGGATGATTTTTTGAAAAATCTGTATCGCACTTTTCAAAAATCTGTATTCCATACAAAATTTGGGTGAAAAATCTGTATCCCATACAAGAAAAAATTAGCCCCTCCAGCTCAAAAATCTGTATTTTATATGAAATGAAATCTGTATGGATGCTCAAAAATCTGTGTAATACAGATAAATCTCTATATATGGCATCCCCGCCCCATTATGACATCACAAGACCCTTTAAACGGCTCCGGATGTCGTTGCCATACTTAGCTTTATGGTTACACAGTAAAAAACGATGTTCTAATGTTTTATTGCGAGAAACATAAAATAGCCACATTCGTCTGCGGGCTCACAAAGGGTCACATGAATTTGCATAATTATGTACCTTGATAATAATATGTACTTCACTTGGTACTTTATATTATTACACTGAATCCTCCATTTGGGTAGGATCCATTTAGCTTAAATCTATTTAGGTCTCTCCATTTAGGAAACGTTACCTAAATGGAATTTGATTATGTTAAAATCATTTATAATACTCAAGATTACAGATATAGTTGATTTACGGGAAAGAAGCAGAATTAAGAATTAAGGGACGTTTACGGAGTGTTGAAGGGTTAATAGTTTAAGAGTGTCCGAGAAATTCCTGGAGTTTATACCATCTGATCTACAAGCGTAATGCTCCTATAATGAATGAAATTTATGCTTACACAGTCTCATGTTGCTATGTGTTGTCAAGTGTAAGTTCGTTGTCAGTTTGAGGATCTCCTAGAGCTTCCTTGCGTATAGGTCATCGGGTCTACCAATGACTGTTTAAGGTTCTCCAAGAACTCCATTGAGTATAGGTTATCGAAACTACGAGAGTGACTAGTTGTATCTAAGAGCATTAAGAATGAGGTTTTTACTCACACTGCCCCAGGCATCTATGTTCCATCAAGTGGTTGGTTCTTGATTGTATAGCATATCCGAGAATTCCCTCAAGTTAAGGCCTTCTGCGATCAGTGATCTATTGGAGTATTATGAATGAAATTTAGGCTTGCATAGCCTCATGCTGCCAAGTGGTGTGTTCATTGCAAGTTGAACTTCTTTGCATACAGGTCATCGGATCTATAAATGATTCTTTAAGGATCTCCAGAACTCTTTTGAGTACAGGTCTAGTTGTATCTAAGAGCATTATGAACGAAAATTATACTGACACGGCCTAAGGCATCTTTATTCTATCAAGTGATGAGTTCTATGATTGTATAGGAGTTCCCCAGAACACTCTGAAGTTAAAGCCATCTGATCTACAAGTATAATCAGTGATCTATTGGAGCATTATGAATGAAATTTATGCTTTTATAGCCTCATACAGCATTGTGCTACCATGTGGTGAGTTCATTGTCAGTTTGAGGATCTCCAAGAACTTTCTTGAGTATAGGTCATCGGATCTACTAACGTATTTGGTTGTCTCTAATAGATTTACCACTAAGGTTCATACTCACATAATCTCAAGAAACCATGATTCTTTATGTGTCTCCAAGAACTCCCTTGAGTTTAGGTCATCAAATCTACGAAGGCTACTAGTTGTATCTTAGTGTATTAAGATAGGGGCCGCTCATAAACCACGTAGACTTCTTGGAGTGAGGGGGGGGGGTCTGGCCAAAGTCCACGCTCTATACAAATTTTCGAAATTTTTGTATAGACAAAAGTCTACGAGGGGGAGATTGCCTTATTTTGGTCTACGTGTTTTATGAATAGCCCCCTAGAGGTTTATATCCACACAGCCTCAGGCATCTATATTCTATCAAGTGGTGGGATCTATGAATGTATGGTATATCCGAGAACTCCCTGGAGTTAAGGCCATTTGATCTACAAGCGTTATCAGTGATCTATTGGAGCATTGAAACGCCTTGAAACGATTTGAAACGCCTCCAAAAACCCCCATGAAACCCCATGAGCCTCTGAGGCCCTCTTTATCCTCTTGAAACGCTTTAAAACGCCTTTAAAACCCCTATAAATCCTCCGTAAAGCCTCATAAAACCTCTGTGAAATCTTCATGAAACACCCTGACACGCATTGAAATGCCTCGAAACTTCTCTGAAATCCCTATTAAACCTCCGTGAAATTTACCTGAGATCTTTGAATCCTTCTCAAGCCCCATCTTAACCACCTGAAACGTATCAAAACGCCCTACAACGCCTTGAAACGCTTTAAAACGCGTTGAAATGCCTCTTAAACCCCTATAGAACCTCCGTGAAATTCACCTGAGCGCCTCTGAAGCCCCCTGATCCTTGTGAAACCTCATGAAATGACCCTGAAACGCCCTGAAATGCATTGAAACGCCTTGAAACCCTCATGAAACCTACCTCCGTCTTAAGCCCCGTCAAACTCACCGGAAACCTCCTGAAATGCCATGAAACGCCCTGAAACACATTGAAACGCCTAGAAACCCTTTGAACGCCTCTGAAACCTCCGTGAAATTCACCTAAGAGCCTCTGAAGCCCCCTAAAGTACTTGTGAAACCTCCTGAAACGCCTTAAAACGCATTGAAACACCTTGTAACGCTTTGAAATGCGTCTGAAATCGCATAAAATCTCCGTGAAATTTACCTTAGATCCCCTGCAGGCCCCCCAAAACCCCTGTGAAATCTCCAGAAATTAATTGAAACGCCTTGAAACGCTTTGAAATGCCTCTGAATCCCTCATGAAACCTTCGTGAAATTCACTTACGATTACGCCGCTTATGCCCACTCAAATTTATCGGAAACGTTCTGAAATGCCCTTAAACGCTCTGAAACGCATTGAAACTCCTTGATACGAGTCTGGAATCCCTATAAAACCTCCGTGAAATTTACCTGAGATCCACTGAACTCCTGTGGAATCTCCACAAACTTATTGAAACGCCTTGAAACGCTTTGGAACGCCTCTGAAACCCCTATGAAACCTCCGTGAAATTTACCTACGAGCCTCTTAAGCCCCTCAAATTTATCGGAAACCTTCTGAAATGCCTTGAAACGCTCTAAAACGCATTGAAACTCCTTGAAACGCTTTGAAGCGCCTCTGGCAACCCCATAAAACCTGCGTGAAATTCATCTGCGAGCCTCTAAAGCTCCCTGAAACGCCCTGAAGCGCCTTGAAACGCTTCGATACGCCTCTAAAACCCCTACGAAACCTCCGTTAAATACTCCTGCGATCCTATGAAGACACCCTTAACTGAAACCTCTTGAAAGGCCATGAACCGCCCTTAAACGCATTGAAACACCTGGAACCCCATGAAACCTCCGTGAAAATCATCTAAGAGTTTCTGAAGCACCATATAACCTCTCTGAAACCTCCTGAAATGCCTTTTAACGCCTCTGAAACACAAATGAAATCTATGCGAAACACACCTGAAAGCCTTTAAAGCCCCCTAAAATACCTTTGAAACGCCCAGAAACGCTTGCAAACACCTCTGAGTCCCCCCCGCGCTAAACTCCCTTGAAATTTTTCCGACCCTCCCCCCTTTACATCTGAAAGCCTTAACCCCCTCTCCTTTGCACCTACAAGCCACTTGCCCTTCTCTATAAGTCTCCAAAACTTTACTTGAGAGGATAAATAAGCAGCCTGTAGTATGAGTTGTTTGGCAGTCTGGAGAACCAAGTCGTAGTCAGTGACTTCGAGAGTTACCATGAATGCGCTCTGGGCGGACGCATTGGAAGAAGACTTGGGAATCCTGAGCCCTGTTTGGTTTAACTGGAGAACTAGTGTTTAGACCAATTGTCGAAACATCTGGGGTCCAATGAAATTTTATAGAAAAAAATTGAATTAAATGATCGAAACCAAGTTTTTTTTTGGGTACAGTGACGTAGTACTGTGAGATAGGTTTTCGACGGTCATTGATACGTTTTTTAATCGACATTCACATTTCGCAAACAATGATGTCATTCAATTTGAATCATAGCTGAAAAATAGCGGCGCAGACGATTTTTTTTCTTGTGAAGTCGTTTTATACTGAAAATTTGTTCCTAAAATTGTGACTTTTGGGGGTGGCGGTAAACAAAATTAAAAATTGGTATAAAGCCTGTATCCGCAATAATCGGGACACAGAAATACAGCTATAAATCTGTAATAGATATATTAAAATTGCTCAAATTTGGCCTAATAATATCTTAAGATGTGTTCGTTTCACCTACAAAGTTTCATGTGAATCGGTGATGTACTTTTTGTTGTAGCAATGAAAGAGTAAAATGTGCGCCATTGAATTTTGTACAGCCCCTAGTTTTGCTTGTCAGCGCTGAAACTTTTGAATTTGGCAAAGGAAATGGCTGAAATTTTGAACAGAAACCTCCCAATCTACATTCATTGCATACGCAAAATTTCAAAAAAATCGATGCACTATCAACAATTTTATAGTCGAAACATTTATTGGGACTGAACGTGATTTTAGCCCCTCAGACAGCAATTTATCAGCACTCCTTATTGTTTCGATTGTACTGTTGAAAGCACCATACCAATAATCATCTAATTTTGCATACATAATATACACACAATCAACTACCTTCTGTGAAAATTTCATGAAAATTGGCAGAGAAATTCGAAAGTTATGAATAGGCAAACATCGCACATGAAAATCACGAAAAAATTTCACTAACACTCACCCTTATCGACACCAGTAGATTTCAAACCAACCGATAAAAGTTGATGAAATTTTGCAAGAAAGTGTCTCTATAAGTATCATAACTGCTAACGAAATTTCATAATTATCATCGCAGAACTTTGAACTGTAGCCTAAAAGAACCATCTACTATGCGAATGAAAATTGGTCATGATTGTACAAAATGCTTAAAACCACGTCTGTTTGTTTTTCATCCACAGTTAAAAGTAATGCATCGATTTTATGAAATTTGGCACAAATAATAAACATACACCAAAGAGTTCTGAGTCAATTAATTGGCCGATTTTGCCGATTCATTACAGAGCTATAGCCGTACTTCTGTGTCCCGATTATTGCGGATACAGGCTTTAATTTGCACAAAAAAGAATAAAAATGTTTTGGTAACATCGCGGACCACCAGTTGGGAACCCGTGGTTTGGACCGATAAAGATGAAGATTCAGTGTAAGGTTGGCGCTAAGGTAAAGCTATGCTGTAGTCATCGAGGTGTTCAAGATATATAGTACAATATAGTGCAATATTTTGTTTGGTTTCTCTTAAAACGTTTTCCTCCAAATCACATTTGACAATGTGTATAACATTTGAGACCTGTAGTGGCATTTCCGTTCAATATCATTGAACTTCAGCACGGACGATAACTCTACCATTCTACTACTCTACGGTTTGTACTGGTGCTAAACGCTTACCGTAAATTTCACAGTTTTCAAACGGAGCTATTCCATATCACCCCTGAAAACCGCGTTAGCATCCAAACTGCGCCAAAGTGGTTGGAGGGGCGGAGTCTGAATGCGATGGAAATGGCTGCTGTCCTGCTCCTCCCGCTTCCGGTTCACCCTGGCACATATCTAAGGAAGACCGATTAATTTAGTGTCTGAGCTGGTTGGATCGTATGCATGAGTACATTATCTACACGTAGAGTTACCAATAATGATCATCAATTTTACGTGAGATGGTGTTACGGAAGCAACTACGGCTAGATACTATGCGTCTGAGTTTTTTATTTGAATTTTGACTGGAACTTAATTAGTCAGAAGTTTTTTTTTGGTTCTAAGGTGCTTTACTAATCAGGCGATTAGTCACTGTTTTGTTTTGGTCCAACTCAGTTTACCTAAACATGCAAACCTATTATCTTAACATTCGTCACCATTATGTTGCATTTGAAGAATAAAAATCTGCCAATTATCATCTTATTAGAAACTATTAAAAACACACGAGGGTTACTTGCACATTGCGTTTTTGTGCCTTGTCTTTGACGCGTCTTCATCCCCATTAATTGATAATTATTCAACCAGCAATGTTTCCAACTGCCAATCAAAAAATTTTCTTGATCGTTGGCTTCATTTCCAGCGAGACAATCGGCTCAATTTCAAACTTTTCGGCAAGAGTTTCCCGGAAAACTCTTTTCCCCCGTCCCGTTCAAAAATAAAACGGGGCTTCAACAACTTCCCGGTAAAACTATCGGCAAAAGAGCTGTCACCGCCAACCGCAGCAGTGACTGCTGCCGGTGACGCGGTTTCCCGGAACCGGAGAACAAAGTGACAACTCAGCACTCCAGAAAAAAAAAAGCATAAGAAAAAGGCCTCCTGGAGAACATAAACCACCGGCCAGACAACCGCAAAGATTTCATTCTTTTTATGCAGCAGTCGCTTCATCATCATTCGTTTCCATTTTTTTTTTGGGAGGTAGCTGATGCTGTTGAGATTCTGCGGTGACTGGTCCGTCGGTACCCGGATCATAATGACACTCATTGCGATGATGGTTCGTTTCCATCCCCCATCAGGCAGGGCAGCAGCGTGACGACAATGTCGTCATTGTCGTCGTTTCATTTTTGATACACGGGACCGAAAGGCAAAGAAACGGGGAAGGGGTTTACGCGACTATTTTAAGACAAATGTTCATTAACATCAACTGCCTGAGGACGGACTTAGATTGCACATAACACTTAGAATCACATATAGGAAAAGTAAATCGGGCTTGTGACCGTTTAGCAACTCTAAAAGTGCACAATCGATGAGCATAAGAAAAGCTGCACAGTTTCATATCAAATGATATCAAGCTCCTTAATAGGATTCACAGCTATCAGAAACAAATGAATCAGCTTGTTGAATATTCGCCATGTGATAGCTGAGACGGCTGTGGCCAGTCAATGCTTTGACCAACATGTTGCAATTCTGCTTTGACATATTTGTTAGATACTTCGCCAACCTTGAAGATGGCTCAGTGCAATTAAATTGTGTTTGATGATATGACTCCAAACTATTCCAGTATTGTTTGTGCTGAGTGGCAGCCCAGGTGTCAATCTGAAGCTCTACCCACTTCGATATAGGAATAGCTGGCTCAGGGCCAATGAAGTCACTGGTGCTTCAGTGCGAGCTTGCCAATTCATTTCCAGCGACGGAAGAATTGTCAGGTACCTATACAAGGAGAACAGCGTTTGCTGAATTCAGCTCCTCGATTTGAGTTTGACAAGCGATTACTGACCATGACCAAAAATTGGCCGAAGCAAGTGCTTTAATAGCAGCCTGGCTAAATGAACAGAGGTATGCTACTTTGCCCATTACGTGTTGCTGAAGTGTTGATTGTACTCCGCACATATCTAACAACATAGACTTCGGCCTGAAAAACGATGCAGTGTTGGCCAAGTTAGTAAGACTTGGCTCTCGAGAACAGACACCAGCACCTGATCAACCTTCGAGAAGGGAGCCATCAGTGTAACATACGATTCCGTCTGAAATACTTTTTTCCAGATATCCAGATTCCAGATGTCCATTTTTCCCGGGAAGGGAATTTCGTAGAAAATGTCGTACATGGAAAATTACAAACAATTTAACAGATCACTTGGAGCAAGGACAACTTTGTCCCAATTCACCAATAGTGGATATAACGAGGTGTGTGTTGATCTGCGATTCACAGGAGTTTTCTTTATTAGACCGAGTACACGTAGTCGGTAAGTGTAAGAAAATGCTTCTTGTTCGAGATAAAGGTGTAGTGGGGCAACGTTAAGGAGAACTTCGAGCGCTGCCGTGGAAGTTGAAGAGAACACTCCAGAAATCGCCATTAAGCACATCCTTTGGAGATGGCCTAATTTTAGTATCGGTTCTCACTTTTGCCCTTTGGCACCACACAAGACATCCATAGGCCCATATTGGCCGAACAACAGTTGTGTAAATCCATTCGAAATACTTGGCTTTTAGACCCCAAGTAGTACCCAAGGTTCATCGGCATTGCCCGAAGGCCATACAAGCTTTCTTGATTCTGAACTCAATGTGAGGTGTCCAGGAAAGCTTGGAATCAAGAATGGCTCCAACGTACTTTACCTGTTCAGTCACATCGATTTCAGAATCAAAGAGACGCAAAGGTCGAACGCCATTATGGTTTCGCCTTTCCGTGAAAAGAACAATAGATGTTTTACTCGGATTAACCGAAAGGCCATATTGGCGACACCTACCCTCAACTGCCTGAAGGACGCCTTGCATCAGGTCAAAAAGGGTGCTGATGCACATACCGACTAATAATGTTAGGTAAGCATCGGCAAAACCAAAAGTAGGAAAACCGCTATTATTGAGCTGCCTCAATAACGTATCTGCTATGAGATTTCCCAAAAATGGTGATAAGACTCCTCCTTGGGGCATCCACAATCACAATCACTCATTTTACTAATCACTGTTTGATGCAATGTGGAGAAGAGATGTCGGTTTTTGAGCATTTGGTGAATCCAATCCTATCCATGCGGATTCCAATATGGCATCGAAAGGTATGTTGCCAAAGGCATCCTTGGTATCTAGGAAAACACTCAAATAAGATTGTTTTTGAGCGAAGGCCTCGACATTAAAAACAACTTTTGTGTAAAGAGTCACAGTGGACTTACCAGATTGGTAAGCATGTTGGTTCACATGAAGAGGCACGTTGGCCAGATGAACATCACGGATGTGATGATCCACAATGCGTTCTAAGCATTTCAGAAGAAAAGAGATCAAACTTATAGGTCTGAAACTCTTTTCTTCTTCATACGACGCACGACCCACTTTTGGAATAAACTTTACAGTGATATTCCGCCAGGATTTGGGAATATACCCTGTAGCAAAACTGCAAACAAGTAGTTTTTTCAAAACATATTTGAAATAATCAAATCCCTTCTGAAGCAAAAAGGATAAATACCATCTGCCCAGGAGATTTGAAAGTAGCAAAGCTATTTAGTGTCCATTCAATCGGTTCTAAAAATACGATACTCCGTGCCGAAGCTAAAGAATCATAACTACAAAAGAAGACATCAGGTTCATCCGAAGATGTAATATCCACACATCCGGGGAAGTGGGTACTGAATAAACATTCCGAAACTTGCTCATCAGAGGAAGTGAAATCACCATTTGGCAAACGAAGTTCGTTCACTCGAAAATCCTTAGATTTTGCAATGATTTTGTTTAACCGACTGACTCCACTCAAACTGGAAACATTTGTACAAAGGTTGTTCCAGCCGGATCGTGCAGCAGACCGCAGAACTTTCCTGTTGGCCTTACGAGCCGACCTAAAAGTCACCGAACCAGCCGAACGTCAGCTGTTCCAACTCTTTCTACACTGTTTTCTGAGTTTCACTGTTAGATAAGAGTTCCACCAAGGGGTTCCTCTTGTGGTCTTCACAGACCGCAGAGGGCATGCTTCTTCATAAGCTTCCATGATGAAGGTCGTTGTAGTATCAACGACATCGAAATCACTTGGAGTGTCAATGGATGGTGAGTATCCATGAAATTTGGCCGCAACCAAATCAGTAAAAAGATCCCAGTTTGTTGACCGGGGATTCCTGGAACGCAATGTTTGCGAAGTAACATTGTTTAAAAGTAAATGTTTGAAAAAAGATGTTGCGATGGCCAGATAAAGATGCTTCATCTGACACATGCCAATTGGTCAGCTCGTGACTAATTCTACTAGAGCAAAGCGTTATGTCTAACACTTCCTATCTAGCAGATGCCATGAAGGTTGGGCGGTTGCCTATGTTAAGTAATGCAAGATCTGTACTACTCAGGTACTCCATCATACTGGAGCCTCTCAAGTTAATGTCTGAGCTGCCCCAGATGATATGGTGAGCATTAGCATCACTGCCGACAACTAGCGGAAGGCCTTTTGAAGTACAATATGCGATGACTTGTTTGAAGGCATTTGTAGGGGATGGTTCATCATGCGGTAAATAAACCGAACAATAGACGTATTTCCTTTTGAGGTTTCCAACAGATACATCAATTGTGATAACACATACACTGCCGTTATACGCATAATTGTCCCATGTCATATAAGATTCCCATAAAACATGGTACAATCGGGCGTAGAACGGCAGTACATCTCTGGTGGTTAGTTCAGAGATGAGTGTAGCAACTATTGCGTTGTTGACAAGCACACAGGCTCGAGGCATGACACGCGAGTTTCATGTTTACTAAAAGTAGCAAACACCGGGTTCCCAAGGTTTCCTAGATAGACATTCCCCTTACGAAAGTAAGGTTCTTGGACTAACACCACTTGGGCTGTACCATTTTGCATAAGTCTACAAAGATTGATCGTTGCTGTTCTTTTGTGCTGAAGATTGATCTTAGCTATTCTAACCGTAGCCACTACCCAAACTAGGCAAGATTAAAATCTTAACAATCTCAGGCTCCGTTTGCGATTAGGTTTTCATAAGAACCCTCTAACCATTCATTCCTAGGCAAAGCCGCATAACACCTTGAATTAGGGGTCACCTGATTAGTGGACTCCAACCACTGGAACAGGTGTTGTTCTTAGCCAGTTGAACTAACCGCTACCGACACTACTCAGCTATCTAGGCTGATCGGGAAAAGAGGTTAATATTGGTGATCAACTTCATACGGGCCCGAAAAGCCGGTGTTAAGTGTAAAGTTTAGCTAGATAATTCAAAAGTCATTGGATTGACACTGACAAGAGTTGTTTTTTCTAATATTACCAAGTCGCATATATTGCATCGCAAAAGTGCAAACAGTTGGTGGGCACAAATGCGTCAGTTTGGCTTTCTATTCCACAGAATCATTACCTGTTCGGTGGCTTACTTGGTTAAAGCGCTAGTCAAGCAAATACGGATTGGTGAGTTCGAGTCCCACCAGAACGCGATTTTTTTCACGAATTCCAATTATTGGTCAATTAGCTACATTTCGTGCTATCTAATTACAAGTTTTTCCAGTACTTTAAACAATGATGCAAATGATCACCTCACTAGTGCTCATGACAACTCATCAACTGTATATTTATCGCGTGCGATTGAACTGTGCACTGATCAGCGATGCAAGGTGGCAAAACGAACATGATGTAAATCACAAACGATTTGGCACACATGGTTTGGTTTGCGAAACTACGGCATGAACGCTCGACACGCACACAGAAGCAACATTCGCATGTACCGATACCATACTAATAAAGCTTCCAGCCAACGATGCTTCGCGATAAGCTGTCGAAAAGCATCGAAAGCGATGAAAAGAGATGCTTGGCTAGAACGCAACGGCTCAACGGCGAAAAGGAAGAGTCAACTATGCTGATTAGTGTTGAGTCCGTTCGTGTGCTACTCGTATGGGAGGTTGATTGAATAAAGCGAGGATGGGTCAAAACGTATTCGTTGTCGAAAGCAAATCGCATCATTTCGCGAATGTTTTCATCAATTAGCAAGCTTGACTTTAAATTTCATTCAAAATTTCATGATGAATTTGTTCAAAGTTTGATTCCTGCGGAAGATACTTCTGAAAAAGGGAGAATTTTAGAAAAAAAATCTATAAAAGATTCTGAACATTGAACAAAATAAATGTAGAAAAGCATAAACTCCTGATGAACATGAGTTTCTATCCCCACTCTTGGAATTTATGAGGTTTTCAGCAAAAAATCTAAAAATTGTCCACAACGAATGAAGAAAGCCGACAGGGTTTTTTACTATCACTGGAAATCTTCCATAATTAATATTCCATCCTAAGTTTTTCCTTAGATTTTCTCGGCAAATTCTCAAAGAATGACAGAGATCATTGATATATCCAGGAAGTTGTATTTGTACTGAGCCAGAAAACTCATTGCTTTTAACGGCACACATTGCCTAACGAACCATTGAATTACTTAACCAAAGCAGATTCTGATAAGTTAATTCTAAAATTCCACCAGTTATGTCTTTTTTTAAATGTGTTGTGTACGTTTCTCATAAAATTCTACAAAAACACCATTCTGAATTACCGTAAACCGGGGTCAAATTGATCTCCAGGTCGAAATTGATCAGAATTTTTTCCGTTAGATAAAGTGCACTTCAAATAGTTTCCTTACAAATATCCTTTAGTATCTGATTCCATCAGAATGCCCAGGAACTTCCTCCTAGAATTCATTCATGAATTTCTCCTGGAATTTTTATCGAGAATTCCACTTCCTTCAAGGTTTCCTCTTGAAATTCTTGCGTGGATTTCTCCTGATATACTGCCGTGGATTCCTCCTGAAATTCCTTCGGGGTTTCCTCCTGGAATTACTTCGATGTTTCTTTTAGAATTCCTACGGAGATTCCTCCTTGATTTCCTCCAGGGATTCCTCATGGAAATCCTCCAGGAGTCCTCCTGGAATTTCTTCGGGGATTCCTCCTAGATTTCCTTCGGAGATTTCTCCTGAATTTCCTATGGGGTTTCCTGTTGAAAATCCGTGGATTATTTCGCTTGGAAATCGTTTGGAGATTCCTCCCACAATTCCTTCAGGGGTTCGCCATGCGATTCCTGCAGTGATTTCTCCTGTAATTTCCTCGGAGATTTCTCTAGAAATTCCTTCAAGAAATCCTCCTGGTATTCCGTCAGGTATTCTTTCTGGACTCTCTTAAGGGCTTCCTTCAGAGATTCCTTCTTTAATTTTTTCGGAGATTTTGTTTGGTATTCCTTTGAGAATTCCTCCCAAAGTTCCTTTCGGGATTTCTCCTGGATTTATTTCGGGGATTGCTTCTAAAATTCTTTCGGAAATTCTTGCTGAACTCCTTTCAAGGATTCCTCCTGAAATTTCTTCGGGGATTCCTACTGAAATTTTTACGGGAACTCTTCCAGCAATTACTTCGGAGATACCTCCTGGATTTCCTTCGGAGTTTCCTCTTGGAATTCCTGTTGTGATTCCTCTTCGATTTTTTTTCGCAGATTCCTCCAGAAATTTCTCATGGGATTCCTCCGGGGATTCCACTTAGAAATTCTTCGGGGCTTCCTACTGGAATTACATGGAGAATTTCTTCTGGAATTCATTCGCGGATTCCTCTTGGAATTCTTTCGGTGATTCCTCCTAGAATTCCCTCACGAATTTCTCCTGGAACTCTTTCAAAGATACTCTCTGGATATTTTTCATTGATCCCTTCTAGAAATCCTTTGGGGATTCTTCCTTGAATTCCCTTGGAAATTTCCACGGGAATTCTTTTGGGGAGTCCTGCTGAAATTTCTTTGTGGATAATTGCTGGAATTTCTTTGGGATTCAGGCAGGATTTTTCTTCGGAATTTGCTCTTGAAATTCCTGCGGGGATTCCTCCTGAAATGCCTTTGGGGATTCCTCCTAAAATTTCTTCGAATATTCCTTTTCAATTTCATCCAGGGGTTCCTGATGAATTTTTTTCTGTTTTTTGGGGAATTTCTTCTGGAATTCATTCGGGGATTCCTCTTGGAATACCTTCGATGGTTCCTCCTAGAAATCTTTTGAGGATTCCTTCACGAATTACTTTGAATTATCTTTCTTGAATTTCAGGAGGATTCCTCCCGGACTTCCTTCATGGATTCCTCCTGAAATTCTTTCGAGGATTCCTCTTGATGTTCCGTCATGGATTTGTCGGGGAATTCCTTCGGAGTATCCTCTTCAAGTTCCTTCGGGGATTTGACTTGGAATTCCTTCGTGGATTCCTGATGGACTTCCTTCAAAGTTTCCTCCTGAAATTTCTTAAGGTATTCTTCCTGATATTCGGTTGGGGATTCCTCCTAAAATTTACACGGGAACTCCTCCTGGAATAACTTTGAAGTTTCCTCTTGGAATTCCAGTGGTGATTCCTCTATTATTTTTTTTCAGAGATTCCTCCTGGAATTCCTTAATTTCTCCATGGAATTCCTCCAGGATTCCTTCTGGAATTACTTCGGGGTTTTCTTCTTGAATTTATTCGGTGATTTCTCCAAGAATTCCTTCGGAAGTTCCTTATAGAATTCGTGGATTCTTCCTAGAGTTCCTTTTTGAGGATTCCTTTCTTGAATTTCTTCAGGGATTCCTTCTGACTTCCGTTGGGGGTTCGTCTTGGAATTCCTTCGGGGTTTCCTCTTAAAAGACCTTTGTGGATTCCGCTCGGAATTCCTTCGAAGATTTATCCCGAAATTCTTTCGGTGACTCCTCCTGGGATTTCTGCAGAAATTTTTTCTGTAATTTCTTGGGGGATTCCTCCTGGACTTCCTTCGGTGATTCCTTCCGGAATCCCTGCGGGGATTCCTCCTAGAATTCTCTCCTAAAATTTCTCCAGAAATACCTCAAAGGTATTTTTCGTTGATTATTTTTTGAATTCTCTTGGAAACTCCCACTGGAAATTCCTACGGGATTTCTCCTAGATATTTTTTGTTGATTCCTCCTAGAAATCCTTTTCTGAAGGATTCCTTCTCGAATTCCTTTAAACATTCCCGCTGGAATTCCTTCGGGGATTCCTGCTGTAAATCCCTTAGGATTTCTTCTTGAGTTCATTTGAGGAATCCTTCTGGATGCAAATTGCAATCATGGAATCCTTTAGAAATTTCTGCAGGAATCCCTCTAAGACAGATTCTTGAACCACCAAAGATTTCTGCAGAAGTTCCTTCAGGGTTTCATGCAGCAGTTTCTGCAGAGTAGAGGTGTGCGCCGCCGCGCCACGCCGGCGCCGCCGCCGATTATTTTTCGGCGCGCCGCCGCTTACGCCGCCGAACTCCAATTTTCTACGCCAATCTCAAAAACGCATTGATAAACTATATTATTTCCTTATTTATTTCATTACAATATTTCTACAGTTCTTAAATTTTGGAACGCTAAAATTGATCAAATTACGCTCAGTTCCACTGGTAGTTGCTTTAAATTCTAAACTTCGCATGTCGCGTTAATGATGTTTTGAAGGTGAAAGCTCTTTGAATTAAATTGAGTTCACAAAAATACCGGGGGTTCCTAAAGATAACCGATGGCTGAAGTAAGAATCTATGAATTTCGAAGATTGAAGAAAATGCTAGTGATTCTAAAGAAAATGTTTTGTCGTGTTCATCTCCAGAAGAGATGAAATTTCTCCAGCAACTCTTTTGAGGATTCTTCCAGCAGTTTCACCAAGAATCCCGCTAGGAGTTCCTCCGAGAACTCTAGAAGGTCCTTCGGAAATTCCGAGGCGTTCCTCCGAGACATCCTCTAGGAGTTTCTCAGGGCATTGCTATAGAAGTATCACTGGGACTTTTTGTAGGACTTCCTCTAGAAATTCCTCTAAGAGTTACTCCGGGTATTCTTTTATGAGATCCTCCGGGAATTCCTCTAGAAGTTCTTCCTGGGAATTCCTCCAGGAGCACCTCCGGGATTCCTCCACGAGTTCTTTAACGAGATCATCCGTGAATTCTTTAACTAATTTCTACGGGACATCCTTCAAGAATTCATGGAAATTGCACTGAAAATGTGGATATTATCGCATATTCCGAGAATTACTCTAGGAGTTTCTCCGGTATTTCCTCCATAAGTTCTTCCGGGAATTCTTCTGGGAGTTCTTTATCAATTTCTGCAGCAGTTCCTCTTGAAATTCTCCCAGGAGTTCTTCCGGAAATTTTTTCAAATGTTTCCAAAAGTTCATTCCTCTAGAATTTCCTGTAAGAATTTCTCTAGGATTTCCTCCAACCAAGAATTCCTCCGGGAATTCCTCTCCAAGTTCCTTCGGGGATTCCTTACCGATTTTTTTCCGGGAATTACACTAAGAGTTTCACCGTGACTTTCTCTAAAAGTTCTTCCGGGAATTCCTCTAGAAGTTCTTCCGGAGATTCGAATAACTTCGAGAACACCTTCACGAGTTTCATTGGGAATAAGTTATCCAGGCATTTCACTACGAGTTGCTCTATAAGTTTTTTTTTCTAGAAGTTGCACTAGGTAAGAATTCCCCCGGAAGTTCCTCTAGAAGTTTTTTTTTTCCGGAAATACCTTTAAAGTTCAGGGAATACATCCAGGAGTTTTCCTGAACGTTCCTCCAGGAGTTGTCCAAGGAATTTCTCTAGAAATATCTGAGTTCATCCGGGAATCCCTCTACGAGTTCTTCCGTGAATTTCTTCACTAATTTCCTGGGAATTCTTTAGGAGTACCTCCGGGAGTTCCTCTACGAGTTCCCCAGGGAATTTCTTTACGCATTTCTTCGGGAATTGCTCAAGAAATTCTTCCGGGAATTCCTTTAATAGTTCATCCGGGAACTCATCTAGGAATACCTCAGGTAATTTCTCTACAATTTCCTCCTTGAATTCTTTTCCAAATTTGTTCGGCAATTTCTCTAGAATTTCCTCCGGAAATTTCTCCGAAACTTCCTCCGGCATTTACTTTACTAGTTGCTCTTAAAGTATTTCCGGGAGTTGCACAAAGAATGCCCGGAGCCCGAGAATTCAGAGTTTTTCTAAGATTTGTATTCAGAATTCTTCCAGGAGTTTCCCCAAACGTTTCTCTAAGAGTTCATCAGGGAATTTTTTTAAGAGTTTATTTTGAAATTCCTTTAGAAGTTTCGCCGGGAAGTCCTCCAAATTTTCTTCCGGAAATTCCTTTAGGATGCCATTCTGGATAAATTTTTGAGTAGCTGATTGATGATTCGAAATGGTCATGAAATAACTCAGAGCGTAATGATAACTTGTTTGCTTTGTCAATGTTACATTATGGCCAAAAATAGCACAAACTTTCTAGATGGTCAGAATCATGAGATAAACCATGTCAAAATGCTTCGTTTTAATGGCGTACTAGCGCCACATAGCGGTGGAATTACGTACCAAACATTTCACCATTTGAGGGGACCATAAACCTGCTGAACAACTTTGCCGAAGGTCTAAAATTTGCAGAGTATACGGTTTTTGAGATATAGTTTAGTAAATCATAAGGTTTTCAGGTGATGTCCAGTCCAGCCAGTATTTTAAGGGTGGAGTTTACTACCTACCGCAAAGGAGCCCGCTTGCAGATGAGACGATGATGGCTCTTTAAATACCCGAGGGAAAAATTTGACACGTGTCTTGGCGGGAAGTATTTTGGGTTGATGGCGCATAAAAAAAATCTGAAAATTGTAAGCCGGTCTACTTGAAAGGGTCCACTTAATTATCAAAATTTAACAAAACAATAGAAATCGAAGATGAAACCGTTCATCACGGAGTTTGAGTTTTTCTTAAAGGCCAGTCACACGATTCCCTTTTCTTAACTCAAAAATATATCTTAACGTCCATATTCCCAGCTGCACCCCAACGTTTCCCCGATTCACCTAATGAGCTTCAGCAAAATAGATTTTAATCGCCACCAGTAGCGAGGGATAAGCACCCCTCCCTCGCTTTCTGAGAATCCCACCAGGAAGAGGGAAGCACACCGGCCCTCAATTCACAATTGGCCATCATCACCAACAAAGAGGAGCTTCAAAAAATACGTGTGTCTTCCATCCCCCTATTATCGTCGTCGTCATCGTCATCATCGTCACCATACCCCAGCAAAGTTGTCACACAGGAGATGACACAAACGAACTAGCAGTCGCCGCCGCCGCCGCCGGTCTGCTAAGAAAACGCAATTAATGGTACTGTTTTGACCGATCTTCCCCCCTGCCGAGTGCACGCAGGCAGGAAGTATAATTGAAACAGAACAAATAGATGGTCTTCCTTTTGCTAGCTAGGGGAGGGTACCCCTCCCGACCCCATTGATAAGGACGACTGGTAATGAACTGCCGACGTCGTCGACGGTCAAGATTCCTGGCGCACGATACGGTACGGATTAATGAGACGGAAGAAATGAAGATAAAGATTTGAATGTAACCCTTCCCGGGTGACAAGCAAACACGCTTTCTCTCTCTAAGCCCATTCGGGATGAGAGTTTACAATGGCGATGGCGACGATGACGACGGGACGGGAATCAGACCTGAATCAGAAGGGGGTTTAGCCTTGGAATGACGTGATTATTTCTGGTGGACCGTGAAGATGCTACCTACCTACCAAGCGAGATGGCCAATGAATGAGGGGGACGTGCCTAATGGCCAGTTTTGAAAGAAGTTGGTATTACTGCGATGGAATTCGGGACAGGAGTCAAATGCCAGATGCTATTCAAAGTGATTTGTTTGAAAAGGTTATCCCTCTGTTCTCAGTATGCTATGTTTACCAAATGCCGGAAAGTGCAGTAAGTTTGTCCACGATTTCCTGCAATCATTCTCCCAGAATCTCTGGAAGACTTCTCCTAGATACCCTGGAAATCTTCTCTCAGAAGCTTTGGAAGGTTTATCCCCGGAAGCTCTGTGAGACCTCTTACAGCATCTCTGGAACGCCTCTCCTAGGAGCTCTGAAAGACTTCTTCTAGAATTTCTTAAAGCTACTCTCAGAAGCTTTAGAAGGCTTCCCACAGAAGCTCTGGAAGGCTTCTCCCAGTGGCTGTGGAAGTCTTCTACCAGAAACTCTGCAAGGCTTCTCCCTAAAAGTTCTGGAAGGCTTCTCCCAGAAACTCTGGAAGGCTTCTCCCAGAAGCTCTGGAAGGCTTCTCCCAGAAGCTCTGGAAGGCTTCTCCCAGAAGCTCTGGAAGGCTTCTCCCAGAAGCTCTGGAAGGCTACTCCCAGAGGCTCTGGAAGGCTTCTCCCAGAAGCTCTGGAAGGCTTCTCCCAGAAGCTCTGGAAGGCTTCTCCCAGAAGCTCTGGAAGGCTTCTCCCAGAAGCTCTGGAAGGCTTCTCCCAGAAGCTCTGGAAGGGTTCTCCCAGAAGCTCTGGAAGGCTTCTCCCAGAAGCTCTGGAAGGCTTCTCCCAGAAGCTCTGGAAGGCTTCTCCCAGAAGCTCTGGAAGGCTTCTCCCAGAAGCTCTGGAAGGCTTCTCCCAGAAGCTCTGGAAGGCTTCTCCCAGAAGCTCTGGAAGGCTTCTCCCAGAAGCTCTGGAAGGCTTCTCCCAGAAGCTCTGGAAGGCTTCTCCCAGAAGCTCTGGAAGGCTTCTCCCAGAAGCTCTGGAAGGCTTCTCCCAGAAGCTCTGGAAGGCTTCTCCCAGAAGCTCTGGAAGGCTTCTCCCAGAAGCTCTGGAAGGCTTCTCCCAGAAGCTCTGGAAGGCTTCTCCCAGAAGCTCTGGAAGGCTTCTCCCAGAAGCTCTGGAAGGCTTCTCCCAGAAGCTCTGGAAGGCTTCTCCAAGATACTCAGGATGGTTTTTCCTGCTAGCCAGTGAAGACTACTTCCAACATCAAATTCCGAAATGAAACAGTAATCGCTAGTTGCTGATGTTATCTATGATCAACCATGATTGAAGATCAACATTATTGGGTTGAGCCGTTCAGCAATAAGTATCATTCAGCACAAGTTATAATATCCCACCAAATCACCAAACAATGACAGAACCGGATTGAACCCACTTAGCGTAATTTCATGCAAAAATAATCCCACCAAATGCACTTCCACAGGATTGCGTTTGGCATTTGGGAGCATCCGCAGCTCGTCTCCCTCCCTCCCGTCGCAATTAACCTCACAATATCGCGTCGCAGGCACTACCAGAACAGTCATTGGCAGCTTGGCGAAACAAAAAAGTCAACCAATCTGATAGCGACGGCTCATTAAAATTAAAACAACGTAAACCAGAGAGCCCCGGTGCGGTGGTATGCCCCACGCAGTTGCCCATTTGCAAAGTGGCCTTCTCTCGCGCTCGACATGATCTGCCCCATTCTGCGCCAGCCAAAGGACGAGCTCGAGCACCTATGGCAGAGATTCGGCAGCAGCCAGCAGAAACCCAAACCACCATTTGCCTGCCCGTGGAGAACGGGGAAAATCCCGACATCCATCGGTTACCCGCACGGAATCTGCTCGCATGAATAATAAAAATGCTCGCATATTTTCGGGGCCCTCGAGCTGTGACGGTGCTCCCTCTGAGTTCCGAAGCTGTGGGTGGGGATGGAGACCCGGTTTTGAATGTGTCACAGTCACAGATTGTGTTTATGGCATTTAAAAATTCAGTTATTACCTCGCGGAAAACAGTGTGTGTGTATGTGAGCTTGGCAGCAGAGAAGGATGCAAAAAATGGCAAAATTTTACGGCTGAAGTGTGAGCGCAATTTGGCGGCCACGATGGATGTCTCTGAAGGGCTCAATTTTCATTTTTTGTCGGTTTTATTGCACAGTGGGATTGGAGAATGTGGCTCATAATACTCTTCCGGAGTCATACAGAAATTACACGAGTCTTCTTTTTCTCTTTATCCCAAGTTTTGCTAAAGATTAGCGTGGCCGGGAATAGAAACATTCATGCTTTTGATGTTCTTGTTTGAGATTGTACTGAAGTTATCTAGTTTTAGGAACATTTGGCTTTTCAATCTGATTGTGAGATCAAAAACAACCTTATGTTCTCTTACTCCGACGTTTCGATCCCTATCAGATCTTTTTCTTGAGGTCTGTTGGTTTAACCCTAAAAGGGATACCTGGGGTCCTTTCAGAGCTCGTCTTCGATGGAACACACTCAGCGAGGTGACGAAACTGAGGCCATGAAGGTATCCCTTTTAGGGTTAATATTGAAATTTTTACAAATTACAATACACATTGCACACAACGTAACACAACGTAAGAGATAAGCTAGCATCGGGCTGGAAATCTCTATAATAAAGTTATAAAAAATAAAAATAAAAAAAAAATTGCACACTACAGAGACGTGTAGATGTCATCTAATTCCATCCAAAGGAGGTTTGGATTAAGAAAAGGCACAAACCATGTGAAATCGAGTTCAGTTCTGTGCCTTCAAGGGACGAATATTGTCAAGTGGCTCCGTGGCTTGGAGGAAAGAAGCGCTCGTCTAGCGAATTGGGAGTCGTGGGTACGATTCCCACCGGAGCAGGTGGAATTATTTTAATAATTCATGTCTCAATTTGCTCATCAAACACGTGTTTCTGTTGTGTGCATGAATGGGAAAGAAATCAAACGTTATATTTTCCACTAAGCATGGTTAGCCTAAGCAAAAATCGAGAAATTGGCATCGTACTATTGTTGAATACTTACGCGCCTATCGTTTTGGCTCATGATACCCCACTATGTACCCTCGCATTAAAACTCCACAGCCTTTACGTGTTATAAGTCGAAGGGTACACTAAAACGGTACGGTACAAAGAACCTAAATTTAATCTATTCTCCATTGTAACCAAATTGTTGGCAGATAATGACACCTCACGCAGAATCTTTAAGAATCATATCATAATTAAGATATCATTAATTTCATACGCACCCAAACGACCACCACCAAAACACCCGGAGACAATACCAAGTAGATGTTTCGACCTACGCTTAAACCCATTTCGGGTGTCCTTTATGGATCACCACCACCAACAGCCTAGTGGTACAATTTATTGCATGTGTAGCAGCAGATCCTAGGCGAGGAGTAAAATAATAAATTTAAATAATTTTATCATTATCATGCGGGAGCTGTTATTGCCTTTTTATTTATCGTTAATTTATTGTAGCTTCCCTCTTGGTTACTGAAGTCGAGCAAAAAAGTGTGTTGCCCGCGCTCACATCTCACAAGTAATATCAGCTGCCTGGCTCACGACACCGCTGATATTGATGAAGGGTTTTCATATGATTGTTCCTGACAAGTTGTTTTGATCTTAATGTTCTCGTGGTTAACGCATTAAAATCTGCCTCTGCTTCAATGAAATTGTACAAAAGTAGCCTTTCAAAACTTTTGCGAGAACTCTTCCAGAGCTTCCGGGAGAAGCCTTCCAGAGCTTCCGGGAGAAGCCTTCTAGAGCTTCCGGAAGAAACCCTGCAAAAGTTCTAGGAAAAGCCATATAACTCTACTTGGATGCCAAGGATTTGAGACCAAATCTGAGTGTTAACCCCTTATGACGAGTAAAGCAAAACTGCCGAAAATACAAACGTTCCCCTATATTTCAATATGTGTAACCTATGTGCGGTAAAAGTTGGGAAATAATTAAAATTTGTTATATAGCATGAATTTCTAACAATCTTTCCTTTTATAAAGAAAGAGTAGTTTCCTTTTGAGTATCATGATAAAACTGGTTACCCTCAACAAACATGTTTGAAAATGAAGTTAAATAGTCTTTATCTAAAATTACCTGTTTTCCTATCGTTTGGCTAATGTCCAACTATATCTCCAGCTCCAAATCAACCGATAATAAGTATGCCAAGTCACATCCCAACAAGTTACCAAAAAGCCATTCCTGCTTAATCGCCATTCAAAAGAACCATCATCTAGCTTTTCACCTTTCCGAAACAACAACGTGAGCCAAACGCAACGCAACGTTCAATGGAAATGTTACCCCATAAACAAGTACATTACGTTTCATTTAATTACCCTCGCAGCAACAGCCAACGAAGCAAAATAACAACTCCCCTCTCGGTACTGGTGGTGGCGGTCGGTCGTTGCTTTTATTATTGTGGACCTTTTGATTTTTTCTCCGGGTGCTGAAGCAACCTCGCTCAACGTGTTGTAGATTTGAGTCCATTTTGGATCCCATCAAATTCAAAACGGTCCCATTGCGGTCCGACAGTACCTTAACTGTGCTGCTTTCAAAAAACACTTCTTCTATTGAGAGCTCGCACGGAACAGGCAACCGTCGTCCGTCGTCGGTCCAGCTCGCCGAACAACTCCCCAAGGTCGTATTCAACAGCTCTATTAGCTGGTAAATGTTATCGTAATGAATATTGCCATTATTCCAACGTCTAATGGTGTATATATTTCCACTTGACAGCTTTCCCATCATTGGACTCGAGCGAGCGAGCGAGCGCGTGCTGAGAAAAACTCCTCAAGAATCTGGCCCCATCCTGACCAGCCAGCGGGAGCACAACCAAAGGGAGCAATGCCAAAAAGTGTCGATCGCAGCAGATTTTCCCGATGCGATATCGATTAATTAATTTAAACAAGCTGCAAGCTAGCGAACGAACCAAGGAGGGTGGCCTTCCCATGTGTGCTACTTGCTTCTTGTGAACAAGTTTTGCCACAGCTGATTCAGCAGTTTCCGCAACAGAAGCGCTCGGTGTTCGTGGTTGGCTTATTAGCATGCTGTGTCGAATGGCTAACTACGGCGGATGGAAGGAACTATTCACTGGTAAGGATGGGAGAGATCGGATGCAAACGAGAGTCAAGTTGTGTTACGATTTCGTAGCAAGAACTACAGCGTCAAGAAGGATGATAAGATGGATTTTGCTTGGTGACTTTTTATAAGAACGGGAAATATTGCTTATAAGGTTCATAAGAATTGCGCTTTTTGGGTTAAAGTTTTCAACCAAAGTTGACACTAATGTATCATATTGGTAGATGAAGTTACCGGTTCACAAACCTTGAGAAGATTCTGAGCTGCTAGAACATTTTCTTATTTTATATTTAAACCAAACCCGAAGCTCTGCAAGCCTCGTTGAAACTATTGCAGCTCACTCTTTGGTGAGGGATATACAGGTACACTTCGACTTAGTGGACCATCGGATATATATATTACCGATATTATGTACTTCGATTTTATGTACATTTTACCTCAGTAGTTCCGGAGAAGCCTTCCAGAGCTTCTGGTAGAACCCTTCAATTCCTCCTGAAATTCCTCTACGAACTTTAAAAAAAACCTATCAAAGCATTATTCGAAAATTCTATAAGGATTTATTTAGTTTTTTTACAATATTTTTCATATACTTCACTCGCCCTTCTTCCCAAATAACCTAAAAGATTTTTGAGGAAAATCTACCATTCCTTCAAAAAATCTATGATAGACTTCTTCTGAAAGTTATCGAACGATTCATTTCAAAAACCTATGGATATCTTCAGAATTTCATCCGAAAATCCTCCAGGTATTTCTTCAGAAATTCCTTCGGCGATTCTTTTAGAGAATCTTCCAGGTAATTTTAAAGAAATTCTGCCTACAAGGTCATTGGAGATATCTCTAAGAAATCCATCAGGAATTCTTTCATTGATTTTTGCAGAAACTGTATGGTTTCCATTAAAATTCCCAAACGATATTAGTCCACGGATTCCTTCAGAAAACATTTCAGGAATTCCTTTCGGAAAGTCTTCGATTTATTCTGAAAGTTTTTTAAAACATCTTCCATGGACTCCTTTAGAATCCTCTGTATCATTATTTTCTAAAAAAACGCTCTAGAAAAGTTTAAATGGGATTTTTTTTAAAATCCTCCAGAGATTTTTTGTTTGATCCATGTGAGAATTCTTTTAGGAAATCATCCACGGATTCCAGAAAAGCTTCCAGTGTTTGCTTAAGAAAATCAAAGGTTCTTCCAGATATTTCTCCAAGGATTTTTTTTTAAGAAAATCTTGCACAAATTCTTTTTGAAAATTCTTCCGAATATATGGATATTTTTTCAAGGATTCTTTCACTGGAGATTCCTTGAAAAAGTTCTAACAAAACAATTGTCCAAAGATTCAAAGTTCGCGGCAATCTTCTGTGGATTTATTCCAACATTAATCCATGAATTCGATCATAAATTGCTCTAGAAATTCAGTCTTAAAATCTACCAAGAATTTTGTCAGTAACTCCTCCGGCGGTTTTTTTACAAATTCTTTCAGGGTTTCTTTAAGAAATTACTTTAGGACTTCCTTCAACTCTATGAATTTTCTCAAGATTTTTATACAAAAATTCTTTTAGGTAGGTTTTTATGCGTTTCTTCAAAATTAAACCTGCAATTACTTTAGTAATTAATTGGGAATTTCTCCAGGAATTCGTTCAGAATTCTCTTTAGGGATTTCTTTAAAAATTCATTCAATGATTATTTCAAAAATTCATTCAATGTTTTCCTGAGGTTTTCGCTGAGGATTACCGAAACATTCGGTAAATGCTACAATTTCAATTATTTTCGCCAGACAAACCGACAACATAATCAACAACGGTGATGATCCATATAAAATACACATTACTTCTTCAGAGATTCATCCAGAAAATCATGCAGGAATTGTTCCAGAGAGGAACACTTTCGGAAAATCCTTCATGAATTTTATTAAAGGATTTCTTCAAGAACTTTTCTATAAATTCATCAATATTTTTTTTTGTCAAGGAATTCCACCAAGAATTTCCCGAGTAGTTTCTTCAGGTATTTTTCCAGGAAGTTGTTTAGAAAATTCGCCCTGACTCTGATTCAAGAATTTCCTTTGGATTTATTGAGATGTTTCTCTAGATATTTAAAAAAAAACACTTTCACAGATTTCCATCACAACTTCACTGAAGATTTTTTCAGAAACTGCCTCTCCCACACTAAGTTTTCATAAATTCAGGGATATCTTCGGTAATTCGTTCCTAATTTTATCCAAAATTTCTTTGAGTAATTTATTTATTAATTCCAGTAAAAATCCTACAAGCCTTATTTTCTGAGGTATAAAATATCTCCTGAGATGTCTATAGAGGTCCCTGCAAAATATGTTTACAAATGGATTTCCTAGAGGTTTTTCGAAAATTAAACAAAAAATATTAAAGGATTCCCCTGAGAAATTCTCAAGAAATTCCTGAAGGTTTCTTGAGCCTTTAAAAGCTCCCCTTATTCTTGGACCAAAAAATCATGGGGCACTTCTACAGTGACATTCGTTTAGCCGAGACCAAAAAATTTTCAAAAAAAGTATCAGGAAACTCATACAAAAATGTTATGATAAAACTTTTTATCGTGGTGATAGTATATCTAGTACTATTTTATAAAGATATGATACATCACACTTACATATACACTGAAACAAAAACGAGGGTAAAAACTCTTCAAATATATTTTTTTCCTATACATTCGTTTTGCCGAAGTAAATGAAAAATTTCGTGGGTATATTTCGAGGATGTACCCCAAGACATTTGGTTGTAGACGTGTAAGCAAAATAATTGACTTTAAAAGTTTATTTATTTGTGAAATATATTGTCAAATATATTATAAATGAGCCTTAGTTTCGAACCAAATTCATTTTTAACATAATTTATTTGAAAAGAACGCCTAAATTATGAAACAAGTAGTTCATACTAGAAATTTGAATATTTTCGGTGCCATTTCTCGAAATGTGAGCCGTATAATGTATGTTATTTCAACCAGAATACAGTCTAGAAGATATTGGGAGCTATTAGAAGATGTAACCCAAGTAACAATTTCATTGCTCATTGGTTTTGTTTGATTTTTATTAGGGTTTTATTACAGCAATAATTAAAACTCGCAGTTTTATGACTGCTTTTATGAAAACCATTGATAAAATGTTTTATAGTATACTTGAAGATATCCATAAAGACAGATTTTAAGAGTAAACAAAACTTTCCGATTTGTAAACCTTCTGGCAATCATTTTTACCAAAATAAAACTGTTAAAACTCTCAACAGATGGCGATCCGTTTGATTAGTAACGACATCTGTTGGTGGAAAAGCAGAACTACGACATTTCTAGGTTTATTGCGGTCATCATAAAAGTAAACTTGCTTTCGTTTTAATTTCGCTGATTATGGTTGTCGCCATATTGAAGAATTAGCTAACGTGAATGGGAAATAGTTAATTTTGCTCAAATTAGCAATGAATTGATAGTTTGCCACCATTTCCATAACATGCTCACATAAATAAACTCTCTCTGCTGAGTTTCTTGTGATTCGAAATAGTTTTACTAAATAAACAAATTGATTTATTTTATTCCAAGATGATAATATTCACTATTTTTGAAGCGCATTAATGTTATGATTTTGCCACCCCAATATTCACGGTAAAATTGAATGCGCATAAGCCTACCAACACAATAACAACTAAAATATTACTTTGAATTGACCGCTCCTACTTACGAATGATGTATCGTCCTGAACTTTGCGTGCCATCGAAGAAGCTTCTCTGCATCTTGAGGTGTCATAGTTTTTGTTGAAAAAAAAACAACAACAATCGAGAATGGGAAATTTTACTACTAGGTTTTAAAACGGTTTTATTGCTACTCTTAATGCGGTTTGCAAAACCTCTCCGAGAGTGGTCCACTTAGCCGGAAGATGCTCTTAAAGAGGTTATCAAGAGGTTTTGATGTATAAATCAGTTTTATTGTGAGTTTTATAAAATTGGTCATGAAGATCTCTTGTAGAGCCGAATAAAACATAAAATGTTACTTGGAAATAATAGTAAACGCTGTGTTTACTGCAAGTGAAACCATCATATTTCATCAAAACAATACTTAACTACGTGTTCTCTTGATGGTTTGCGTTTTTTTTTCTGTTTAAAACATAGTTTTTTCGTAAATTTTCAATCTGTACTCGCCATGAAACTTTGATTAGAATATTTTGAAACACTTCCGATAAAAATAACTAAATCAAATCTGAATTTGGAAGCATTTCCAATATTATGACATATTTATATGAGATGCATGTAAATTTAATATAGCAACACTTCCAAAAACGATCTTATTCATGATTAACAAGTCGATCTATAATGTAGGTCATCATACAAAATAATTTTGTTGTATATTTTTCGAAATTTGTTAGTTTTCTATTATGGAATTCCAAAAATTGTACAATTTGGCTAATGACATTTCAAGGGTTTTTACCAGTGCTGAAAAATTCATTTCGTTATATCTAAATTCAATCACCTACAGCTCATTTTAGAAGCTGAACCTGAGAATATGGTATATGAAAAACTTGTGCGGCTAGACCAGTTCTGCTAGAAAGTCACGGAAAACCCGCTATTTTTCAAATATTTAGGGTAAATGTCACGGACTACCTTTGAAAAATGCCAAATGATATTCACGGTGAATATCATTTAGCATTTGTCAAAGGTAGTCCGTGACATTTACCTTAAATATTCGAAAAATATGGGGTTTCCGTGACTTTCTAGCAGAACTGGTCTAGCCGCACAAGTTTTTCATACACCATATTCTCAGGTTCAGCTTCTAAAATTAGCTGTAGGCGATTGAATTTAGATATGACGAAATGAAATTTTCAACACTGGTTTTTACCCTCGTTTTTGTTTCAGTGTATTTGTAAGTGTGATGTATCACATTTTTATAAAACAGTACTAGATATGCTATCACTACAACAAAAAAGTTGTATCATAAAATCTTTTGTATGAGTTTCCTGACACTTTTTCGAAAATTTTTTGGCCTAGGCTAAACGAATGTCTATCACTGTAGAAGAACTCTGCAAAAACATCTAAGGGAAACATGCTTCTGGAAGATTTCGTACGGGTACATCTGAGTAAAAATCTCCTTGAATGTCTGCAGAAGTTGCAAACAAAGGAACATGTGGAATCATTGACAAAAATAACCTCAATAAATTCATGAGGGATCCCTGGAGGTATTTTTGAAAAACAAATCTTGAAAGAGACATCCCTTATTGAAGATACCTGTTCACAAACAATCTCCTGGCTACTATTTTTTTTCATCTAGTTCATTTATTTGGGGCTCAATCGATCTCTTAAGATTAAGTCAATTGACTACTACTCGGAATAGTAGCCAAACGAATCTTACAGAAAAGAAGTCGGAGAAATTATTTAGAAAACCACCGAAGGAATTTGATAAAATTAATTTTCTGAGGAATATTAAAAAAATCTATCTGGAAGAACAGGAACCTTCCGTCTGAGGCCCCCCTGTGATTATTCATAGACAATTTTCTTGGAAATATCCTTGAAAAACGATTTTGGAGTAATTTCTGCAGAAAATGTTGAAAGTTTTTGGAAGGAAAATCCGAAAGAAGATCTGAATAAATCCAATGCAATGCCTGAATACTACCAGCGGCGTCATGGTCGCGATTTTTTCCAAAGTCAAGTTCGCAGATTGTGAACAATCCTTCGGTACCAACTTTACGTAATTTATGTTTAGTCTCATGCTGTCAGAGCTGCCAGATCGGTGTAACACGCTAAATATAATTTACACAAAAGGTAATTTACACGTAAAAAATACACGGTAATGAATATTCATTGGGTACTGGACTGGACACCGAAATTTTAATGGTTTTCTTTGGTACATCGAGGTCTTGAAATTAGTCTATGATACTACCTTAAGAAACTGTTGGAGAAACCTCTGGAAGCACTTCCAGAAGAATCTGTTGAAAATTTTCTAGAAGAATTTCCGAAAAAAAGATGCTGAAGAAATCTCTGAATACCTTAGATAGCCTGAGGAGAAATTCAAGCAACAATTTCTCGAAAAGTTTCTGGAAAAATGAGTGAATTTCTAAACGAAAATTCTAAAGGTATAAATAAGGAATCTTCAAAGGAATTTATAAAAATCTCTAAATCTGAATCTAAATCTAGAAATGTCTCCTAGAATTGCATCTTTTGAAGAAATGTTTCCTGGAGAAACCTTTGGAAAAATTCCTAGAAGCATCTCTTGCGAAATTTCTAGAACAATTTTCGGAGAAATTCAAAAAAAAAAAACTTCTAAAAAATCTGACAAAATTTTTGGTAGTCTTTTTTTTTTAATGTTTGCAGAAATACAAACATAGACTGGTGTAACAATCCTTGTTTTTTTTCTAAAGAATCCCCTAAGGAATCCGAAGAGGAATTTCAGAAGTCTGTTATGTGAAAACTCGTAGAACAGTTTCAAAAAGAAACTTTTGAGATTTTTTTTTGGAAAACTACTGCAGAAGTTCCAAAGAAAAATCTCGAAAAAATCTCAGAGATGCAATCTGACGGGATACTAAGAGGAATCTTTGCTGAAATCAGTCTAAAAAATCCTGCAAGAATCCTCTTTCTGTAAGCATTAATTTTTTTTAAAATAAATCCTGAAATAATGCTCAAAGGAATTTCTGGTCGTATGCCTGGAAGTAATTTTTGAAAATTTTGTAGAAATTTTGTAGAAGTATTTCTTGCTAAACTTCTATGCAAAATTCCAGCAAGAATGCCCCTCCGGCGATAATTACAGAAAAACTTTGTGAAATATTAATGCATAAAGGGGGTTTTCCGGTATATTTCTCAGTTAGGTGAAGCCATTTCCTTGGGGGCGTACCAGTACAAAGGGCGCTGAAATTTGGTATCCTTGACAAACCAGCTCTAACTGCAGGTCCGTTAGGAATATTCTGGATCCTGTGTCTCGATGCTGATAGAAGCCATAAAAAAAGACACGGACGTCATCTTTAGCCGGTGGCTGTACAGGCCAGTCTTGTTAGAGATCAAAGTCATTGACACCTTTTCATCGATACTCGGCTGCCTTTGTCTACGAATTCGCAACACAAGCAATCGAACTACCGTACGAAACAAAAATGTCAAACGAATGCACTTGACCACGATTGCGGCTTCGGGAGATAATGAGAGCTTCTTCTTCTTCTTCTTCTTCTTCTTCTTCTTTATGGCTCTACGTCCCCAATCGGACTTGGCCTGCCTCGCTTCAACTTAGTGTTCTTTGAGCACTTCCACAGTTATTAATTGAAGGGCCTTCTTTGCCTGCCATTGCATGAATTTGTATATTGTGAGGCAAGGACAATGATACACTATGCCCAGGGAGTCGAGAAAATTTTTCCGACCGGAACGGGAATCGAACCCGCCGTCTCCGGATTGGCGATCCATAGCCTTAACCACTAGGCTAACTGGAGACCCCGAGAGCTGTCCAATGAGAGCTGTGTTGGCCATATGCGAGTCGTATTCAATTCAACAAGCAAGAATAAACTAATATTAACATCCATAATCAGTATTGGCTGAAATCCATGCCAAAAGCTAAAATTAAACAAATGTCATCGTGTCAGACGACATTGATTTGACCCTTGTTTATGTTTATTGATCTTCGTCCTACCGCTCGTGTTGTGTATAAGAGGTAACGGTAGCGCATGAATGTAACAAAGCAAGCTGACACCCGACTGCGGCACCGAAATGATGGTAGTGAAAAGTGTCCAATGTTTACAGGACTGGACTGAACGAAACTTACACTAAACAACGGACACAGGGATCATGAACCAGTGGATACGGAGAAGAAACTTTTCTCACGAAAAGTTTCATCGTCCGGAGCGGGAATCGAACCCTCACCCCATATCATGGTGCGATTAGAACTTGGTGATCCAAACCGCACGGCTACGAGGCTCCACAACATATTAATGCAAACAATATCAAACTTCGGATCCCAGGTCCTCGGCGTGATAGTCACGTGCTTTAACTATCATCCAGGTTCAGGTCCACTCGCTGAACATATCAAAACTACAGAATTTTGCCAAATGGGTTTCAAGATTGCAAAAAACTTCAAGGAGGGTGATGGCTCTGAGATTTGAAGGAGGGGAGGATCATACAATCTTTCAAAAGCGTTTGAGGGAGGAAGTCATATGCATTCTACTGCATTTCAGGGTATTTCGGGAGGTTTCAGAGGAGATCTAGTGGGCTCCACAGGTTCTCAGATGAGCTCCACGGAGGGTGAAAGGATTGTTTCTGTGGCGTTTCAAGGCATATCATTGCGTTACAAAACGTGTTAGGTAGTTTCAGGATGTTAAAAGGGCTTCACAGGCCAGGCCCGTGCACAGAAGTTTCAGGTGGTTACAGAGAGGTCCAAGTGGACTCTCAGGTGAATTTTTCGAAAATTTCAGAAAGCTCAAAGGCGTTTCAGGATGTTACATTGCGTTAAAATGCGTTGCAATGCGTTTCATGGGAGTAAGAGGAGTATTACTGGGATTTCAGGGGGTTTTAGAGACGTTTCAACGTGTAACAAGCCGTTACAACGCATAAGAGGTTTCAAAGGAGTCCAAAGGGATTTTGAAAGGTTCTCTGATAAGCTTCGAGGGGTTTTAGAGTGTTTCAGAGGCGTTTTATTGCATATCAGGATGTTTCGCAGTGGTTTTAGGGGGCTTCACAGGCCTCCATTGAGGTTCTGGGAAGGTTCCAGGTAGGGTTCAGAGGCGTTTCAAAGAGCTTCAAAGTTCTTGTACAGACTTTTGAACCCTTTAAGTAGAACACCCTCTTAGAATAAATGTAATAAGTTTGTACCTCTTTTAATTCCGCCCTATTTTTCATATCTAGAGATACGTGTATTTCAACTATCACTTGTAATCTTCCTCAGTGTCAGTTATCCAGTGGAAATTAAAAGGTACAAACTGATTACACTCATTCGCTTTAATGTGTTTCAAGAGGTTCCAGAGGGACATTGGCCGCTTTTTATCCCAAATGTCCAAGTTTGGAGCTCAAAATCTTAGTTTCGCGTGCACATATTTACTACAAACTCCAAGTGGACACCCTCGATGACTTGAAATTTAACTTGTTAAGAAGTATGTTCCATGTTAGATTTTTAAAACTATCGCAAATCTCCCATTTGGAGAAAAATGGCGAATTTATGGTTTTGGAATAATTCTAAAATTTGAATATTTGGACAAATATTTTCTTCTGAAAAGTTGGCCAATGTAACGAAACACATTACTTCTTTGATAGTTTCTTTTCAAAATATTTCAAATAACAAAATTTTGCTATATTTCTTAAAATGGTAGTTTTGTGATATTTTCAAAAGTTTTGCTTAAGAATTAATTTTTCAGATATTATGAATGCCCAGTTCAAATTTTATATCAATCGGTGGAGACTCAAACTCCCTAAATTGAACACTTTGTGTGAAGAACAGCCAATGCGCACTTTATCACTATCAAGTACTGAAGACTTTAGGTATTTGAGACTAACGCGAAAATAATTTTTAAAAACAAAAATTTCCAATAACATATCGGCTAAACGAAACACCAGCAATCTAGCTCTTATCGTGTTTTACCGTTCATGCATGATACACGACGGTACAGCAGCCAGGGCAACCCTCTCGCCCAGGGAGCCCAATTCGAATATGAAAGAGAAAGGGGACGATCTCATAAAAATGTTTTATTGAAAACACCGGAGAATATCCTTTCTCGCCGCCATGCCATTGAGTCGTTGTTTGTTCTGCACTCCCACGAGCATGCAGTAAGTGCCCCTGCCAATCGGCACGTTCAGCACATTTCTTCTTCGAGATAAGTGAAAACAGGTGCCAACGAACCGCTGCCGCCCATGGAAGAACATTGCTTCTTTTTTTTTTAGTGAATCTTGTGAATTTTTCAAAAGGGTGAACGGATGAGATTTTCGCTTGAAAAATTCAGAATCACAGCTTTAAAATAAAACACGGCCTGATTAATGGTTCCCGGTCTCTCGTCGATAAATATCAATTCCCAGGCAGCCTGATTTGCCTATCCATCGATACCCGCAGACTATTTGTTCCCATTATAGGAGGAAGGAAACCCTGGTGAAGTGGTCGAACGTCACAATACATCCCGCATGCTATCAATATCACCTCCGGACGGGAGTCCACCATTCGATAGACTCGTTCTCATTTGCAGCCACACTCACGATCATCGGCGTGAATATTCCGCACTGGGAAAACTCAAACCAGTAAGTCTCTGTTTTTTCGTCGTTTTCGCCGTATTCCAAAATCCGAAATCGAAGAAGTTTGCCTGGAGGAGTTTGTCGGAAAACCCGAAATACCATAACAGTTTGTCTTTCCCGATAATGATGAAATATTGAGCGTCTTTTTTCTCGGCGGAATCGCCGCGTCGTTCCGACAGTACTAGTAAGAAGATCCTCACGAGTGCAATTTTCTTCCGGAGTGGTTTAATAGCAGGGCGGCGCGATAATACTCCGTTCCTCTCGATGCGCTCGATGCTCACTTCTGTCTTGCTCGCGTTCGCGTGAGGTGTTTCCATTAAAAGGGAGTGAGATGGCGCGCCGAAGAATCCCGAAATTTATCACTTTTAATTTAGAGGCTGAAGTGGAGATTTTTTTCCTTCGGTTTCATCGACTTGACCGAGCCAATCCTGGGAAAAAATCCGTTAAATGCCTCCAAGGAATTGATAGTCTTCTGCGTTCTTCTTCGACGTGGTGGCTAGTTGGGTAGTTGGTCGAGGACCGGTGGCGGCGAATCTAGTTATTACCGGTGGGAAACTAACGAGCCCAATCTGGTCATTACTCTCTCATTCAATGGCCGTGCCTCAGGATGGAAGTTTGCGGGTAGAGTTTAAGAGGTTTAATTTGCAATAACTCTTGCATTTTTCCAGGTTCGAGAAGCATGATTTGTGATGACCGTAAGCAGTTAGTTGGTAAGAAGTTTAGTCATTACTAGCTTCGTAAATTTAAAGTTTTATTTTCTGCTGTTTAGTGTGACATAGCATGCTTGTCAAAAGACCAGCGTAAAGAAAAAGCGGGAAGGGATTCCCTTCAAGGGAGGAGTTTTTCCTAATGTCGATTTCCGTAGGCTTCTAACGAAGACAAAACTCGCTTTGTACAAGAATCTGATGGCCATGAATCGTTGTCGTTGAGAGAAGTTGGCGAGAGAGCCATTGGAGTCTTTGAACGTAACGAGCTGTGAACAATACTCGGTGGTAAAAATGAGAATGGCATACGTTGCATGAATTACGAGTTATGCCAAGTATATAAAGAGATGGATATAGTGAGCGAATAAAACACGGCAGGCTGCGGTGGGCTGTGCACGTATAACGTTTGCCTGAGGAACGGCAAGCAAAAACCATATTCAGTAGAGAATCAGAAAGGGGCCGTTGACTTCGTGGAAGACCGTGCACGCGTTGACTTTTTCCAGTTGCGGAGAACAACTGTTAACTGCAGTTAAGGACTAAGAGGAGACTGGAAGCGATTGGTCTAGGACCAAAACCAGTGGAAGCGAATGCATCATTTGACGTAGACTCACCAGTACAAGTTGTAGCCCATCAAGTATCAAGTAAGTAAATATTTTTATTATTATAGAGTTTTGGCACTTCTCAGCAAAAAATGCGGGAAACTTTCACCTACCTCGGGCAATCGGAATGCCAAAGGGGATTAGGGTCTGTAAATCTTATTAGCCGGTTTGCTTATATCCTAATGAGTCTGCTTCGGATGTCAGTTGTGATGATTCAGGAACCGCCTAACTGTACTATAGGTTCCAAGAATCACCGCTTTCAGGATGCTGTTCAGGTCCTTCTTCAATTCCAGCTCGTCTAGGGACCTCAGGAGAGATTTAGGGACAACTCCGGTTGCCGAGAGGACAACCGGAACTATACGGACGTCCTCCAAGTGCTACATCTGCTTCAACTCCTCCGCTAGGTCGTGGTACTTGGTTATCTAGCCGGAGAACGATGATTGGACATTATGATCTAACGGTACAGCGATGTCGATGAGGGTTACCCGCTTCATCTTTTTGTCGTAAACCACAATACCGGCCGGTTGGCACGAATGAGGACGTCCGTAATGATCTCGCAATCCCAGTACAGCTTTATGAAACTATTTTCCAGAACCGGGTCCGGCTGGTACTTGTAGTAGGGTACAAATCTGTCGACCAAGTTGTGCTTTGAAGCAAGCTGTTGGTGCACAATCTTGGCAACTTCGTTATGACGATCGAGGTAGGCAGATCCAGCTAACACTGAACAGCCTGCAACGACATGCTCGATCGTTTCTCCTACTGAATTTCACTTCCTGCAGCGGTCCTCCACGTCTTCGTGCAATATGCACCGCCGATAGTTCTTCGTCGCAATTACCCGGTCCTGGATGGCTACCATGAAACCTTCTGTTTCCGAGAAGAGGTCAACCCCACACCAGCCACCCGTTCGACGCCGCCTTATCGATGTGCTCGAGCTCCAGTTGATGGGGGTGCGTCCCATGCAACTCCTTCTGCTTCCACGCTAGAATCATCTCGTCAACGGTCTTGATGTCGCAGTTCAGCTGGTAATCCTCCTGCGCCAGATGCAGGGCGCTGTAACCGTGGTCAGCTTCGCATACAGTGCGAGACATTTCATGATGGTCTGGCTTTCTATGAAATATGCCCGCAACTGCTGGATCTGGGAAACACAAAGTGGTTGGATATTGGTGATGCCTCTTACTCCTACTGCGCGTGGCAGGGTTATTCTCTCGATGGACGACTTTGGATGGCGCATGCGGTGCTTGGTGAACGCTAATTGTACCGCTCGTTCTAACTCCTCGAGGCCAGTTTTGGTCCACTGAATCACTCCAAAGCTGTGTCAACAGGGAAACAGAAATCATGTTGATCGCCTTCACCGCTTCACCTTGTTGCCGGCTGACAGAAAGCTCCTAAGAACACAGTTGACACGATGCAAGAGCTTGTTCTGTAGTTCCTTCTTAATCGCTGTGTGACGAGTACCTCTAAGTGGCAGGAAGCCGCTTCACCTTCCGAATCTTCCAAATCCCCTCCTGTTTGTTGACGCGAAAACAGCTGGCGTCCACTACTTGACCCGGCGAAGACGGACTGACTTACTCTTGTCAATTCCGAACTCTATCCGGATGTCATTGCTGAACAGCAGCGCAGGCTGTAACAGTTAATGCAGCCTCTGTACCGATTCTGCAGACAGCTTCAGATCGTCCATTTTTTGTTGGGGCATTGTAACTACTGCGTCCAATAAACAGATCGTCCATAAAAAAGGTGTGGGATATGCTTGTACTGCTTCCCTCACTTTTCAGTTGGTAGCCAAAGTTGCATTGGTTGAGTGCTCTGCTACAACTACAACACAGCTGTTCCGTCGGTAATTTGTAGGGACGTGCTCCACATCTCCATAGCGTGTCGCATCAGCCTGATGACGTTCCCGTCTACCTTGTAGCACTGTAGTACCTTAAGAAGGTACGAGTAAGGTACTGAGTCGTACGCCTTGTTTTAGTCGTTGTACGCCATGCTCCCCTGTTTTTCGGTGGCTTGACATTGACTGCACCATGTTGAAGCATTCTGCCGTCCACCCGTGAATCGTCGCGAGTCCTGATGCAGCCCATTTTCTGGTATACCGAGTAGCCTCACGTATGTATATTGTATATCCTGGGTGATTACTACGACCGTGGTCATGTCTCCAACTCCATTACACTTTCACTCTTTTCCTGCCAACCACACCTCATCGTTGCTGTGCTGGACAGGGTTCTCCCATAGACGTTTGTGATGTAGTCAGTCTCCGGTAGGCCTTGTACATAGTCAGGCTTGTCGTTTCGCATGCAGTTGTAGAACTCCCTTTCGCTGATGTTGAACATCCGGTTTTGTTCTTTCCGCTTGAAACATTCTCCATAACGCCGCAATCGTTCCGCAAAAGCACTTAACCCCTGTACATGGGTGTCGAGAAGCTCCGTAATGTTGACTTCTGTGAGATCTTGGAGTTCTGCGGGCTTCACAATTTTAGCAACATAAAGAACTAGCGTCGATGATCGATTCCCCTGCTTGTACTGTGTTAATTGACCAATCTTGATCCGCAATATAGCGATCCGGTTCTCCAACGTCACATCCACGCGGGTTTTTGTGTGCTGCTGTGTGTGCGACCTTCAACGTCTCCTTGCAGATGCCTCCGCAATGCCAGCAGCAGCGTCTTGACAACAGCCATCGCAGCTGAATAAACTACAGATCTTCAAGGTTCTGTACGACCTCCAAGTACTTAAGCAAAATATCTTGTTTTAGGATGCTTACTGTGCTTGTTGGCCGATATTAAATCCGCAGCTTTGGCATTCGGTGCCGGGACATGGGGTCTGTCCTACGGAACGGCGTGTCTCCTGCGTTATCTTCTTATTACACGCTCTAAGGCGATGTTAAACAGCAAATACGAAGGACAACCACCTTATCGTAGCCCTCTGCGAGATTCAAAGGGACTCGAAAGTGTGTCTGATACTCGAACTATGCACATCACTCGATCCATCGTCGCCTGGATCAAACATATCAGTTTACCAGGGAATCCGTACTCATGCATAATCTGCCATAGCTGGTTTCGATCGATTGTATATACGCCGATTTAAAATCGATGAACAAGTGAGGTGTGGGCACGTTGTATTCGCGGCATTTCTGCAACACCTGGCGCATGGCGAATATCTGGTCCATTGTAGCGCATTCACCCATGAAATCAGCCTGATATTGCGCCACGAACTCTATTGCAATCGATGATTGACGGCGGCAGACAATTTGCGAGAGTATCTTGTAGGCAGCGCTCAGTAGTGTGATCGCGCGTTAGTTCCTGCAATCCAACTCGTCACCCTTTGGAACACACGATAGCTTCTATCCATTCACCCGGTAATACTTCCTCCTTGGTAATCTTGGTAATCACCCAGTGCACAGTGGGCAAAATCGACCCTAAAAACGGATCTTTTAACGCCGCTGGTTTCGGTACGTGAAGTTGAGCATGTCTGACGTAAAAAAGTACGAGAAATCGATTGGTGCTAAGTTCATTCACCGCACGGCAAGGGAAGTGGCCCATTTTGCCCCATTTTGCCCTTTTTTCATACAAAAAGAGGATTAAAATGTACTTTCAAACAATCAACACGACTGTAGATCATTGAAAATAGCTGCAGGTGTAATAAGAGTTTAATAAAAATCATAAACATATATAAAAAATCCTTTTAAATGCTTATATTGCCCCATATGCCCCAACAACTCCAGGAAATTGTGAATTTAACATGAATATGAATGAATTTTTAATGTTACTGATTTGAATTTCTTTTTTTGCATAAACAAAAAGCGGTAGATCTGTTATCACCAGAATCATCTTCAGTAGTTGTCCATTTTGCCCCATTTTGCCCTATAATCATAGAAAAATGAGATTTTAAATGCATTTATAAGAAACAGATACAGTAATGGTACGTTGAAATTAGTTTTAGTTGAAATATGAAGCTAACAGCTATAATGCGCACAAATAAAAGATATTTTCCCTATTTTGCCCTACATTTAGGGGCATGTACTACTGAATGATAACATTTTTTCTATTATTTTGTAATGTCACTGGTTGCAATCCATGAAATCCTTGATCATTTTTATATATACAAATACGGTTTATCGATAAGGTTTAGAATCATTCACGGGAAGGTACAAATAGCTGTCCATTTTACCCCAATTTGCCCTGATTTGTTGTCGCCTCATGAATGAATTGATTTCCCCCATTTGCTTATGTCCAAACTGATGGACTTTTGTTACTGAAACCAATGTAATCGAAAGGACAGTTAAAACATATGACTTTGGTGGGGAATACAGGGTATAATAAGCAATAACCCTAATCTTAATTTGTGGCAAATACGCACATAACTGATTAAATAGGGCAGCTAAAATATATAAATTTGGTGCTTTGAGACGCCCTATTTAATTAGTTTAGCGCATATTTGACATGTTTTATAAAATGTTTATTATGCCCTTAGTTCCCCATCAAAAGCTGAAATTATAGAAAGTCATATATATGTCTTTTTGATAAGATTGGTTTCAGTACCTATGCAAATAAGGGAAATTAATTTATTCATTACTTGACAAAAAATCAGGGCAAATTGATTTATCCACTACATGACAAAATCAGGACAAATTGGGGTAAAATGGACAGCTATATATACCATTCCGAGAATGATTGTAGTATTAATCGATAAATCGCATTTGTATATATCAAAAAAGATCCAGGGATTCATGTTTTGCATCCAGCACCATTACATAATCATACAAAATATGTTATTATCCAGCAGTTTTAGGGGCATGTAGGGTAAAATAGGGAAAATATCTTTCATATATGCGCATGATAACTGTTAGCTTCCAATTGCACCTAAAACTAATTTCAACGTTCCATAGCAGTATTTGTTTTTCATAAAAACATTATAAAACTCGTTTTTTCATGAAAATAGGGCAAAATGGGGCAAATTGGACAACTCCCGGCGATTATTCTGGTAATGAACCATCTACCGCTTTTTGTTTATGCCAAACAACTCAACTTTAAGTCAGTAACATTAAAAATCCATTTATAATTAGGAAATATTGTGAATATCCGACAGTTGTTGGGGCATATGGGGCACAATAAGCATTTAAAAGGATCTTTCATGTATTCTTATGATTCCTATTTACTTCTAATTACACCTGCAGCTATTTTCAATGATCTACAGTCATGTTAGTTGTTTGGAAGTACATTTTAATTCTCTTTTCATATGAAAAAAGGGCAAAATGAGGCAAAATGGACCACTTCCCGTGCCGTACGATGAATGAAATTAGCACCAATCGATTTCTCGTATTTTTTTACGTCAGAAATGGTCAACTTCACGTACCGAAACCAGCGGCGTTAAAAGATCCGTTTTTTTGGGTCGATTTTTCCCACTGTGCAGTGTAGTGCTGTATGCTATAGTTGCAATAACCTTTTGTCATTCAAAATATGAATAAAAAATGAATAGCTTCAGGCAATAGCCTTCGAAGTTCAAAGTATCATCCTTGATGAACCTTTCTTCAATATATCCATTTCCTCCGCTAATATCGTCATTCAAGTTGTCTGTAAAAACTCAATTCCGAACCCACCTGCATTTAATTCAATCTACCGAGCAAGAAAAGCAGATTACGCAAGCAAGCCTCCACTAGAAGCGGGTCTTATATCGTACTTATTGCCACACGAATTTGGATCCCTGGCTGGGAATCATGGTGGTTTCACCAGCCAACCAGCGCAGCGGGAAAATGCCCTTACATAACCGCCGCTCCCACCATCTCAACAGCCAGGAAACCGATTCAAACGCAAACGAAAACACATCCCGGCCGGCAATTCTTCTGTCAGCTGCCAAAGTGTGACGAAAACACGGATTAGGCCATCTCTCATCGGAGCCACCGCGTAGCCGTTGCCGTCGCGTTGAGCTTTTCCGTGTGATAGACGGGGGATGCTGGTTGTACGGTTTGTGCCTAATGGGGAGCGTGGGGTTAGCTACACTGATAAAAATAATGAGATTGACACGTCATGTAAACTTCATTTTAGTCATGTAAACTTAGTGTTATGATGGTTTACATGATATTGCGGATTTTTAGAAAATTTTCCACTCTGCGGTAGCCGCCGAGTTCTACCGCAGCTGTCAAAGTCCTACCGCAGCCATGAAAATGATCGTATCATTGAAAAGTTTGGTCAAATCAAAGCATGCTTGCAAAGTGAAATGTTCTGAAAAACAACAACAAACAATGATCATCGGCGTCGTATCCAAGGCTCGATCCAAGGTATCCTTGGACTGATTGATGATACATTGGTGAAAATCATCAGTCTGACAGCTGCGGTAGCTTTTCAATCTTCCGTAAAGTGGAAAATTTTCTCTAAATTAGCAATATATCATGTAAATTTGTGTTATATGTCATGTAAACTCTCAGAGTCATGCTGAATTACATGACATATAATGGAAGTTTACATGATATTTCATGAACTTTACATGATATGTCATGTAAACTTCTATGATATCCTACGCTCCAATCATGTGCATCATATGGCACAGAATTTTACACTCTTTTTTCGATCTGTGTACGATTTCAATAGAAAAAAAATAAACGTCAAGTTTTGGGTCACAGGCATTTAATACTATCGGTTCGGGGTAAAATCAATGTTTAAGCTCGTTCAAAGGCCTGATGTTAAGTGGTAAGTGCATTCTATGTTATTATTAAAATAATAATTTAATAGTACCGGACCGTAGACTTACTAAATTCCAGTGCCAAGCTCAACAGCGCTCTGATATGCAGAGCAGGTTCGATCTCTTGCCAATCTCAACGGCAGATCTTACCATCAACGTAAACAATACCAATGCGTTAGATGTAAACACGGTCCCCTTCCAGCTTTACGGTAGCTGGGCAATCAGTGGAGAATGTTGAAAGCTTCTTATATCTTGGTAGCCAAATGGCGGCTCCAAAATCGACACAGGTTCACGGATCAAGAAGGCAGCCCTTGCGAGTTTAAGAAATGTATGGAAAAACGACTAGATCAGTCGGCGCACCAAAATCCGAATTTGAAATCTGTGCGTGAAACCTGGTGTGTATCAGTGGAGAACACTCAGCGGCTGCAGGTCTTCATCAATAGATGCCTGCGGTTTATAATTCGTGCATGGTGGCCTCACAATTTGATCTCCAACGTGGAGCTCCATCGTCTGTAGCCGATAGCTACAGAAATTCGGGAACGAGAGTGGAGGTGGGTCGGCCACACTCTACGCAGAGGCGGAAAAGGAATCTGCAAGCAAGCGATAGATTGGAACCCAGCAGGACATCACAGCAGAGGCAGACTCAGAGGCTCATGGCGGCGCAGCCTCAACAACGAAATCAGCAAGTCGACAGAAATTTGACCTGGACACAGCTCAAGGTTATATGGCTGGCAATCGCCCAGGATGGAGATCTTTCAATTCGGCCCTCTGCACCACCATGGGTGCTCAGGACTGAAAATAAGTAGAATCTAAGAGCTATGAAGAAAACTTATTGAGTTAATTATTTCATCGGGATAGTACACTTTCTCCCGTTTCCCCACTTCTACTTTCCCACGTGTTTTGCTGATGAATTGAATGTTCTGCCGTTCTCTTCGGGATTTCGGCATTTCCAAGAAAGAAAAATCCGTGATTAAATCACCTGCTGAGCGTTGCCACTTTCCAACGATGCCGGTTATCAAAACCGACCATCACGAATTAATCAGATTTGACGGCTTTTCCGCACACCCTGATGACCAGAGGAAAGGCAAACGAATGAGACGGTGGCTGCCCCAGCTTTATCCGGCCGGCGATGTAATCGTTTTTCGCGCGTTATTTTTCCCTCTCTCAATAGCGGCGGCGGTGGCAGCCGCGTCATTTTGCGTTGTAAAAACCGAATCCGGCTGATGAATTTATGAGCAACGCGAGCGAGCGAATGTATGAAGGTACGTACGAACGAGGACGAAGTGAATCCGCACCTAGCCTATTTGTTGTGCACGAATGCTGATCCGAAAATGCCTCGACAGCCAAATGAGGGTTGAAGCGCGTGGTTTAAGTGATTTTGCCGGGACCGGATGACGGACGAATGGAAGAGGTGTAATCGCTTGCACAACACTCGACGACGGTGATGGTGGAAGTGGTTGTAGCAGTGTAAATCACGAATCAAAGGAATTTCCTTTCGCCTCACTGAGCTTAATGCTTGATTTGATAATCCGCCGTCGTCGCCATCGTTGTCGTCGCAGGAAAATGTGGAATTTTGTGCGGTTGAAATAAGGTATAGGGCTTTTCTAGTATTACTGTGTATTTAATGTACTATCTACCTCACTAGCTGTCAGGGATCTCTGAAGACTGACAAGTGCCTGGGCAAGATATAAAAGAAGAATTAATTTGACTTCAATACTATCAGGGAATTTAGATTTATCTGATATTCTGCTCAAAATAGCCAGAACTTTTTCGAAATTACCCTAGTTAACAGTTTTTGAACTCATTGAGCTGATGATCATTTTAGTACATGATTCTGATATAGGTCAATTTTCACAAAATTGGTCGTAACTCAGGAAAGAAAAAAAAGTACATTCCAACAATTTCCGGGATCAAAGCTTATGAAATCACCATCTCAAAAACATTTTTTTTGAAAATTTTCCAGGAATTCGGGCATAGTTTTTCCCGCTTTTCTTAACGAATTTTCTCAACGGGGGAAAACTTTGCCCAGTTCATATTTTTTTTTATTTCTGGGAAAATTTGCTTTCGTTTTCTAAAAAAAACTATGATTCCACGATGCTTCGTTCTTGAGTTATGATTTTTCAAAATACGTTGTGCCAGGGGAAAACAAAAAAAAATAACCATCTGATTTTTCTGGGAAAATTGGCGACCTTGCATTTTTCTCAATTTTTTTATTCATTTATCCATGAGCCCTGCCCATAATAGACGTGTTCAAAACTAGTAAGTGGCTACAGTGAGGAAGTGTTCCAGAACATTCAAGAGGGCTTTGTGGAGGCTTTCAATACGTTTCCAGGTACTCCACGGGGTTTCCGGAGGTTTCAAAAAGATTATAGGAATGTTTCACGGGTATTGCAGAGGAGTTTCATTGCGTGTCTAAGCGTATTAAGATGCTTCAGTTGGCTTTAGGGTGATTTCAAGGGATTTAAAGGGGTTTCGAGGAATTTCCATGCGCCTCACGTTTGATTGCAGGAGGGGGGGGGAGGTTTCAATTTTCCGAAGAATTAAGGATGTTTTCAAGAAAATTTCGGAGGTGCTTCAGATGGGTTTCAAGGCATTTCCGAGGTTCTTGTTGGAGTTTCTGGTAAGTTTTCGGATACTTCGGGGAGTTTTTGGGTATCTTAAAGGGAGTTTTCAAAGGTTACCATAGGGATTCCAAGGCATTTAAATACGTTTCAGGGTTCCATGAGGTTTCAGGAAACTTTCAAGAAGGTGTCAGGTATGTTTCAGACGGATTTCAAGTATTTTCAAGGGTTGGAGAGTCTCTGGGGTAGTTCAAGGCTTCGCGATTTAAAACCCTTCTCGTAGTTCAACGCAAGATCATTAGATGCGCTTGTAGATCCGTTGACCTATACTCGCGAATCTAGGATACCTCTAGACCAGTGGTCACCAAACTGCGGCCCTCGACAAAGTTTTGTGCGGCCCGCGAACTGATTTTGAAATGTAAGGTATGCGCACAGCAAAATCTAGCCAAAGAAAATCAAGCAGTAATAATGCATTCTAACTTATTCCCAAACCAAAAGCAACTCATCGTAAAAAAAACATAAATTTACTTTAAATCTAAATTAAGACATTGTTGATTTCACTTATTATATCCGTCATTTCGAACTTTGCGCTTGAGTCCTTCCGTAAAGTTTTGCACAGTACCTTCGATCGCTTGCCAAGAAATTTTTACCACCTTCGTGTCAAAATCAATCTTATTTTTTAATAAAAGCTGCCTTTCTTGACATTTTTTGAAGATTCCATTTCACGGTTACTCACTATTTTTCAATTGGGTTGAGTTTTGAGATGTATGAGATTTTACGTTTTTTGAAAAAATGAAGTACAATTTCCACAAAGTTTTCTGGATACAAATGCAAGGATTCTCCGCCATGATCAGGGCACAAAAATTAATCCAAATCAATACACAATATCTAAGCTTGTGAATAAGGGGTGCCAGCTATTTTTCCCGACATTTCCCGTAGTAAAAAAGATGATTTGTTGTACATGTATTTTTGAAAGCTCGGTTTTTCAAACAACAAATTCATATTTTTGCTCAAACTATGTATTTCTTGCCTAACTTCGATTATTTCTTGTTCTTAAGTTAATCTGCAACCTTTCCACGTTGTAATGATGTATAGAACAGAATACTTGAAGGCAACTTAAGTCTGTGGGGACGGTCGTTTTAATGTACATTGTCACGTTTTCAGCACGTTTGTGCAAAAACTTTTCGAGGACTTCTTGTTCCCTTGACTCTATTTTAAACACATTGTTAACATATCTCCCGAAGTAAATATTTTTCGATTCCTTACACAATAAGCTTTCATTTGCGCCATAGGTTGCCACGATTCGTTGAAAATTGTAAAATTTTTATTCAAAATGAGGTGGCCAGATTTTGCTGTGTGCATACCTTAATAGAAAGTTGCCCACTCAAAGATTCTATAATGAAAATCACCATATTTCAAAACTTTCATGAGAATGAATATTAACTACTGATTAACTCTGCCAATACCCTGGAGAGATTTTCAAAAGCTATAAGATTTTTGAAAATTTTACAAACTTTAAAGGACTACTTTCTCGAATTTTAATCCAAAAATATTCGAAACTGTTGTTAAGAAAGGTGTGTTTCGCTTAAATAATGAGTTTAGGCTAAATTTACAGGTTCTCTGCCATGGATTTTGAACTTGTGGCAGAACTCGTCATTAGTAATTTGATTAATTTTACGAAATAAAATTAAAATAATATCCATTTTGTTTTTAATTTTTCATTCCAAATATTCCAAAACATTTTACAGAAATTTTGTCTACAAGTTTTTTTTTAAAGGAAGTGTTGCCCAAACTTTTGTAATTTCGCTGAAAACTTCAGGGATTGGGCAAGATACACTTCATTTCCCTTGCAATATTTTTGGGAATTCCTCTAACAAAAAATATCTAAAATATCTTTTATAAATCGGTTACAAATACTTGCACACATTGGTCAGGAAATAATGTCTGTAGGTTTATCTTTTACGCAAGAAAAACTTCAAAAAATCATCAAGGATTTTCACAACAGTATCACCAGGCAGTTTTTCGGATTTTTTTTTCGAGAACCCTAAACCCCTATAAATCATTCTGAAGTTTTTTGAAATCCACGAAAAGTCCTTTAAAAAAATTGGATCACAGTTCCGAGATTTTTTTTTAATGAAGGGTTCAATATACTTCTCAGGAAATTCTTAAGCTGGAGTAAAAAACTTCATCCATCCATGTTCGTGTCTAGGACTTATGCACTGTGAGTTCATCCACAACATTCATAAAGAGGTCCATATTGTTCTAGCCAACATCGTTATTGCTTAATTTTCGTATAACTTTCAAGTAGCTTGTCTGAAATAATTTGCTCTACATTATTAATACTAAGAACTACAAAACCTAAATGTTACTGTCATTGCATCCTGTTTTTAATTTCCCACGATTTTCAAGATTTTTTCTAGTGAAATAAAATCTGCTGATAACTACAGGTTGTTTAGTTCCTTGCCATTGTTCAAAATTAAAAAAAAAATCAAACAAATGAATTTTGTATAGAATCTTGATTTTTTTTTTGAAAATAAACTCTTAAATGACTTGCGGCCCGCAGTCACTTTTCAAAATTCAATTTTGGCCCGCAAACACAGTTAGGCTGAGGATCACTGCTCTAGACACTTCCATGAATCCCTATGGGGACGCCATACTCACTTAACTCTTCAACATTATGTTATCTAAATATTTAGAAAGCATAACGAGCAGTTTCTTTTCTAGTAAATGCTAACGAATTTAGCCCCAAACCGTATTTGGAGTTAGCAGCAGATGCAGGGTCCTGGGGTGAGTGGACCTTGACTAGATAAGTCACTTTGCATACTTAATCTGTTCAAAATTTATCGAGACTGTCTTTTGAAAAGGGCTAACTATTTTTACCCTTTTTTTTCAATAGTGTTACATAAAAAGAGATTACTCTTACAAAAAATGTGTTGTATGGGTGTTTATCACAAAATAAGGCAAGTTGAACAAAAAAAAAAAATGAAAAAAAAAAAACACAAATTGAGTTCTACACTGAAAAAAAAAAAAATTTCAAAATATTTAAAGCCGATTTAAAAAAATACCATTCTCGTCCAATTTTTTTTTTCAAGTGCCCGCATCGACGATTAATAGGGAAAACATAACTCCTATCTTGAGACAAAATTCTATCAAAATTTAAAAATCGATTCAAAACATCGAATTTTTTAAAGTGTTTTTTTTTAGTGTGTGACTCAATTTGGATTTTTTTAAATATTGTTTATTAAACTACACTTTTTGGTGATTATCACCCAAAAGACACTTTTTTGAAAGATTTGTAATTTTTTATTCAATACGTTTGAAAAAAATCAGGTTAAAAGTTTAGCCCTGTTAAAAAGACAGTCTGGATAAATTAAAAAAAAAAAACAGTGTGCAAAATGGCCACCCAAGGTCCATTGTTATTTGAAAGGGTGCTTCCAACTCCAAATACGATTTGGGACGACGTTCGTTATTTCCTAAGGAAATATATTGGTAATAAAATAGTTATTTAAAGACAAAATCTCCTAGCAACTTGTGATTCATTGGATTAGGGGCTGTTCATGACGTTTACTGGTATAGTTTAGACACAAAAAAAAAACATTTGGTAATGAAAAAGTTTTTGTTAGAAAAATCAGTTTTCCCTTAGAAGCGCCCATCTTGTGGTGTAAGGATACCAACCATGGGATGATTACGTATCTGGAGTCAAAATTTTATTGAATTCACAAATTGTGTTTTTTTTTTATATCGACTTTGAATTATAAATTATAAATGATTTTTGTTTTCAGTGTAGAGTTCAATTTGAATGTTTTTCTTTATTTTTTTTAAACTTCATTTATTTAGTGAAATCACCCATACAACCATTTTTTGTATAAGTATTTTTCTGAACACAAGAAAAAAATATCGGAATGAAATTTTAGAAGAAAAAAAAACAGAAAATAAGTTTGTAAAGCGGCTTATCTATGTAAAGTCCATAACAAGAAAGCAGTTAGAAAAACAAAATAATGTATAACTTTTGACTGTGTTCACAAAAATAGCTGATTTTTGGCAGACAATTAAACGTTCCATCATAAGTAAAAACATTCCAATGAGTAAGTCCAAAAGTCCCAGTGAAGAAACAGGGGTATAATCAGTGATTAAAAAACAAAAGTTCCATAAACAAATAAATATATAATAATTTTCCATAAATAATGGATTTTAGGGCAATAAAGAAACATTAAAATGCAATGAATAAACCATAAATTGCAATTAAAAAGAGTATCTTTCCCATAGAAATTGGAATTTTCCATAAATAAGAATGATTTTTCTTTAGTAATTTTGAAATTTAACGACAAAAAATATCGAAAACCAAGGCTCTCAAATGGTAAGTCTCTTGTTTCGACGATATCTCCGCCAACGCATAAGCGAATTTGATGAAATTTAAATGGTATAAGCTACACATAATGTACTATTCCTGGTCAAAAATTAGTTATTTTGTGTACGCAATCAACAGTTACACATCATTTTTGTGAGTCTTCATTTTTTTTTGAGTCCAAAATTTTAAAATATTCTGTCAAGTACCTCATGGATTTTCAAATACTAAGAAACTTTTATTAGAAAACTCAAGAGAAAATCAGATAAGTGTTTGCAAATAAGATTCGCTAGGAACTTCATTACTCAAACTAATCTCACTTGAAAATTTAATATTTGAAGAAGATATTCATTTTAGGTTCCAATTATTTCTGCATTGAATTTTTTACAATTTGTGAGTTCCTCAAGAATTTTATCTGAATATTTCTTCCAGATCTTCCAGATATCTTTATCATCCAGAATCTTTGTACAAGCTCTTCTGAGAGTTAAACTTCAGTATTTTCAAGAGATCGCTTAACGTTTTTTTTTTCAGGAGTTCTTTTTGTGTCTGCATGGAATCATTAAAATGCTACGGGATCTCTTTTCCAAAAACACTGAATTTAATGACTAAGAAATTCAAGGGGCTCTTCAAGGAATTCCTTCTGGAGTTCCTCCATGAGCTTCTTAAAGAGTTTCTTAGGGGATCTCTACGGCTGTTTCATATTTTCTAAGGCAAGTCGAAAGGTTTCCTATAAATTATTGTAGGAATTTAAAAAACTATGCTTCAGTTTTTTCAGAGATCTTCAACCGTGTATTTTTTCTACAGTTTTCTGAAACAGTTTATTATGAATTTCTCAAGATATTCATCAAACATTTTCTCAGGACATTTCAGCTCTTGCTTCCCAAATTCCTGGAAAGTGTACATAGGAATTCTACCAATGTTTGCCTCTCTCGTTCACCAAAGTGAACTGAAAGGCTATATGTTCACTCAAAAAATAAATTTTAGAAGGAAGGCTCGGAGGGTCAAGTCACATATACCAAGCAACTCGGCTCGACGAATTGAGATGATGTCTGTGTGTATGTATGTGTGTGTATGTGTGTGTTTTTTTTTTCTTCTAAACCATAGGGGGATAATCTGCTCAACAGACACCCTAACAGAAGGTTAGGGTAGTGTAGGTCTGACAGGCCGTCTTCTAAAACAAAAGTAAAATCCAGGACTACTCTCTCCTCGTACCCACTAAACCATTCCTATGGTCGCCAAACCCTACGTCTCTCCGGAACCACCAAGAAGGTATTGCTTCAGAGAGGGTGTGTATGTGAGTGTCTGTGTGTATGTGTCTATGTGTATGGGAAAGATGTCCAGAGTCCAAAAATGGTAACCAGGATGTCCAACATGACGGCCTACAATCCAAGATGGAGGCTTCAAGTTCAAGATGGCGACTGTTTAATGGTGTTTGCAGTTCTAAAACCACGCAATATTATTATATTTTGTATGGGAAAGATGTCTAGAGTCCAGAAATGACAACCAAAATATCCAAGATGGCGGCCTAAAATCAAAGATGGTGGTTCAAAATTCAAGATGGCGGCTGTTTAATGGAGTTTTAGGACCTAAAACCATTCAATATTGGGATATTTGGCATGGGGAAGATGTCCGGAGTTTAAAAATGGCGACCAGAATATCCAAGATGGTGGCAGTTCAATGGAGTTTTAGGCCCTTAAACCATGCAATATGGGTATATATGGTTTTGGAAAAATGGCCTTGAACTCCGGTCCAAGATGGCGGCTCAAAACTCAAGATGGCGGCAGTTTAATAGAGTTTTACGCACTTTCAAACATGCAATTCAGTTAAGACCTTTTAAAATCATGCAATATGGGTATATTAGACATGGGGAAGATGTCCGGAGTTCAAAAACGACAACCAGAATATGCAAAATCACGGATATAAATCCAAAATGGCGGCTCAAAATTCATAACAGTTTCTTAAGAGTTTGAGGCTCAAACATTAAAAGTCAAATAAAAGATTTGATTTCTGGTGCTATGAAGAGGATTTTTGTTAAACGTATGAAAGTTTGATATTCTTCAACATGGCACTTGAGTTTTAAATTGGTTCTTGAAGGCACGAGAAAGGCGCCATCTCCGCTAGGTGGATTATTTAGGATTTTTCTTTATACTTTAGCTAACTTAAAGTAGGAATTAATGGCGCCATTTTTCACCTGCAGTTCCTGCCAAGCAATTACATTTTGGGTCACTCTCACCGCCAATAATGGTACTCCAAGCTTCTCCTCAAGAACCCCTTCTACTGTGAAGAATTATCTCTAGTTAAAATTCACGAATAGAAATTAAAAAAAAAACATCGGTAATTCCAAGGGAAACGCCACTTATTTTTTTCGGAAAAGTTTCTTTTTATGCGCTGCTCCCGTTAACCGCGTCCAAACGCTACTCGGTTAGTAGCGGTTCGCAAAAAATTGCGAATTTGTCAATGAAAATTTCATTACATTATATTATATTATTATACGCGTTGCAAGAACAATTTGGAATCTGGGAAAATCCAGAGCGAACAACCTGGAAATTTTCCTGCTTGTCGATCGTAGGTAGCTGTGTTAAAACCAGCATTGTTTGCATGATTGACAATTAAACGTCTTTTGAAACGTTCCCACTTTTCAGTCCAAACCAAGGTAAGTAAACTCGCCAGCAGTCGCCCACACCACCCCCGTCATAAGCCTCTCCCCGCATCTACTGATTGCGTATATGCCAGTACCTTCTATTAAATTTACCTTGGTTCAAACAGTTGTACAAGCCATGGAATAGAACTGTTTATGATCTCCTATTTGTTATTCCATACAATAAGTCATATCCCGTATGATGAATTTGGATTTCGATGTCGCTTCATCCATTTATGGAAGCTGTTAGAAACCATAGCCGATAGGTACCTTTTTGCATGGACATGCTTAACAACTCAACGGCAGGTCTTTGGAAATGCCAACACGCTATAATCTCACGAGCTTTTAATGTTCTCTCACATATTTCAGCCACATTTATTCACTGTTTTTACCACTTTTAAACACAATTCAAAAAACATATCCGCGAAAGCCAAGAATGACTTCGTGACAGCTCTGTAGTTTGAAAAATAATTGATCAACGCAACGCATACTATGCAGCTTTTCCTCTACGCGGGGATAGCCCATCGCGCGTTATTTCCCCACCGAGATCCAAATTTTTAAATTTCCGCATAATACACAAGGCGGAGGGGCGCCTAGTGTATAAAGCGTCGGTAATGGAGGGATTTAACACTCCCCCCCCCCCTTGTGCACGGGCTGGCCTTTAAGGAATTACTATAAAATTTCCTGGATGAATTCTTGAATGCAGGAAACCTACTACATAGATCAGCAACTGCTCCAGCGGTTCCGTTGCAAATTCAAGAAATTAAGATTTTAAGAATTCCTACGAAAAAATTTCATAGGAATGTCTTTATGACTATCCATGTGGAAACCGTTGGTGAAATAAAAAAAAAATAAGCACCTTCTGAACCACAGCGAAATTTTCGAAAATACTCTAGAATAATTTCAAGAAGTTCGTAAAAAAACTACATACAAGTGATATTTCTGGCATAGCGTCTAGAGGAGTCTCTAAAAAATCTCTTGGAGAAACTTCTAGGACATTTTCTGAATAAACTCTTAGATAATTTTTTAAAGAAATTTATTGAACGGGTATTGTATAAACTCCGGAGGATGTTCATGAGGGAATTCTTCGAGAAAACCATGATAAACACCTGGTGAAATTCTAAAAGGGACTTCTAGAGAAATTCCAGGAGAAACACCTCAAAAAACATTAGCACGAATGGACTCCTAAAGGAACATCTGCAATAAACTTCTGCACGCATATCTTCTGGAACTTCAGGAGGCATTGAAACATGGACTACTATATGAGTTTTTGTTCTGTAAGAATTTCCTGCAAAAAATTTCAGGGCAATTGGTGAGAGAATTTCTAGAGCAATTGTGGGAGGAATTTTTTAAGCAATTCCTGAAGAAATTGTTTAAGGAATTTGTTCCCTAGAAATAGTTCACAAAAAAAATCATGCAGCAATCCTAAACGACCTCTTAAAATATTTTTTGAAAAAAATTCTAGAGCGGTTCCTGCATGAATTACCGAAGGAAGATGGGTCATTGGCAGAGGATGCTGTCAGTGAATAAACATGGAAGTGTTCATAGAATTCAAAGTTGAGAAGCAGACATTGTCCCATATGGACATTATACCAAGAAGAAGTTGAAGGAAACCTTATAGTATTCCCAAATTTCCTTGACTTCCTTGGGCATAGAGTATCTTCGTGCCTGCCACACAATATACACATGCAAAATGGTCATTGGCAGAGGAAGCTCTCAGTTAATAACTGTGGAAGTGCTCATAGAACACTAAGCTGAGAAGCAGGCTTTGTCCCAATGAGGACGTTACGCCAAGAAGAGAGAGAGATAGTATTCCCAAAATTCTAATTATGTTATGTATTACAAAAAATTCACAGCGCTTAAATATAGGCATATTAATTTTCCAGATTAAATGAAGACTTCCCGATTTTTTTTTTAAAGAAGTACAAACTAGCAAATTTAACACCAAATACAGTTCAACTTTGCTCTGATGTAATTGTTGTGCATTTCGCCACACGAGCATCATCAAACCTGAGACTTGTTATTTACCGAATAGTTAGAGAGTTTCCCACTAGCAAGACAGGAAATTGGAAAAGCACTGTGCACCGCTCCTACTGCACTGACTGACACTTAGATTTCCGCCGTGGAAAAGAAACCTCTGCCAGTTGAGACAGCTGTGTCTTAGTTCGTCCCCCTCCCTCCCTTCACTTCCGACGACGAAACCCACTTCCCCGCTCGAGGAAGTTAACGCGCCACTAAGCCAATTGAGTGGAATTAATTGAGTGTTGGTAATGCGATAAATTTTAACAAGTTTATTGGAGACACAGAGTCCACACTGCTGCACAGCGCGAAGTCTGGCGTAACTTTTCATCGCATCAGGCGACGACGGCCAACCACACATACACACCATCCATCGTTCGTTACTCCAGAGAAAGGAGACAGCCACCACAACGAGTGCTTACTGGGAAAGTTTTTCTTTTCAATCATCGACTTCTTTCAGCTGAGCGCAGCGCAGCTGGGGGAGGATTGACGACGACGACGACGACGTTCGTTCTTCGGATGGTGGTGTGGAAATTGTTGATTTAATCTTTATTTTTGCACCCCTATTCTGGTGTCTTAAACTCATCTACTCTCAGACAGGAGTAGGAGTGTATCGTCGTTGTGGGGCGACGACGTAGGGCGACGAGTATTTATTTTTCCTCGAGGGTGAAAATCCGTTCCCCGTTCCGGTCCGCGACTGGCTGGCTGGTGGGAAGAAATCCAATTGTCTTCTCGGTGGAAAATAAATCAAAACTGCGCTATTTTCAGTGAAAACAACGGCGAACGCTTTCGCTGCTGGTTGGTTGATCGGTTGGTCGCCTGATGATGACGATATTGGCTTCCCCTTCGAAACCAATAAAAGCAAAGGAACACCCGGTATGAAGGGCAAAAGGTAAGTGCGACCATAACAAACTGCAAATGCTGCATGAAAAATAACATCTTATGTATTATTCTTATGCGCCTGAAACAAAAATAAAACACGTTTCGCTAAAATTTGTCCATGATTTAAAGAAATTAACAATTTTTCAATCAGAAGAATGAGTGTGCACATTGGAATATCTGTTTATGCTATGGTCTGTGGGTGCATACAAAGAGGGAATTTTGTATATTAATTAGGTCAGGCCTTTAACCTTCTTCGTGCATTAGCTGACGCTCACCCCTTTGACGTAGTGTACGCTAAGCGTGCCTGTCTGGATCTCAATGCACGACTAGGGTTAATGAGGAAACTAAGTTCTCGAGAACAGGTCATGCTCCTGGGCACTTGAGAGGGAGCCAAATGGGTTTCCAGGAAGTTTCCAAAAGGCTTCAAGGGCGTTTCAGGGGTTTTCTGGAGCCTTTTTAGGGCGTTCACTTGAATAATGGGGATTTCAGAGCTCTTCAGATGTATTACAGGGGGTTTCAGGGAGGTTTCAAGGGGATTTAAGGACGATTCAGAGGGATTCTGAGGAGCCTTTAAGGGGCGTTACAAGGGGTTTCAGAAGCGTTTCAAGGTCAGAGGCATTCAATTTCAGTTCAAAGCCATTCAGAAACGATTCCTTTCCAATAAGTTAAGGGCGTTCAGAGAGGTTTCAGGGGCGTTTGATACTCTCGAACCTCCATTGAGGTAACGAGTCGGGACTGTCTAAATAGAATTTTTATCTTAATGGATTCATTACCTAAATGGATTCAGTTCATTACCTAAATAGATTTCAAGGTTGCAAAGAAGTTTGATAAGGGCAAGTGGCTTGCAGATGCAAAGGGGAGGGGGTCAAGGCTTAGAGATGTAAAGGGGGGATGGTCAGAGAGATCAAGGGAGTTTTTAGAGGGGGGGGGGGGTCAGAAGCGTTTCCAGATGTTTCAGGGTGTTTCATAAGGTTTCAGAGAGCTTTTAGGGAGCTTCATATGCTCTCAGGTGAACTTCACGGGAGTTTCGGAGGCGTTCTAAAGCGTTTCAAGGCGTATCAGGGTGTTTCAGGAGGTTTCAGAGGTATTTTAGGGGGCTTCAGAGGCTTTAAGGTGCGGCTTCAGAAACTCTCAGGTGAGTTTCACGGAGAATTCATAGAGGTTACAGAGGCATTTCAAAGCGTTTCAAGGTGTTTCAGGGCGTTAAATGGTCATTTATTAGTTTTCAGGATGCTTAAGGGTGCCTTCTGAGGGTTGAAGGTTAATTTGACGGATGTTGAATAGGGGTTTTAGAGGCGTTTCAAAGCGTTTCAAAGCGTTTCAAGGCGTTTCAAAGCATTTTAATGCGTTTCAGGGCGTTTCAGGAGGTTAAGAGGGGGGGGGGGCATTAGGGGGCTTCAGATGCTTGCAGGTGAATTTCACGGAGGTCTCAAAGGGGTTCCAGAGGCGTTTCAAAACGTTTCAATACGTTTCAGAGCGTTTCAGGAGGTTTCACAGGGGTTTTAGGGGGCTTCAGAGGCTCTCAGATGAATTTCATGGAGGTTTTGTAGGTATTTTAGAGGTATTTCCAAGAGTTTTCAATGCGTTGCAGGACGTCCCAAGAGGAGGGTTTTAGGGGGCTTCTGAGCCTCGCAGGTTAATTTCTCGCAGGTTTCATAGGGGTTTCAGAGGCGTTTCAAAGCGTTTAAAGGATTTTCAAAGCTTTTCAAAGCGTTTCAAGGTGTTTTAAAGCATTTCAAGAGGGTTAAGGGGGCCTTTAAGGCTCATGGGGTTTCACTGGGGTTTTGGAGGCGTTTCAAACCGTTTCAATGTGTTCAGGGCGTTTCAGGAGGTTTCTGAGTGGTTTCAAGGGGGTTCAGAGGCTCTCAGGTAAATTTCATAGAGATTACATGGGGGTTCTAGAGTCTTTTCAAAGCGTTTCAAGGCATCTCAATAGTTTTAAGAGCGGTTTCAGGGGAACATCGAAGCCCAGTTAACTTTTCATCTATACTCAAGAGCTTCCTTGAGGATTGGAGATTCTCAAACTGACAATGAACTCACCACTTGATAGCACATAGCTACATGAGCCTGTGTAAACATAAATTTCATTAATAATGCTCCAATAGATCACTGATTACACTTGTACATCAGATGGCCTTAACTCCAGGGAGTTCTGGGATACTCCTTTAAAATTATAGAACTCACCACTTGATAGAACGTAGATGCCTGGGGCTGTGTGAGTATAAACCTCATTCTTAATCCTCTTAGTTACAACTAGTAGCCCTAGTAGGATCGATGACCTATACTCAAGGGAGTTCTTGGAGAACCTTAAACAATCATTGGTAAATCCAATGACTTACACGCAAAGAAGTTCGTGGAGATGCTCAAACTCACAACGAACTCACCACTTGACAACACATAGCAACATGAGGCTGTGTGTAAGCATAAATTTCATTCAAAATGCTCCAATAGATCACTGATTACTCTTGTAGATCAGATGGCCTAAGCTCCAGGGAATTCTTGAATACTCTTGAGCTTTAAACTCTTAAACACTCCGTAAACGTCCCTTAACTCTTAATTCTGCTTTTTTTCGTAAACCAACTTTATCTGTAATCTTGAGTACTCCAACTGCTCTGAACACAATCAAATTCCATTCAGGTAACGTTACCTAAATAGAGGGACCTCAATAGATTTTACCTAAATGGAGGTTTCAGTGTAGCATATTAGGAGCGCTTCTGGGGGTAAATTGATTACGGAGATTTCAAGAGCGATTATGGAGGTTTAAGGGACATTGCGAGGCATTTCACGAACGCTTTAAGGGGTCTTCAGGGTCGTTTCAGTGGGTTTTAGGAACTTTTTGAGGGTATTCCAAGGAGTTTCAGTGACATTTCAAATGGCTCCCTCTGGTTCATTTTAAGACCCCCATTAGCTTAAAATTGCATGAAGTCCTACAAAACGCCCTTGACACCCCCGAAAACCCCATGAAACCCCGTTAGAACATCTTAATTTCCTCAAGGCTCCCATAAACTCCCTGAAACCCAGAGAGACCCCTTCAAACTCTATTAAAATACCTATGCCCCCTGATTTCCCCATGAGACCCCTGAAACCCCGTCAGAATCCCTTGAAAGCCACTGGAACCCACAGCACCTACCCTTTCCATTTCCTGGAAGCCCCATAAAACCTCATGAGACCCTTGAAATACCCCACAGACTTCGTGGTACCCCCAGAGACCCCCTGAATCGCTCTTAAGATCTCCCTCCAGGTATCTCTTTGAAATGCCCCTGGAGACCCGTTGAAGTACCCTTGAGACCTTGTGGAACCCCTGAAACACCCCCTACAGCTCCATGGGTACCCCTGAAGCGCTCCTGAGACTCCTCGAAACATCATGGAGCCCTCTGAAAAGCATCCGAGACACTCTGAAGCGCTCCTCTGAAGCGCTTCTGAGATCCTCTGGAACCCCCAAAGACTCTCTGGAAATCCTCAAGACCCTCTTAGATCCCTGAATCCTCACTGAAACCCTTGAGATTCCCTTGAGATCCCCTGGAATGTCTCTGAAACTCTCACATGCCCTGAGACTTCCTAGTATTCCTCAAAACACCTGGGGACCTACTGAAACACTCCTGAGATCTATTGAAGATTATGTATAGAATAAAAAAACTTGCTGAAGCACCCCTGTGACCCTTTGGAGCCCCTGAAAATTCCGGAAGCCCCCTGAGATGACCCTGGGACCCCCTTCAAACGCCCCTGAGCCCTCTTGGTACATTGTGAAACCTCCTGGGACCCCGTTGAAACACCCCTGCAATCTCCTAATACCCACCTGAAACCCCTCGAAGCGCCTCTGGATTTGGATTTGGATTGGATTTGAATTGGATTTGGATTGGATTTGGATTGGATTTGGATTGGATTTAGATTGAATTGAGATTGGATTTGGATTGGATTTGGATTGGATTTGGATTGAATTTGGATTGGATTTGGATTGGATTTGGATTGGATTTGGATTTGGATTGGATTTGGATTGGATTTGGATTGGATTTGGATTGGATTTGGATTGGATTTGGATTGGATTTGGATTGGATTTGGATTTGGATTGGATTTGGATTGGATTTGGATTGGATTTGGATTGGATTTGGATTGGATTTGGATTGGATTTGGATTGGATTTGGATTGGATTTGGATTGGATTTGGATTGGATTTGGATTGGATTTGGATTGGATTTGGATTGGATTTGGATTGGATTTGGATTGGATTTGGATTGGATTTGGATTGGATTTGGATTGGATTTGGATTGGATTTGGATTGGATTTGGATTGGATTTGGATTGGATTTGGATTGGATTTGGATTGGATTTGGATTGGATTTGGATTGGATTTGGATTGGATTTGGATTGGATTTGGATTGGATTTGGATTGGATTTGGATTGGATTTGGATTGGATTTGGATTGGATTTGGATTGGATTTGGATTGGATTTGGATTGGATTTGGATTGGATTTGGATTGGATTTGGATTGGATTTGGATTGGATTTGGATTGGATTTGGATTGGATTTGGATTGGATTTGGATTGGATTTGGATTGGATTTGGATTGGATTTGGATTGGATTTGGATTGGATTTGGATTGGATTTGGATTGGATTTGGATTGGATTTGGATTGGATTTGGATTGGATTTGGATTGGATTTGGATTGGATTTGGATTGGATTTGGATTGGATTTGGATTGGATTTGGATTGGATTTGGATTGGATTTGGATTGGATTTGGATTGGATTTGGATTGGATTTGGATTGGATTTGGATTGGATTTGGATTGGATTTGGATTGGATTTGGATTGGATTTGGATTGGATTTGGATTGGATTTGGATTGGATTTGGATTGGATTTGGATTTGGATTGGATTTGGATTGGATTTGGATTGGATTTGGATTGGATTTGGATTGGATTTGGATTGGATTTGGATTGGATTTGGTTTGGATTGGATTTGGATTGGATTTGGATTGGATTTGGATTGGATTTGGATTGGATTGGTTTGGATTTGGATTTGGATTGGTTTGGATTGGTTGGTTTGGATTGGATTGGATTGGATTTGGTTTGGATTTGGATTGGATTTGGATTGGATTTGGATTGGATTTGGATTGGATTTGGATTGGATTTGGATTGGATTTGGATTGGATTTGGATTGGATTTGGATTGGATTTGGATTGGATTTGGATTGGATTTGGATTGGATTTGGATTGGATTTGGATTGGATTTGGATTGGATTTGGATTGGATTTGGATTGGATTTGGATTGGATTTGGATTGGATTTGGATTGGATTTGGATTGGATTTGGATTGGATTTGGATTGGATTGTTTGGATTGGATTTGGATTGGATTTGGATTGGTTTGGATTGGATTTGGATTGGATTTGGATTGGATTGGATTGGATTGGTTGGATTTGGATTGGATTGGATTGGATTTGGATTGGATTTGGATTGGATTTGGATTGGATTTGGATTGGATTTGGATTGGATTTGGATTGGATTTGGATTGGATTTGGATTGGATTTGGTTGGATTTGGATTGGATTTGGATTGGATTTGGATTGGATTTGATGGATTTGGATTGGATTTGGTTGGATTTGGATTGGATGGTTGGATTTGGTTTGGTTGGATTTGGATTGGATTTGGTTGGTTTGGATTGGATTTGGATTGGATTGGGTGGATTGGATTTGGGTTGGTTTGGATTGGGTTTGGTTTGGATTTGGATTGGATTTGGATTGGTTTGGTTTGGTTTGGATTGGTTGGTGGTTTGGTTTGGTTGGATTTGGATTGGATTTGGATTGGATTTGGATTGGTTGGATTGGATTGGATTTGGATTGGATTTGGATTGGTTTGGATTGGTTTGGTGGTGTGGTTTGGTGGGTGGGTGGTGGGTGGTGTTGGTGGGTTTGGGTTGGTTTGGTTGGTTTGGATTGGTTTGGATTGGTTTGGTTTGGATTTGGTTTGGATTTGGTTGGTTTGGATTGGATTTGGTTGGTTTTGGTTTGGATTGGTGTGGTTTGGATTGGTTTGGGTTGGTTTGGTTGGGTTTGGTTGGTTTGGTTGGGTTTGGGTGGGGTGTGGGTTGGTTTTGGATTGGGTTTGGTTGGTTTGGTTTGGTTGTGGTTGGGTTGGGTGGTTGGTGGTTTGGGTTGGGTGTGGGTGGGTTGGTTGGGTGGTGGGTGTTGGTTGGTGGTGGTTGGGTTTGGTTGGTTTGGTTGGTTTGGGTTGGTTTGGTGGGTGTGGGTTGGTTTGGTTGGGTGTGGTTTGGTTGGGTTGGGTTTGGTTGGTTTGGTGGGGTTTGGGTGGGGTTTGGTTGGTTTGGTGGGTTTGGATTGGATTTGGTTGGGTTGGTTGGGTGTGGGTTGGTTTGGGTTGGATTTGGGTTGGTTGGGTGTGGGGTTTGGGTTGGTGGGGTTTGGTTGGATTGGTTGGGTTGGGTTGGTTGGGTGTTGGATTGGATTTGGATTGGTTTGGATTGGGTTTGGATTGGTTTGGATTGGTTTGGTTGGGTTTGGGTTGGGTTTGGTTGGTGGGTGGGTTGGGTTGGTTGGGTTTGGTGTGGGTGTGGGTTGGTTGGGTTGGTTGGGTTTGGTTGGGTTGGGGTTGGGTTGGTGGGTTGGGTGGGTTTGGGTGGGTGGGTGGGTTTGGGTGGGGTTGGGTTGGGTTTGGGTTGGGTTTGGGTTGGTGGGTGTGGTTGGGGTTGTGGTGGGTGGGGTGGGTGTGGTGGGGGTTGGGGGTGGTGGGTGTGGGTTGGGGTGTGGGGGGTTTGGGTTGGTTGGGGTTGGTTTGGGTTGGGTGTGGTTGGGTGTGGGTTGGGTTTGGGTGGGTGGGGGTTGGGGTGGGTGGGTTGGGTTGGGTGGGGGTTGGGTTGGGTTGGGTGGGTGGGGTGTGGTTGGTGTGGGTGGGTTTGGTTGGGTTGGGGTGGGTGGTGGTGTGGGGTTGGTGGTGGGTTGGGTGTGGGTTTGGTTGGGTTTGGTTGGGTGGTTGGATGGTTTGGGTTGGGTGTGGGTTGGGTTGGTTGGTGGTGGATTGGGTTTGGGTTGGATTTGGATTGATTTGGATTGGATTTGGATTGGATTTGGATTGGATTTGGTTGGATTTGGATTGGATTTGGATTGGATTTGGATTGGATTTGGATTTGGATTGGATTTGGATTGGATTTGGATA